>NC_092131.1:131920254-132221407 GCF_043159975.1 Macaca nemestrina | reverse complement strand
AGAGGCTGCAAACCTCATATCTGCACCAACTGCCTTAGGAGAGGAATGGCCTGTCCTCTCTTTCACCTTCCAAATATCATGTGAGTGTCTCCCTGTCAGGATCCAGCCTGGGGTCCTGTAGAGAACGGGAATCTGGGAACTCCAGGTCCTAGAGGAGACAGTGGACGAGGGCGGTTAGGATTCAAGGTGATGACAGACAGTTCAGCACGAATGCCACTGGGCAAAGCTGGGTCAGAACCCAGATCTGCAGGCTTCAGCTCTCCACTCCATTTCCCAAGCCACGCTGACCTCCTTTGAACTTTCTCTTAAAGGACTTTGTTTTTGCCTCACCACTCTGTAGAATTGTCTGAAATTCCTTCAACCACCAATGAATTTGGAAGACAATAGGCCGCTAACTGTGGACTAAACCTTCATGAACTTTCCTTCTTCTCAAATAATACTTCTTGCTTTAGGATCAAACACTCAAGGTATTGGTCTCCAACCTGTGATTTTGAAGCTTTCTAAAAAGAATTCTTTGTTCAAATGTTACACAGAACCCCACCATATGCAGTGGGTACTGAAGGTAACTAGCCTCCGTGCTGAGCGCCCCTATTCTATCTGCCCTGGGCAGGACTGGGGGACATCAGGTTCTGGAGGACATCAGACAGAGGAGGAAAAGGAGCTTCCTCTCAGCCCAGAAAACATTGGCAAGTTAGAGAATTGTGGGAGTGGAGCATCAAAGAGGAGGCCTTTCTCTACTTCCTCCCACTCTTGTATGTGGCTTTTATGGTTCAATGACTGGGCTTTTTTGGAAAGAAATAGGGCCTTGAGCATTAATATCTGGGAATGGAGCTAAACACAAATCTGTGTCCCTTTGGCTGCAGTTTTCCATGGGCATCACCATCTTTTCCCAGAGTGACTTTAGCAGGGGATGCTGGGGGGACTTTTTACGAGCAGCATCCTAGGCTGAATGGGGCCTTCCTTAGGGTCCTTGAAGTTCACAGATTTGCTTCCCTGGTTCTGCAGACCCCAGGCCAGTATTTGTGTGCTTGTGCTTGTGCATGTGTGTGTGTGTGTGTGCGTGTGTGTGTGTATATAATTCATTGAAGTGAGAGAGACAATGGATTCTAAATTCTCAGTAAATCGCAAATATTGTGAGATGTGTTAGTACTCTGGGCCAAGACAAATGTAATTTTGGATTATTAAGTCTACATGACAAATGAGTGCTTATTAATTTTTATTTATCTTGAGTGAATTAATAGGGACCAACGATGGGAAAAAAATAATTGTCATTCTACTCATTCATAGAGAATAGCTGATTTGGAGAAAACCTTAAGAAACAGTAGCATAAAATCACAGAATGTTGAAGCTGAAACCTTTATTTGCTTTAATTCAACAAATATGTATTAAGTAACTTCTTGGTTCTGGAAATTCAAAAGCATACAAGAAACTGTTCCAGTCCTAAAGGAGCTCAGAGTTTGGTAGGGGCAACAATAGGAATTTGATCAAGGAATAAAGGTGGTATGAGATTAGGGCAGGCTGTCATTAACTCCTTGTGGGGGTAAAAGAGCCAGAGAAGGCTTTCTGGAGGAGGTTATATCTGAGTTGGGTTTTGTTGTATGAGTAGGAGCTTGGCAGGAAAAAAAGTTGGAGAAAGGCATTCTTGTCAGAAAGAAGAACACAGGCTTGTTAATCCATGAGAGGAGTTCAGAAATCCAGCAGTCTGAAGGTGTAAAGTAGAGGGAGAAGAAGAGAGAGGGGTGGGCAGGGAGCAGGTCCTGAAATCTGAGCTGAGGATAGGTCTGGACTTTTCCTCCATGATCAGGAGCCATCAAAGGTGTGAAGCAGGAGGAACACCACTTTGGTGGACCTATGGGGGATGCACCAAAGGAGGCAAGGCTGGAATCAGGACCCCCTTATGAGGAAGTTGCAGTGGATGGGGATAGAAGCCAGGCAGAGCTAATGAGAAGGGAGAAAGTGGATGGATTGTATCAGTTTCTTTTTTGCTGCTGCAACCAGTTTTAAATTTAAAGCAAAACAACTTAATTTTCTTACAATTCTGGAGACCAGAAGTTCAAAATCACTCTACTGGGCTAAAGCCAAGGTGTCAGTCTGGCTGGTTCCTTTTGGAGGCTCTAGGGTAGACGCTATTCCCAGATTGCCTTTTCCAGCTTCTAGAGGCCACCTGCATATCTTGGCTCATGGCCCCTTCTGTCATCCTCGATCTGCATTATTCCAGTCTCAGCTACCATCATCACATCACCTTCTATCTGACTCTGACCTTCCTACATCCCTCTTATAAGGACTGTTGTGGATATTCAGAGCCCAGCTGGAAAATCTCCTCATCTCAAGGTTCTTAATCTCGTTGGCAAATTTCTCTTTGCCATGTGAGTTAACATTCACAGGTCCTAGGGGTTAGGACATGGACATATTCGGAAGGCCATTATTTAGCCTAGCACCTGGATGCAAAGGACTTTGGGAACTGAAGCCAATACAATTTGGTAACTGACTAGGGAGAATGGAGGTGATAATGGGAGAGAAAACCCTTGTGGATACTGGTTTGGGCAGCAAGTGAATGGTGGTGCCACCAACTACGAGAAAGAAGGAGGAAGAGCAGAGCTGGAGAGCAGGTGTAGCGGGAGGTGTGGAATAACGTGCTTGGTTTTGAACACGGTGAACTTGAGATGTCCTGTAGGTCATCAGATACGTGGAATTCAGGGGAGAGGTCTGGGTGAGAAAGAAATCTGAGTCAGTCATGTGCAGTTGGTAATCGAAACTGGGGTGTGGGTAATGGTAACTCAGGGAGTGTACAGAAAAGAAGTTTTGGAACGTTATGGTACATCAGAATAGCCTTGGCATGGAGTTGGCAGGTTTAGCACATGAAAGTACAGGAGGCCCTGTACAATTTGAATTTCAGATAAACAACAAATAATTTTTTAGTATGTCTCACATATGGCATGCCCCTCACTTGCCCTGCCTCTCCTTGTTTATCTGAAATTCAGATTTAATTGGGCATCCTGCATTTTGCCTGGTGACTCTACCTTGGGAGCATGTTAAAAGCAAGGCACTTTTGTGGGCTGCGTTCCCAGGGATTCTGGTTCAGTTAGTCTACGGGGAGGCTGTATTTTAACACACTCCCCAGGAGACTCTCAGGCAGTTAGACCTGTGAGACACTGAAGGAGAGTGAGGAGGGAAGAGGGCTCGGGAGCAGACCCCAAGAACCTCAGCACTGAAGGGCAAGGGAAGGAAGAAGCCAGCACACCGGCCTGAGAAAGACCAGACAGAGCAGCAGGAGGAAAACCAGCTCTGGTGGCCTCATGCAGGTGTTTTGAGGACGAGCATCAGTGCAGCAAGAAGCTGTAAGAGGCCATGAGTTAACATGTGGAGTCAGTGGTGACTGGCAGATTCGTGGAGACTCCACGAATCTTGTTCATTGGAGTTCTCTTCCAGTCTGGGCTGTACCCAGGACACAGTGATCATGCCTGTATCTCTCTGCCTGTCTGCCTTTCTACCTGAGGGCTTTCCCCAGCACAGCTTGGCTGCAGGCAGGCACCACCTGAAAATTCAGGAGTGCGAATGCCCCAGGACAACCCTCACCAGTGGGCATGCAAGCTGGTGGACCACTGGCCCAGCCTCCCAGCTCCAAGAGCTCAGTCCACTCCGTTTCTCAGAGGGGACTCAGAGGGATGGAGTCTGTGTTGCCCACAATGGTGTCCTTCTTATTAATCACACTTGGTTAGCTTCTCTCCCTTCCCTCTCTCACTCTGTCCCTGTCCCTCCAATTCTCATTCTCTGGAATCATTTCCAGAGATTATACTACATGCACCCAGGACCTTGTCTCAGGGTCTGCTTCTGGGAGGACCAAAACCAGGACCTTGGAGATGTCCGTTCCCATGAAGTCATGGGGAATTGCTGAGGGCAGCAGGCAGAGGGGTGGGAGGGGGGCGAAGGTCCCCGGAAGGAGCCATGAGGCAGGGAAAGGCTGTCGTCAGTGAACCCCAGCCTGCCCTGTGTGCACCTCTCCTTCTTGGCAGCCTGCATTCCCCAGTGCTTACCTCATGACCCTGGTTCCCTGAGACACCTCTGCAGAACCTCCTTCTAGGATCTCTGGACCCTGGTGGACCATTTCACTTGGACTCTGCCCTCTTCAGCCATGCTAATAAGGGCATGTATCTATCCCCCTTCTCCTGCTTTGCAGCTGATGGTGTTCTTCCATTTCAAAATAGGCCTTCAATATCTTAGAGAAGGAAGGAGAGGAAGCTTTCCTGAGCACTGCTTTGTATACAACTCTGCTATCTCATTTAATCCTCACAACACCATAGAGAGTGATTTTTTCCATCTTTCCAGTGAGGACACTGGGGCTCAGGGGAGTTAAGTCACCCTCTAAAGTCACCCATGCAGTAAGTGGTGGAGCTTGGATGCTGGTCTGCTGCCTTGCCAGGCTGCCTACACGCGACAGGTATTTGAGGATGACACCCAGACTCAACCAAGCCCTTTCCCTGTCCAGGCCGGTGATCACATTTTCTTTAGATGATACTTCAAGGGGCATGGCTCCTGAACTCTCACCTCTTGGGTGACATTCTTGGTCTGCCTTCCCAGTGAAATATAGCACCCAGGGCTGGTAGCTTTCCAAAAGAGCCCTGTGCCAGTTACCTCTGCTGACCTGAACATTACACCTCCATCTCTGACCCCAGGATCGCATTAGCTTTTGAAACAGCCGCAGTCCTTACATGGGATCATATGAAGCTTTGGGGTTACCTAAAACCCCCGGGTCTTTTTCACATGGCCTGTTGCCAAGCCAGGATGCTCCTGGGGCAGTTAATCATTTTGATCCCAAATTGATATGTTAGGACTGTGGTTTTCATGGTTTGGGCTAACATTACAACAAAAAGAAATGCAATAGGTGTTGATTTCTCTATACGGCCAATGATTGGCCATTAATGAATTTGTGTGCCTCATATTTCCAAGCAGATTTTCTGTTCCTTGAGGGCAGAGGGCATGCTTTCCCTCTTCTGCATTGCCTACAGGGTCTGGCACAAAGGTCTGCAAACAGTAGGTATTCCACAAGCATTCTTATTGCCTGATTGAGGAAAAAGACCCTCAATCCCTCAATCCTGCCCTCCTCAGCCTCAGCTTCAGCTCTTGTCAGCACCATTCTCCGCAGCTGACTGTACTACGTGGAGCACCCCCATCTGGAATGCTCCCGTGGAGTGGCTTCTTACGGTAGTGGTGGAAGGCAAGATGGCAGACTGAAGAAAAGAGCACTGGTCCTGGATCCGAGATACCTGGGTCTGAATCAGCTCTCGCATGTGACCATGTGCTGTTCCCTCATTTGTAAAATAGAGACAATGAAAACAGGTTAACGTATTGAATCCATACTGTAAAATGTGCTCCATGCTTTTTGCCCATAATCTCAACCCGGTGAATTAGGGATAATGAATATTTCCATTTTTTAGATGAAAAAATCTGAAATTCAGAATAGTTAATTTGCTTGCTCAGGGTCACAAAAGTAAAGCGTGCAGAGCTGGCATTTGAACCCATGCTGTCTGCTCCACCCTTAGCCATTGGGCATAATAAATATGTCACCTCCTAGATTATTGCACAAGAGAATAGCAACTCGCTGGTAAAGTGCCTGTTACCATGCCTGGCACATAATAAGTACTTAGTAAGTGCTATCTCTCTCCCCAGCTGCCTCTCCACCTTTAATGTTTCCCTCGCCTCAGGGCAGAGCTAGGACGGAAAGGTGGAAGTAGAGGAGATTCACTTTCAATACGGTCAAGGGAGCAACTTCCTGACAGTTTTGAGTCCTCAGAGAGAGATCTCTGTTCTTGGAACAGGAGAGCAGAGCCTGGCTGGTCAGCTGTTGGTGGCGGAACCACTGTCTCAGTCTGGAGGAGGGAGGAGTCATCATGCTGGGGGGCGGCTGGGGACCCGTGGACCTTTGAGGAAAGAATTCCTTAGTTAGCAGGGCCATCCTGACCCCTCTCGCTCTTGTCTCTCACACATGATCTATCACCACGTGGTGTTGATCCCACCCCACCTGCCCTGGCATCCTTCTACCTGCTTCTCTCCAGGCCACCAGCAACTCTCCTGTTGAACCTGGCACTGGCCATCGAACTGAGTGTGTGACCTCTCTCGATTGTCTATCCACACAGCCCTCTGTAGGTCTTCCCAAAATACAATGTGCTCATACCTCACCCCAGCTCAGGACCCTCAGAGCCTTTCCGTCTGTAGGAAAAGGTGCTAAGAGACCTTCAGAGGTCTCTCTGCCAGTCACCCAGGCCCTCTCAGGGCCCCCAAAACCTCTGGCAGGCCTTTTATATGTGCCTTTCCCTCAGCCCGGGACCTTCTCTGCCCTCTCTCTCTGCTAACTTTGTCTTCCCCTTCCAAGCCTGTGCATTGCCTTTTCCTTGAAGCTGTCTTTGATCACTGCTTTTCCTCCATCCTCACCCCAGGTGACAGTGTGAGTCTCATGTCATCAAAGCCCCCACCTCTAGGACCTAGAATTGAGCCATGCAGTACAAGCTTTTCTTGAGTCTTCCAGGTGCCAAGAAGACTTGGCCAGACCACGCGGATGCAGAGATAAGTGAGCCATGTTCCTGGGCCTGGAGGAGCTCTTGAGAACAGCATGGAGTGATGTGTTGGCCAAGTTAAGCTCAGGTGCTCTGGGGAAAACTACACAAGGAACACAGATAATCCAGACTGAGGGAGTCAGGGAGGGGCTTCCTGGTGGAACAAGTGATTAAATAGAGCTTTAAGGTCTCAGTGGGGGATAGGATGTCAAGAAGGGAAAGAAGTTGTGCTCAACTACAGCCCTGAGTGAGTAAGCCATGCCGGGCACTGCAGAATGACTGAGCCGAGGCTGCACAACCCTTGCTGATGGGTGCCGCGACGGGTGAGTGGGAAGGAGTCTCCTTGGAGGCCTCCCAGGTCTCTGGAAAGGCAGGAGTAGGGGATGCACAGGAGGACTAGGTATGGAGGGACAAGAGGGTAAAAAGGTTGATCAGGAACCTGCTTGATTTAGAATCCTTGTGGGATCCCTGAGTGGAAATTCCATAGTGGGAAGGGCATCTGAAGTGGAGGGAACAGCATGAAAAGGCCAAGAGGCCAGACTGAAAGGGCCATAGATAGTGGGACAATGAGGACACCTGGCTGGAGTGTGGAGAAAGAGGAGGGAGGGACTGGTCAGCTGGAGGAGGTTCCCAAGGTGACTGTACCTGAAAGTCAGTTATGGGCCAGACGCTGTGCTAAGTGCTTTTTTGAACATTACTTTTTATCTTCCCGACAAACCTGCAGCAGCCTCATTTTACAGATGAGAGCATTGAGGCTCAGAATGGATAAAGGACTTGCTCAAGACCATGTAGCACTAGCCAGAGCCTTGCACAATAGGTGCTCAATATATATGTCCAAAGGGGTTGACTGACTGCATGAATGAATGAATGAATCAATGAATGAATAATAGAATTCAAGCGCAAGCACACCTGGTTTTCAGCTTGAGCTCTGTCCTGTCCTATACCTTGTTGCCTGAATTCTCTCCACCTCAAAAACAGTAACTATAATTCTAATGGTAAGAAGGGTGAATAACATAGCTTCCTCCTGAGCCTGAAGTGGTCGTGGCTTTGAGCAAAGCCCTCACATTCCTCCAAGCCAGGAGCTCATGACTACATGCTTCCCCCCTTCCGGAATCTTCCCTAACTCCTCCTGGGGCAGCTCCATGCCAGCTGCCCTTTTGAAAACCACTGTTTGCTTTCCCTGCCTCCAGTTTTATCATTTTCTCCAGGAAAATATTTGCCTTCCCATTATTTTAATCATGCCTCACGGGTCCAGCAGGGAGGCCTTGCAGAAGAATAAGCCCTGTTTCCTGTTTGCTATACTGGGAAGACAAACAGGTTTGTTTGACTTACCTGCGTTTTCCCAGTAGGTGGACCCCTTGGAGCAAACACAGACTAGACCTTGGGCTTCCTGCCCCTTGGACCTGGAGTTGACTTGACTGGGGAGCATTTAAAATGGAAAGTGCTTCCCTTAAGCCAAGCTGGGGTGGATTGAGCTATTCTCTTTTGTTTATCACAGAGCATGGATTTCTCTTATCATGCACAGTGCCTGAACTGGAAGTGAGCTTCTCTTGAGTCCAGGAAACATTCAGTCTTCCTCAAATAGCAACCGAGCCCTGTAATACTTGAATGGATTGATCTAAGAGTGAGACTTCAAGATGAAAATATTCTAGAGATTAGGGGTGGGATTAAGTAGGGGGCTATGACCAGGGAGAAACTTGAAATTATTGGGGTAAAAATGATCCCGATTTTTGAAGCCAGACAGATCTGGTTCAAATTCAATTATAGGTGAACTACTTTTTTTGTGTGTGTTTCTAAGGATAGAGCTGTTGCTTCATTCATTCTGTGAATGTTTAGTGAGCACTTCCCAGGTGTCATCCCTATTTTAAGTGTTGTGATACACCGGTGAACAAAACAAGTAATAATTTCTGCCCTTTGGAGTTTACAATCCAGTGGGAAAAAAACAGGCAAACATAAGACATAAGAAAAACAGGCAGCAAGTTAGAAAGGGATCAAAAAAAGTGGAAGAGGGCCAGGTGCAGTGGTTCACGCCTGTAATCCCAGCACTTTGGGAGGCAAAAATCGGGTGGATCACCTGAGGTCAAGAGTTCAAGACCAGCCTGGCGAACATGGCGAAACCCCGTCTCTATTAAAAATATAAAAAATAGCCAGGCATGGTGGCAGGTGTCTGTAATCCTAGCTACTCCGGAGGCTGAGGCACAAGAATCTCTTGAACCCAGGAGCCGGAGGTTGTAGTGAGCTGAGATCATGCCTTTGCACTCCAACCTGGGTGACAGAGTAAGACCCAGTCCCACAAAACAAAACAAAACAAAACAAAACAAAAGATGGAACAGGTTTAGTGTGATTGGGAAGGTGGTGTTGGTGGGTGAGGGTGCAGAATAAATGGGATGGTCAGGGTAGGCCTCTTGAAGAAGGTGATATTTGAATAACAACTTGAAGGAGGGAAAGTACTTAATTCCAGACATGTCTGATTCCAAAGCCCAAGCTCTTAAGCCTACACCACCTCTCTCCCAGTTGAATACCAGCAGAAAGCTGGACACATGGTAGTACTTGGTAAGTATTAGTGCTTATCCCACCCATCTTCCTTTTAGAGTCTCTTGGGCATGCATCAACCGGGGAAACAGACAAGAGGGTGGTGGGTGGGGATCCCAGCAGGGCACCATTGCCAGAGCAATGTGTGGGCATGAAGTAGGGATCCTGGGGAGCAGGCAGTCACCAAGATGCCCATGACTGCTCTTAGGGTTGGAGTTCATTCAGGCTGGGGAGTAGAGTTAGGGTGGGGAGGGCTAGAACAGTTAGGGAAGGTAAGGCTCATCCATTGATGCTCACTGCACGCCCTAACTTTGCCCTGGAGAGAAATGCACTACACAAACATTTGTTGAGGGCCTACTAGGAACCAGGTGCTTCCCCATCCATGTCATTCTCCCAGCTGTCCTCTGAAGCAGGCAATAGCATCTCCATTTCACAGTTAGAGAAACTGAGGCTCAAAGGTTGTAAAGATTATGTGTTGCTGACTGGCTTGACTATAGCTTTGGATATGTCTGATTTTATAGACCAGGTAATTTTTACTTTATAATCATGATCAATTTCTGATTGAACAGAAAATCTATCTGAACAGCTGCCAATGTCAGTATCATCCTCAACCTCACCATCAACGTTACCAACATCACCATCACCATTAACATCACCATCACCATCACGGTCACCATCACCATTACTGTCACTGTCACCATCACCATCACAATCACCATTATCACCATCATTGTCACCGTCACCGTCATTGTCACCATCACCAACATCACCATCAGCCTCACTCTCAATGGTTCTGTGATTATAGGCAGCAGGGCATGTCAGATCATCTCTCTCAGATTCAGCTTTCTTATCTGTGAAATGAGTATAAGTATATCTACTCCAGAGGTTAGGAGAGGTGCTGAAGTACATCTTCTATTTCCTCCACTCCACCAAAACTGCTCTTTTCAAAATCATCAGTGACCTCTATAATTGTCATCATACTCGCCCTCCAAGAGCATTCAGTGCCTCTGACCACTTCCTCCTCTTGGCTTTGTGATAGTTGCTTTCTGATTTCCCTTCCAGCTCACTGATCCCCACCCTCCCTTGCTAGCTCTGTCTCATCTACTAGATCCCTAAATTTTTGAGTCTTACAGAGCTTTCTTCAAACAGGCTCTAACTGCTTCCCCCCTAGTCCAACCAACCATCGTGCTTCCCTTGAAATACTATAGAAACTCGACATCACTAGAGCATGGTCAGGGAAGCGGCCCTTAGAGTGGGCCATGGAGCACCCCCTGGGGAAGAAGGGTCCCTTCCTGGGCCCATCTGGAACTAACAGCACTCTCTTCAAGAAGGAGATACTGGGTCAATCCTGAGCAGAATTTTTCACAAGTAGTTTGTGAAGTCTCTGCCTCCTGAATCTGCATCCCTTTCAGCTTTCTGTTGCTTGCTGGGTCTGTACTATCTCAGGTGATCAGAGCCCTCAGAATTTTCCCACCCTAAACATGTTCACACTGAGATATCAGGGACAGTGGCCCACACTTGGTTTCTATTTAGCAGAGAACTAACAGTGTGCTATAGAGAGATCTCCAGTTAATGGGTGGGAACATTTGCAGAATGCTTTCCTGAAAACTGAAATAGCACCCCTTTGGGGGCTACTGTTTCTGCCTCCACATTGGGGGGTCTGTTCTGAGACAGATGGTCCCCTGTTGGGCTGTTCTCACACACACGAGCAGAGGAATTCTTTTAGGTCCTCTTGGCCTCGGGAGCATTTTGAATCAGATGCCAGGAGAAACAGATTGCCTACCCCTTATTCTGGGGGCTGTGGGTGGATGGCTTTGAGAGGAGATCTCTTCCAAGAATGTGTTTTCCCTTACATCTTCAGGATGCCATGCACTTCCCGCTCTGCTCTTTTGAGGCTGGCATAAGCATGAGAGTTGCTTGGGGAGGAACGTCTGTACCGCCTCTGCCCCACTGCTCAGGAGCAATGGCGGGTGAGTGAGTCACTTTTGGCATCCTCCTTTGTTCCCTGTGCGTAGGGCTACCCAGTTGGTAACACTACAATCTGCTCTCCACCGCCAGCTTAACATTCCTAAAATAGCTCAGTGTGATTGGGCCATTCCGTTGCTCAAGAACCATCCAGTCTTCCATTGCCCGTAGAATGAAGTCCCAGGCTTTCGTCTCACATTTGAGGTTGCTACCATCTGGCCTTCATTTGCTTTTCTAACCATGCCCCTCATTCCTTCTCTACCCAAGGTCTTCCCTCCAGACAGTCAGGTCTACTCTCCTTGCCCAGAATGCCTGGCCTCCTGGCTGCATCCACACCATTCTCTTGTTTAAAATGCTGTCCCCTCCTTGTTGCCTGTATAAACTTCTTCCTGTTCTTCCAAACAGGTTTGAGGCCAACCTTGCAAAGGCCTCCTCTCCTTGGATGTCTTCCTTGATCCCTCCTTTCATTTGCCCCCTGATTCCATGTGACCACACAGAGGCCCTCTTGTGACTACTTACCTAGGTGTGGGCAGGGAGTGGAAGAACCACAAGGGACAGTACCCAGAGCTATTACCACCCACAGGTACTCCCAGCAGCAGGAGAACTATTACCACTTCTAGGCCTGAAGAAGTGAGGGGAGGAAACTGGAACAAAACCTGGAAGGAGGAAGGCCTGCAGAGAAGACCACAGGGCTGTGACCTTCCACAGAGGTGTAGTCAGCCTGGGGAGAGCTCTCCGGTGAGTCAGGACAATGAACACCCCTTGGCTAAGACCAACTGGAAGCCAGAGCGCAAGGGAGCCCCTTAGAAAGTCTCTGCAGGGGCTGGGCGTGGTGGCTCACCCCTGTAATCCCAACACTTTGGGAGGCTGAGTCAGGCAGATCACAAGGTCAGGAGTTCGAGACCAGCCTGGCCAATATGGTGAAACCTTGTCTCTACTAAAGATACAAAAATTAGCCGGGCGTGGAGGCAGGTGCCTGTAGTCCCAGCTACTCAGGAGGCCGAGGCAGGAGAATTGCTTGAACCTGAGAGGCAGAGGTTGCAGTGAACCAAGATCACACCGTTGTACTCCAGCCTGGGTGACAGAGCGAGACTCCATCTCAGAAAAAAAAAAAAAAAAGAAAGAAAGTCTCTTCAGGTCAGCCTGCCTGTGTGGGCAGAGGAGTGAAGGAGTGTGGAAAGGAATCTGGAGGGTCATAAAGAGGAAAGGGATTCTAGCTTTTACCTTAGATGTCAGATGGGTACATTGCGAAGACTTCGAATGTGACAAGTAGAAAGATTTCATAGGCTCAAGCTGTTCAACATCATTTCCCACATAAGAAAGTGGAAGCCCAGAGGGTGTTCATGCTGATCTGAGACCACACAGTAAGGTAGTGTCAGAGATGAGACAGGAGGAAGTGTGAACCCCCTAGTTCATTAGTCAATTGTTTCTTTGGAACACAGCATCTGATAAGTTACACAATAAGAATCTGAGTTTTAGTCTTACTGGTCATGCTGGCTGTGTTTGGTAACTGGTGAGATGCCCTGATGGGAGTCTGTTTGCAAGTGGTGGCTGACAGTCCTCCATGGAAGAGGTGCATCCTGAAGGGGGAAGCCGCGGACAATGATTTTACCCAGTGGTATGTGGATTGACATTATAGACATAGCACGGCAGTTGTTTGTTTGTTTCTTTCTTTTTCTTTCTTTTTTTTTTTTTAGACCAGGTCTCGCTCTATTTCCTAGGCTGGAATGCAGTGGTGCAATCACAGCTCACTGCAGCCTCGACCTCCCAGGCTCAAGCAATCCTCCCACTTTAACCTCCCAAGCGGCTGGGACTACAGGCACGTACCACCATATCTGGCTAATATCTTAAAAAAATTTTTTTTTTTTTTTGTAGAGACGAGGTCTTGCTATGTTTCCAGGTCTGGTCTCAAACTTCTGACTTCAGGTGATCCACCCGCCTCAGCCTCCCAAAGTGCTGGGATGACAGGCGTGAGCCACTGCGCCCAGCTGGCAGTTGTTTTTCAAGTCTGTTGTCCACCTGGGTTCCTGGACACCGTTTGAATGCTCTCCCACGGAGATCAGAGTGTGTGCGTGTGTGTGTGCGTGTGTGTGTGCGTGTGTGTGTGCGTGTGTGTCTGTGTGTGTGTTTTAAGGGGAGGAATCTACAGTAGAATCTGAAGGAGCTCTTTCACTCATCTCTGAGTCACACTGAACTCCAAGCAGCACTGCTGTGGATTCCCCATAAGGGAGCATAACAGAGAGATGGCTCTCCCACACCCCACTGCGTTTATTATTATCATTATTTTTTGAGATGGAGTCTCACTCTGTCGCTCGGGCTGGAGTGCAGTGGCACAATCTCGGCTCACTGCAACCTCTACCTCCTGGGTTCAAGTGGTTCTCCTGCCTCAGCCTCCTGAGTAGCTGGGACTACAGGCGCCCACAACCACACCCGGCTAATTTTTGTATTTTAATAGAGACAGGGTTTCACCATGTTGGCCAGGCTGGTCTCCAACTCCTGACCTCCGGTGATCCGCCCACCTCAGACTCCCAAAGTGTTGGGATTACAGGTGTGAGCCACTGTGCCCAGCACCCTGCTTTGTTTTAATTCTCTTTCACCCGATTTCCTTCTCTCTCTCTCTCTTTTTTTTTTTTTTTGAAAATTGAAGCAGTTGTGCAGTTTTTTGCAATGTTCAGACACTAATACTTATGATTCCTTATATCTCAGATCAAGCTGTGGGAAGGTCCGGGCAGGGAGTATGATAGCCAATGGTCTATGGAAGGAATGCACTCAGGGAAGTCAAATAAATGGTCTAAATTCCCACAGCTGGAAAGGGATGACCAAGCAGTAGGCTTGACTCTGAAGACCATGCCGTTTTGATTTTACCATATTGGGACTCTCTCCCTCTGCCAGCAGTTCTTTTTTCTGAGTCTTTTCCTATTCTTTTTCTCTCTCATCTCTCAACCCTTCCCTTCTTCACCTCCATCTTCCCCCATCCTCTAGATCTCTCTCTTTCTCTTTTTCCCCTCTTCCCACTCTTCTGAAAAGCCACAGCTTCTCTCTGTTCTAATATGCCTAAGACATCGTCCCAGGAACTTTCTTATGTGCTTCTTGACACCCAGAGTGACTGTACACAGGTGGGAAGAGAAGCTAACTGGTTGACTTTCTGCTACTTGTACCAGCCAAGGGGCTATTTGCAGACAGTACATAAAAATGACCAAGCACCATAAGACATTGAGCAATCTTTCCTTGCATCAATTAGATTCTGGCATCTGCTTACTGTTTAATTATCTTTTGACTGAGGAAATGGAAAAGTTGACAAATAGTTTAACCCAACAAGAGTCAGGTTCCTTATTTTTCCCGCTTTGTGAGCATGTTTTTAGAACACCGATCTGCCAACATCTCCTAGTTTCTCTGGGGCACTGGCAAAAAATACAGACAAATATTTATGTTCCATGAACTCAAGATGGTTTTCATATTGTTTTCATGTTTAACTGATTTCAAATGAACGACAATGGCTCTTCATGTGGTTACAAGAATTTGCCATTAATTTTCACTTGAAATTGGATGCAGCCGGTATACATGCCTACACCGTATTCTAGTTCTTAACGATTTGTCTTCCAAAAATATAGGCTGCTTCCCACCGGCTGATTGGCACAGCAGCTTAGTGAGGGCATTGATCTCCTATTACATGTTAACAAAAATTAAATTGAGAATATCACCCTATTTCAGAGTGCTTTGCATGTAGCATTTGAGGCAGGCGGCTGGGACATTGAATGAAAAGCCTAGGGGAGGCAGGTTCAGCATGCCACCCTTTCCTGGTCGTGAAGATGCCAGCTCCAGCTCCAAGCAGGTGACAAGGCTGGGTGGTCAGGGGACAAGGGAGTGGGGTTCGAGGTCTCAGAGCATTTTTAAAAACTTCCGTTGTCTTTGTAGCTTGGATTTTGGGAGCACCAGGGTAATGTTCTAAATCTCTTTGGGAGGTTTAAAGTCTTCCCTCCCTTGGTCTAAAATGTTGAAGTGGGTGGTGGAACAGAGAGGTGACATGAAGATGAGAGCTGAGCCAGAGGAATAGGATTCTTCATCTTTGGGGACGTCATTTAATTTTGGAAACACTCAGTTTCTGTTTAATCAGTGTAACCATATAATTTGTTGAACACTTTTGAAGGGGTGAGTGTTAAATTGGATAACATATTGGGAAAATGGGCTTAAACTGGAGATAAGGTCGACCTATGAATAAAGAAGAGATTAGGCCACATAGTGGGGGTGAGGGGTGGTAAGTAGGTTTCATACCCATGGTAATTACAAAAGAGTAATCAGGCTTTCTGGACTGCATTGTGGAGGGGATGGTGCAGCTGCTCTTAAGCACCGTGGAAGAGTTTCCTGATTGATTAGCAATGTCTGCTCTGGTCTCTGGGAAGGATAGCTGCACCCTTACAGGTATTCACCATTCCTGGATTGGGTGTCTTCAAGAGCCTTTTCAATTCTATTTTTGTAATAAGAATAACTGAGAAGTGAATGAAGCCTACCTTCTTACTTAAATGTACTGGAGGTTGAGACCTGGAAAGCCAGACTGAGAGGCCTATGGCAGTGCCTTTCCAGCTGAATGTGTATACTTCAAAATTGTCAAAATGCAGATTCTGAATCAGAGGTCTGGGCTAAGGCCCAATAGCCTCAATTTCTGTTGAGTTCCCAGGTGATACCGATGCTGCTGGTCTGTGGGTCACACTTTGAGCAACAAAGACCTAAGGCAGCATCCTGAACCTGGGCCAATGCCCTTTCACTGCAGGCTCAAAGCCTGCAGAAGAACCTGTATATATGCTACTTTCCAAAGATTTTTTTTCCGCAGGTCATTTAAGTGATTCCTCCAGACAGCCTTTTAATGTTTGATAGATTATTTCCTGTCCCCATCACCCATTTTTTTTTTTTCCTAAATGTGCTTTTCAGGTGCAGCAGGTTTCAGTGCCTAGCCCAAGGGCTATAAATGGCAGAGTTGGGACTCACATTTAAGACTTTTCCTTCCCCAGGTGGCCCTTTGAGCACCTAAGTGGCAGGCCTAATTATAGAGGTAATGTTTTGAGTGCCCTCAGCTCAAATGGGGCAGCTTTTGGAGCAGTGCCAAGGGATTGTACTGATGCTAAATATGCCTTCATATCACATCAGAAAGCCTAAGCTTGCCTTGTGACTCCCCAGCACCACCATTTCAGCCAGTCATTAAGGCAGGCAGACAACATCTTACAGTCCTGGGTTCGTGGGAGCCTTCTTTGTTCTTATGAGGGTTTTAGAGCCAGAATGACCTGGATCAGAATCTTTCCATGTCATTTGACCTTGAGCAAGTTACTTAATCTCCCCAAATTAAAGTCCCTTCACCTGTAAAAAGGCATGTTCTTGCTGGGTGCGGTGGCTCACACCTGTAATCCCAGCACTTCGGGAGGCTGAGGTGGGCGGATCATGAGATCAGGAGTTTTAGACCAGCCTAACCAACATGGTGAAACCCCCTCTCTACTACTAAAAATGTGACAATTAGCTGGGCGTGGTGGTACGCACCTGTAATCCCAGCTACTCAGGAGGCTGAGGCAGGAGAATTGCTCAAACCCAGGAGGTGGAGGTTGCAGGGAGCTGAGATCGCACCACTGCACTCCAGCCTTAGCGACAGAGGGAGACGCCGTCTCAAAAAAACAAAACAAAACAAAACAAAAGCACATTCTTGCCTTTCAGCATTGTTGGGAAGATGAAAATAAACAATGTAGTAAAATGCATGGCGCAGCGCATAGCAAAGATGGAACATTTCGTTTCTCCCCTTTGCCCTTCAGAAGAACTGTAATGCCTTACTGTTGCTATTCACTGTACAAATACAGTGTAACTATCTCACATTTTTCTTGGCACAGTGGTGTACCCCACAATAATGGGTTCAACCTTTAGGTAGTGCCTTCCCTGTATACAATAAAATAGAAAACTGTATTTCATTACCAAATATCATTCTTTCATTATATAACACACAAATAACTATTTAAACAAACTTCAAAACTTATACTCTAAAACATGTCAGCACCAAAAGCTATGCAGGCAACACAGACATATTTGAAAATTAGAAGTAAACTTAAAATGTCTCCGTTGTGATTGGGCATTAGCAAAATCACCAATCAGTTTCGCAGCTTCTGCTGCCATGTTTCCACAGCGAGTGGTGTTAATTCTGTTACACGTTGTTGTCACAGAGTGTTCCTTAAATAGTTTTTAATTGGTTTTAATTTGGAGAAAAAATGTTATGCTGAAGATACAGGGGCAGGGATTGTCAAAAATAAAATTAACAGATAACATTCTACGGAAAAACTTGGAGACATGCTGTGTCATTGTATACTCTGTTAGCAAATGTATGGATGCTTTTCATTTTGTCAGTTTCACATGTTAATGATTTTCACAGAGCAGTAAGTTAATTGGTAGTGCTTCCAATGGATCCCTGGAATCTTTCGTTTTCACCTCCTGTGCATTCTTCACAGCGGACTTTTCATCCACATGAATTAATTAGGATGGTGGAAAAAAATGCCATCAAGTCAGCAGTTGTATTTAACCCTGAAATCTTAGGCCTATTTAGGTAATCAGTGTTATCAATTATTCATGAAAAAAGGTAAGCAAATATAAAATCCTTCTTTTAAAAAAATCTGCTGGAGCTCAAAGTACTGCCATCCTGATACTCAGCAAATCAACAGGTGGAGGCAGATGATGTAAATGATGCAAAAATCTTTTCATTATTATGGTATCTTGGCAAAATTTTAGTCAAAGCAGTCTCTTTTTTTTTAATTTGGAGAATATAGTCAGATTTTTTTCACCTATCTTTTAAGATATTAGCATAGTTCTATATGTATAAATGCATAATTCTATTAAAGAATTATGCATCGCTTCAGCTAAGGGAGCAACAGCCGCTCTGACAGCTCTGACTTTGCAAATGCCAGCCAAGCGCCCACATTCTCTTGGCTATAAAGGCAGCAGAGGTCAATATGCTTTCCCAGGAGTCATCAAGTATTGCCAAGGAATAGCCCCAATTTCATTGCATATCACATTTCAGGCATGCCGTACTCTGTTCAAATGGCATCTGGTGTAAAATATGTATTAGAAATCGCTTTTTCCCAAAATTGAGAAGATCTGAATTATGCAGGGGGAAAACTGACAAGTACAGAGATACTGTGATGTGTCTGCACTTATGTATATGTAGTATGTCCTTGCATTTGCTTAGCCAATAGGGTACTAAGAGGTGGGATTTGAATGTTCCTGTCTAACAGACAGAGTATGTATTTATTAATAGTTCTCCATAGGCCACTGGCTACAGAAGAGATGTACTCGAATATTAATGATATTCTCATTTGATTGTCATGGAAGCCAGAGTGGAATTCTATTCAAGTGCAGTTTTTATTTATACTCCAATGGTGTCATGTGATTTAAAAATGAGTTGCCTACATGATAGCCACAGCTAGTACTATAGAAGCTTTAAACTTTCAAGGGCTCCTAGTAACCCATGGCCCTGAAACAGTGCACCATCCCAGCTTGACGTGGGTTCCTTAGTTTCCAACTTTCACAATTATCAACTGGGTGATCAAGGCCTCCACAGCCTGGTCCCAGCTTCAGCCCAGATCCCCACCTAACAAAGCCCCTCCCCAGCCCCACTGTGCTGGCCCTCCTGAGCAAGGCTTCTGTCTTCAGCCACTGCTCCTGCAGCCTCGTGTCTGTTGTTCAGGTTTTCTCTGCTCCTCTGCCTGTATCAATCCTGCTCATCCTTTAAGACACAGTGTAGACCCTGTATCAGTCAGTGTCCTGGCAAGAAACAGCTGATGCATCAGAAAGGGGTTGGAAGAGAGTTAAGGAGGGATGCTTTATAAGGAAATGGCCAGGGCACAACAAGAGCAACATGAGCTGTTGTAGCACCCTGGGACAACTACAGTGGGGAGCTGCTACTGTCCCTAGGTTGGAAAAGGTGAGACGAGGGAGCTTTTACTGAAACCACAGAAGGCCCACAGCTGTAAGTGAGGACTGCCTGGTGGGAGTCATGGCCTTCGCTGGAGGAAACTGTTCATTGCTCACCCTCAGCTAGGCAGAGTAGAAGCAAGAGGAGTGCAAACCCTACTCTTTCCTCTTGCTGCGCATCCCCTGCTGCCCATCAACTGTGGCCAAACCCAACTCGGAGAGGGAGGACAAGAAGCCCCCCCCGCGGCCCTTATAGGTCAGCCTCCCAGCCAGAGCAGGGTGGAGAGGGACGGAGCCTGGATTGGGAGGGGACCCCTCTGCCTTCTCCCAGGAGCACCCTGATGAATCCAGCCCATAGAGGCCTCTCTTCTCTGAAGCCCAGAGCACTTCTGGTTTGAATGCACACTCGGCCTGTCTAGCTGTGATGTGTCTTCATGTTGTGCCGCAAGGTCGTTGCTCTCTTGCATTTTCAGTTTGCCTTATGCTCCCCACTGACTATGGAAGCTCCTTGAAGCAGGGGTCTTCACTTATTCTCTTTGTGTTTCTCATATGGAAACAAGTAAATACCTGGAATGTCTTGCTTGTGTCAGTTTGGAACATATTGTTCCTTTGTTGCCACTCCACCCCACCCCCAACCCAAACACACACCTCCAGGGCACCAGGACCTGTGCCTGGTGGATTATTCTTGGTAGAAGGGTGGGTATTGAGATAAGGGTGAAGAAGCCGGGGGTCCTGGCCCTGGTTTGGGGAGTTTTCAGCAGATGCAATAGGAAGCCAGAGCACAGGGTCAAACAGAGAGAAGTCGAGGACCAGACCTAGGAGGAGCTGGGTGAGGTGGGCAGAAAGTGTCCCCAAAGCAAAAGTGGAGGGAGACAGAGACTGACATGGGATATCAGTTGGGAGTACAGGGCCAGGGGACCCAGACAAGTGAGTTACCACTAATGAAACACTGGAACTGACGGGGAGGGGCTCAGATTTCATGGTTAAACAGGGTGCCAACGGTAGTCTAGCCCTGTACTGTCCAATATGTCAGCCATTAGTTACATGTGGCTATTTAAATTTAAATTAACTAAAATTTCATAAAATTAAAAATTCAGTTTCTCAGGCACACTAGCTACATTTCAAGTGCTCTACTGTGTTGGCCAATGTGGATGCAGGCATTTCCACCATTGCAGAATCTCCTACTGGACAGCCTGGTCCAGAGCTTCCTAGAGACCTTAGGGTCCTAACAATGCTAAAAACCTACCTGTTTGTTTGATTTGACCTGGTCTTATCTGTCTTGATATCAAATATACCTAGCTCCCAATCTTCACTTTACTAGTGAATAATTGTGTGATGAGTCCCCAAACCTCAGCTTTCTCTTCTAGGAAATGAGGCGAATGACAAAGAACTAACTGAATTGAGAATTTGAAGGTGTCTTGAATGGCCATAGATACAAAGGAGGAGCTCTGTAATAAATATTAGTTCCCAACCTCCTGACTACCACGACAACGATACGAACCAGCACTTACTGAGAGCTTGTTCAGCTGGCACTGAGCTGAACAGTGATCGCCTTATGCAATTCTCATAGTAATTCTGTAAGAAGATACTATCACTGTTCCCATTTTACAGATGAGACAATGAAGCCACAATAAGATTAAAACAGTTGCTCAATGTCATACAGTGGTGGAGCCAAGCTTCTTTATATTTGATTAAAAACTGTCAAACATTGTTCTCTGCTGTTTCCTGTAATATCTTATCTTCCCACTTAGGCCATTAAAAACATCTTAGGCTTCATTTGAATCTTGCAGTGTGCGTGACGCGGGCCTGGACTGATGCTCAGTTGCTAACTGGCATATCAGTTTTGATAAATTTTAATAAAATATTTAAACTTTCTTCAGCGCTGATTATTGACTTTAATATTTAAGTGCATACTCACCAATGAGGATCTTGACAACCAATCCAATAGTGTTCAATTTCCATCTTTAATTTGGTGCATTACTTGCAGAAGGCTTTAGATCCTGGAGATTTTAGAACCACCATGCTCTTGGGTGTTGAAGGAAAAGGCTGGTTCCTGTTTGGCGGACTCTAGAAACAGAAAGAAAGTAATGGAACACTGCCTGGGTTTGACTGTAAGCAGCCTTAAGTTGGAATCTAGTGTGCCTTTGGTTATTTATACTCTTGGAATTTCAGTTTCTTTACCTGAAAGAGACAATGTCCTACTTCTCCTGGGGGTAGTCTCGAAGACTGAATGGCTCTATAAAACTTCACCCAGTGCCTGGAGCACAGATGCTCTCAGCAGACATACTCTTGTCCCCACCCCAGAAAGCTTCCAGGTCATTCTGATCTCTCTGGTGAAAGGGAAGGATCTCTTATTGTCTGAACCACAGGTATTTAAAGAAGCTAAAACTGTGTGTCCAGGAAATTATGCTGATTATATTAATTTCTACCTTGATTGTTACATAACGCATAGATTAACTAGAACTGCAGAGGGATGGGGAGATGCTAAAGTGACCTCCTAGTCTCCCCCAGCACTGGGCTCTGGGCTGCCTACCTCCCTGCCTGACATGGGTGGCCCTAGTGCCCATCGGGCCTTCTTACCAGGTCCTGGCTGAAGATATGAGGGAGGCCTAAGGAATTCCTGGTCTGGAACTGAGATGGTTTAACGGAAAAACATATGAGAACCTGTGTAATATTGGGGTGTGGGAGAGGTGATAGGGCTGAGAGGCACTGAAGGCAGTGACTCATGGTAGTTCTGCAGCCTGAGGTTGTTAGGTGGCATCAACCTGGAAAGAAACCTGGGGCTCACCACCCTTTCCCAGCCGCCCCCTATGTCAATTTCTCAGCAGGTTGCTGTCTATTTCCATGGGGAGACATTTCTGTTATTTCCTCTGGTGAATTCCAGCATGAACTAGTCTCTCCCTGGGTTGTTATTTGGGGCTTGGGGGGCGGGGATTCTGAGCACCCCTGGGTGGGAGTCACCATGTTGTCTGAAGACACCACGTGACTAAGTGTTAGACTCAGCGACCTCAGGTCCAAGAAGGTTGGGGTGTGGCACTTTGGTATGGAAATTACTAATTTTAGAGTCAGAGTCCCCTGGGTTCCAGCCTTAGCTCAGTCATTTGGAAGCTGTGCCTCACTGAGCAGTTACTTCACCTCTGTGACATTTTTGGAACACCAGCTTTGTATTGGGGTTTTCACAGGAGTTATGTCTTCTAATTCTCACAACCAGCCTGATGTAAGGGATGTTATTCCTACCTCACAGATGATGAAAAACTGAGCCTTCAAGAAGTGAAGTAACTTCCTTCCTTCCTTCCTTCCTTCCTTCCTTCCTTCCTTCCTTCCTTCCTTCCTTCCTTCCTTCCCTCCTTCCCTCCCTCCTGACTTCCTGACTTTCTTCCTCCCTTTCTCTCTCTCTCTCTCCCTTCCTGCTTGCCTGTCTTCCCACCTTTCTGCCATCTTCCCTCCCTCTTCTCCCATTCTTGATCATTCCCGCTCTTTCTTTCAAACATGTTTTCAGTGCCTGCTAGTTTCACCTACATGATCATCTTTAAATATATTTTTGAGTTCAAAGACACCTACTTGAACTGCTTTCCAGCCGCCATCTGGGACGTGCTCCTTTGGGTCCAGACCAGCTCTCTTCTCCCAAGGGAAGAGGAACGGCTCTCACAGAGGAGCTCCCTTCTTCCACAGAATCAGATGCTGCCCTCGTGGCCAGTTGGGTTCCCACCCACCTGATTCTGGAGCCCTGGACCAGAGCTCTACGTTCACCATGGGAAGATACCTTGTGATAAGCCACTTCTGAAGGCATGGCTTAACTCAGGATGCAGGTGGACAGTGGGGCACTGCCAGGCTTGGCCACCACGCAGATCCCCTTGGACCAGGAGATCAAGGTTTCAGGCTCCGTCGAGGACATGAAACAAGGCAATGGAGAGGAACAAAACAGGAGACCTAAAAAGCAAGTATTCCTGTCCCTTGTCCAGACTTTGGAAACATTTTGTCTTGAGAAAAATATGACTTACAGAGTGGACTTGGGGAGGGGGCTGCAAAGCCAGGTCGGGGAGCTTGGTAAATACCAGAGAGTGAGCTTGGTGGGAGACTCTGTTCTTCTAGCTCTGAAATGACTGTGGGAACACGAAAATGATATTGTTTTTAATCATCTACCAGCACATGGGAGGAGAGAAAGTTCTGGGGTTTCCCTCTCTCTCCTTTCTTCCTGAATTGAAGAAAAGCTGGGCCATTTGTCCTGCTCTGGTTTCCAATACTGTCTCCTGGGTCCTTAGGAGGTGCTAAGCAGAGTGGTCAGTACACACAGAGGGTGTTATTCCAGCCTCAGGTCATGCTAATGGGAACTAGAAACCAAGTCTTACCCAAAGCAGAATGAAATGCACACCTCACATCATCATCGTATGGTTTGTTTTCAAAGAAAAACCTTTATGCCTCCTTCCTTCCTTCCTTCCTTCCTTCCTTCCTTCCTTCCTTCCTTCCTTCCTTCCTTCCTTCCTTTTCTTTCTTTCTTTCTTTCTTTCTTTCTTTCTTTCTTTCTTTCTTTCTTTCTTTCTTTCTTTCTTTCTTTCTTTCTTTCTTTCTTTCTTTCTTTCTTTATCTTTCTTTTCTTTCCTTCCTTCCTCTCTCTCTCTCCCTCTATCTCTCTCTTCTTTCTTCCTTTCTTCTTTTTTTTTTCGATAGAGACCGGCTCTCAATGTGTTGCCCAGGCTGGTTTCAAACTCCTGACTTCAACCAATCCTCCTGCCTCAACCTCCCACAGTGCCGAGATTACAGGAGTGAGTCACCATTCCTGGCCTAGAATTTTCTTTTGTCAGCACCCCATTTTCCAACAACCTCCAGTTATGTTGGCCAAAGGCCAGAATCTGCTTCTGAAAGCTCCTGCTTCATCTAAAGCCTCGGCTCTTGCCCGTCTCCCTTGACCTCTATGTTGTTAATGTAATAATTGCTTATTCTTAGAGTTATGGGCTCTGGCCCAGTGTGGAGGGGCCAGAGGCTGACTGAAAAGCAGGCCCAGAGAGAGGAAGAAATTCATTTACCCAAGGTCACAGAGCTTTCAGCAGAGCTGGGACAGACATCCTCTGACTCCCAGGCCGGGGCACTTTCCTCCAGGGCTCCTTACCCAACCATGAGTTGTTCTTCAGTGACCCCGGGCACCTTTGCAGCTCCAAACATCACCACCAAGAGCTGCCTTGACTTTTCAGACCTTATCAAGAACAATAACAACAAAAAAACATGAAAAAGAAAAAGCAACAAAAACAAAAAGTAATAAAACCCTCCACCATTCCCCAGCCCTGACCCAGGACGCCTTCATTGCATAAATCAGTGGTGAGGTTTCCCCATAGCCTGGTCTGACCAGGGTCATTTTGCAAGGGAAAGAGGCATGTTTTGGGATTGCACCCCACCCTGTGTGTTTGTAGGTGCTGTCGGTTTGCACATTTACACTAGAATGTCTTCAAGAGCACCAACCGTGCTATCTGTTTTTCTCAGGCTGTTTTCATTAAGGCTGTGGCCTCCCAGGCAGAGCCCAGGGACTTAATTACGGCACCCAAAGGTTATCTCCCCAAACTAAATTTCATCTAATGTCAGGCAGCTGGAGCCAACCCCGCCAGCTGTCTTACTAATAGCTCAGACCTTGCCTCCCGTCCCTCTGCTTGGAAATGAGGCTGGCTGGGTCACCTCTGTACCCACACTTACTGCCTGCAATGCTTTGTGAGGGGAGTTGCCTGCTCGTGGCTCTTGCACACCTCCTCCTGGAATGACAATAAAGGCTTCAGTGATTGAGGGCAGATATTTCCGTATTCACCTTCATATCCCCAGCACCTAGACCAGATCCAGCGCAGAGCACAGGAAAGGTCTGTCAAATGACCATGTATTTCTATATATTTCTGTTTTACTCAGGTTGGTCAACTCCTCGGCTCTTGAGCCTGCCTTTGGCCTCTGCACTTTAGCTCACGTTGTTCTGTCTGCCTAAAATGCCTTTCTACCTCCTTTCTACTGCTCAGAATCTTGTCACCTTTCAAGGACCAATTCCACCCCCTCCTAGGGGTGCACTTCTTAAGAAAAAGGGTTGGGCTCATTTATGCACCTATCCCTATGTAGAAGTGTTCAGCACATGTCTGTAGCATGAATGAATAAATGAATGAATGAAACTCTGATTTCTCCCGCCACCCCCTCCAGGTTTCTGAGCCCTTCTCAGAAATCCCCCAGCCCGTGGCACTCTCTTCTACTCATTGGGCTGACCTCCCAGTGGTGCCTCTTGACTCTTTGTCATCATCCGGCTCAGCATCCCCTACTGTGATTGGCTATCTTGGGGAAATCTTTCTCTCTGTCTTCTAACACTATTTGCCTTATTTTCTCCCATCTAAACTAAGTCCAAGGGAAGTGCTACATGAGGGGATATACGGCACGCTGGCCCAGGTCATGTACAGGGGGCCACCTGGGGTGGGGACAAATGGGTAAAATCATGGGTCCAGGGAGGAAAGAAGTCAGGTCCTGGAGATATGCTGGGATGCGGGGCAGGGAACGTGCTCTCAGGCACACACCACAGGCTTTAGAGCTCAAGTCAGAGATATTTTCCACCCAGAAGGTGCAGTGTTCCCTAAGGGCTAGCATTGGCAGAAAAGGACTGCTGAGCCAATGACCATGGTTGTCAGAAACTCAGATCCTAAGGCAAAGATGGCGGCTCACAGCAAGAATTGGTTGCTCTGTGCTGGGACTGTGTGCTCTTGACCAACAGGAATAGGCAGTGGCCAGAGGCCTGCAGGTGAATCCTGTTACTAAAGCAGCCAGCGGCATTTCAGGCTCTTCAAAGGCTGGGTGCATGTCACCACTTCATCTCAGTGTTTGTCCAAGTCCCATTGCATCAGAATTTATGGCATGGGACCTACGAACTCTCACCTTTAACAAGTTTCCAATGTCCTGTTTAGATGCACTAAAATTTCACGACCACTGCCTCCTGTTTCTCTGAGTTTTCACATACCACAGTTCATGGTTGGACAACATAAATATTTCATCTTATAAGTCACAAGGGGTCTTCCCTGTCCCTTGAGATCCAGGTAAGATTGGCTCAGATCCCCAAATTCCTCCTCCATGGAGATCCAAGGACCCCAAGATTTCTGAGCCTCTCCAGAAGCTACACATTCAATTGGCTCTGGCTGCCTCAGACTCTTGCTTTCACACTTACTATCTTCATCCCACACCTCACGGCCCCAGATGGGAAGCTCAGCCGCTTCTCATTTTCCACATAACAATCTGCTGGCGCAAAGCATTCGTGGGTGAGGCAGATTTATTTGAAGATACGGGGTGGGGCGGGGGTGGGGATGAAGGAAGGATTTACATCACTGCAATGCAAACAACTTCAAGTTGAACATGAGGTGTTCCCATTCTTAAAATGCCCTTCTGGCCACTCCACTGCTGGGTTCTTCTCTATGGCCTTTTGCTCCAGGCAGCTACAGCTTTGCACCATCTTGCTACTCCCCAGTCCCTGCCTTCTCTGATTCTTTCTCCCATTTCCCCATTTCTTTCCTTGTTTCCTACAGAGGAGGTTGGCCTTTGCCCCACGGCCTTGGCTGCAGCACGCATCACATGCCTCCACACCTCCCCATCTTCTCTTGAAGATCTCTCTCCAGATAGAGACCATTTCCTCCCTAGAGGAATCCTTGTACTATCCGTAGGTGAGAACGCTTCACCTCATTACCTGGATGTGGAGTGTTGAAGTTGGAAGGGATCCCGGAGATCATGAGTCAAACTCCAGTGAAACAGTCACTGGCCCAGTCTCCGGCAGGTGGGAGGCAGGGTGAAAGCTAGAACATGGGTCTCTGGCTCGCATGCTAGGGCTCCTCTTGATTAATTGATTCCAGGAGTAACTCAGGCTACCAAGACCCTCTTACAAATGTAGCAAGGCTTTGGGGCAAGACCATATTGTCCACTTAGGCTATCCAATAACACCTGTTGGCATTTCTTCATCACCTCACCCTGACTCAGAAGTTAATTCTCATAAGCATAGTCCTACCTCTGCACAGGTCTTGGGGCAAGGGCCAGCCGGGATTCCAGCTCTACTTTTACCATCAACATGCAGCTTGATCTTGGCCGTGAATTGTCTTCTCTTTGGGGCTCAGTTTACCCACTGTTAAAAAGAGGCCTGTTTTTGACTCTGTCCTAGCAATTTGTAGAACTGTTTCGGGAGCCTTCAAGGCGTGATGCACATGATCCAAGCATATGTGTGGGACTGGTGGAGTAGGGATTCAGCCCCTACTATAATCAGCGGCAGCTCTCCTTACATCTCTTCTAATGACTGGGGTTCATAAGGGCTTCTAATCAAACTAAGATTTCTATTGCTTACAAAGTACTTAAAAACCTCTGGTCTAGCTGACATTTGGGGTCCACAGCTCTACTGACCTAGGAGCTTCATGACTGAGGCAAAGCAGGCTGTCCCTGCAGGGTTCCACACGGCTGCACCTTCCACGTGGCGCCACTTATGAGCAAGTGGGAACATCCATCACGAGGCACTGGGGACAGCTGGGCAGGCGGGCGGGTCCCCATTGTGGAGGCTGTTTTGGGGACTTTCTGAGTATTGGTAAGTGTGAATCAGGCCCCAGATTTTCCATTTCCTCTGCCCATTGCTCTTTCAGAAGAGTGTGTAAGTGTATGCTTCAGCAAAATGCAGGTGCTGAAAGTTCCACGCGTCCAAAGAGGGTGTGGGAGAGAGCAGAGGGCTGGGCCCAGGTGGGCACCGGGCATTTCCACTGTGGGTGGTACCCTGAGGGTAAACAGCCTGTCCCGCCTGCATCCCGTCTGAGGGTCCGCTTCCTCATCAGCTTATGCACTCTGGGGCTCTTACATGTCTCTTTTTCTTGAGCGTCTGAGATTCGAAGCAGCCAAGGCTTGCGTGGTGGCCCCAGTGTTAAGAGAGGGCTGCTGTGCCAGCCAAGATGGCCCTGGTCCCTACATACGTGCAGATGCAAGCCTGGCCCGCTATTGACTTCCTTTGACCTCATTCAAAGATTAAATACAACAATGTGTATGTGCTATGTGTTCAGAGTATGCCCAATGCTCTCTTAACCATGATCTCATTTGGCCTCACACAAATCTGAGAGGGAGGCACAGCAGGGGACACTGTGATGCCATGTGAGATGCACATGTGGGATGGAACCAGGTCTTTGGGCTGTAAGGCCAGCGCTCTTTGCTTTCCACTGTGGCACCACCCAACTTAGCCTGTGTCCTTGGCTTCATTTTTTATTTCTCCATCATTAAGAAGGGAAGCATTACTAAAAATGTTTCCTTGGCATTTCTTACCCAGTCTCAATTATTAAAACGACAGCTTAAGGATTTGTTCCTGCGGTCATTCACATATTCACTCACTCTCTGAATCACTTGTTTATACACTCTCATTTATTCATTCATTCAAGCCCTTGTTGAATGCTTACTATGTGCTCAGCTGATGGTGGGCATCAAGGAACACAAAGAATGCTGAGTCAAGATTCCTGACTTTGAGAAACTTGTCACACTCTCGTTGAGGGGCAATGGAAAGGGGTGTCCTACATGGTTTCTCAGTCACAGAGGATCCAGTTTTATTTGTTCTTACTATTAAATGTTAATAGATACTGCTTATTATATGGCTTTCCAAAGTCCCAGATATGTTCTGGTTGGGAAAATGCTGGGCTAGGTGAGTTTTAGGTGCCCCGCAGTGCTGGAATCCCATTGCTCTTTAGGAGCTTAGAGAAAGGAGGGTACTGATAGATGAGGTGGCCAAGGAAGGGTTCCTAGAAGAGGTGTGAGTTGAACTCAGCTTGGGAGGTTGTGGGGGATTTGTGAACATAAAGAGGAGAGGAGCAGAGGCCTAGTATGGCAGGAGGGGCAGGAGTGAAGTCCCGTGCATGTTCAGCAGCTCTGGATAGGCAGCCAGGCCAGGTCTGTGTGTGCATGCATGCACGTGTGTGTGCATGTGTGTGCGTGCATGTGTGTGCATATATGCATGTGTGTGCATATATGCATGTGCATGTGTGTGCATGCCTGTGTGTGCATGCATGTGTGTGTACGTGTGTGTGTGTTGGGGGGAGGTAAGCATGGGAGCAGGACAAAGAGGAGGGTTGTGGGCTTGGGAGGGCAAGGTTTATGTGCAGGAGGCTGTGGAAGCACCTGCCTCTGGTCCTTTTGCCTATGACTATCTGTCTTTGTGTCAGTTGCATCTGATGTGTGAGGGGACAGCCACTCTCAGCAAATTTCCCTCTAACTTTAACAAGAAACATGGACTTTGCTCGTTGTGTGGGTGAAGCACAAGCAAAAAATTTTTTTCTTTCCCTCCTTTTTAATTGATTTTTCTTATAGGGAAGTGAGAGGGAGCAACAATGAACTGTGAGTGGAAAAAGAGAAGGAAGGAAAAGGTAGAAGAGAAGGAGAGAGGGGAGAGAAAGGAGGACAAAGGTAGTAGAGAATGGTAAGGAATGGTAAAGAAAGATAAAAGTTAAAAAAGAAGAAAGAAAAGCAAATGGTTAGAGAAGAGATGGAGTTAAAGGGAGGCTGGAGGGGAGAGAAGAGGGGAAGAAAAAGAAAGAGGAAAGAGGAAAAGGAAGAGAGGGAAGAGAAAAAAGGGGACCAGAAGAAGAGAAAACAGAGGAATATAAAGAATAAGAAAGGCCAATGTCAGTGTCTCAATTCTCTCTAGAGCTTTGGCTAATTTTTTTTGCCAAAAATACTTGGGATAAATACCTGGATTCCTCAGAACCCGAATGCCCTGGAGGACCAAATTTACAGGGTTAATTACACAATAAACTGCCTTTCCAGATGGCTGTTTCCGCATCTGCAGAGAGGAAAAGGAGCGGCTGCCTGGGGTCTCCTTTCTCCTCGGCCTCCGGTGGCTGTGCATTGCCATGTGCACCATCTCCACATGGATCAGAACCTCTCACAGGCTCTCTCCCTAACAAGCAGTGTCATAGGTGGTGATGGCAGCAGTTGTCATAGTAATGCCTCTCTCTGTCTTCCCACTGACATGACCATTCTTTTTTTTTTTTTTTTTTTTGTTGAGACAGAGTCTCGCTTTGTCGCCCAGACTGGAGTGCAGTGGCCGGATCTCAGCTCACTGCAAGCTCCGCCTCCCGGGTTCACGCCATTCTCCTGCCTCAGCCTCCCGAGTAGCTGGGACTACAGACGCCCGCCACCTCGCCCGGCTAGGTTTTTGTATTTTTTAGTAGAGACGGGGTTTCACCGTGTTAACAGGATGGTCTCGATCTCCTGACCTTGTGATCCGCCCGTCTCGGCCTCCCAAAGTGCTGGGATTACAGGCTTGAGCCACCGCGCCCGGCCGACATGACCATTCTTAAGAAAACAACGTCACACACACACACACACCCCTCTCTCAAAAAACTTGAGATAGAAGGTATTTGTCTAACCTGATAAAGAAAACCTATTTTAAAATAGGAATAAGACAAAGATATCTTCTACCAACAATCTCTTTTTAAACATTTTCCTGAAAATTCTAGTCAATGCAAAATTTCATCAAGTAAGGGGAAAAAAGGACCTTAACTACTGAAAATAAGAGAGAACTATTATTGGTTTTAGGTTATATAATCACATATGCAGAAAACAAGATGAATCAGTAGAAAAACCCTTAGCTTGGTATCGTGACCAAATAAATAGTAACCCTAAAAATCTCAGGGTCCCATATGGTTTAGTCTCAGCACAGAGTTGTACTAAAAGGAAACCTAAGTTGGACTCCAGAAACCTGGAAGGTTCATGTGAACTTTTAGGGCAGGCTTTCTTAAAAAGGCTTGTCATATCCGGAGGTTTTACATATCCCACGACATAGAAAGATTTCCAGAAATTCTCTCTAGATGTTCTTTTCTCTCTCCAAAACTACACACTCAGGGCAGAGGCTAATATGCGGTCACTTCTCTGTTCAGGTGGTTCTTCCATTGCTGCCATCTCCCCTCCCACCCATATTTTCTCCTTCACTGGTGGACCCCACTGCCCTGAATCCCATCAGACATCCTTGTGACCTTTTGGTTGTCTCCCCACCCACACTGAGGAAAGGACTGAACCCTTGGGGACTATAGCTTTTCTTTCTCTTTCTGTCTCTCTTTGACCAATTTTTGTTTTTTGTTTTGTTTTGGAGACAGATTTTCACTCTTGTCACCCAGGCTGGAGTGCAGTGAAACGATTTTGGCTCACTGCAACCTCCACCTCCCAGGTTCAAGCGATTCTGCTGCCTCAGCCTCCCAAGTAGCTGGGATTACAGGTGCCCTCCACCACACCTGGCTAATTTTTGTTTTTTTGTAGATATGGGGTTTCAGCATATTGGCCAGGCTGGTCTCAAACTCCTGACCTCAGGTGATCCACCAGCCTCAGCTTCCCAAAGTGCTGGAATTACATGTGTGAGCCATTGCACCCAACCTCTCTTTGACCAATTTTCTTGTGAATTATCACTTGGAACATTGCTAGTGAATATATTCTCCTCTCTGATACACAAGATAAATACACAAAAATCAATCACTTTCTTATGGACCCACAATAACTAGTGTGAAGAGAAAAGCAAACAAAAACATAATCTACCCATGAACAATTCTCAGTGAGAAATGTGTAAAGCTTTCATAAAGAAAGTGACAAAACTTTATGAGTTTTGTGTAAGAGAAGACCTGTATAAGTGGAGAAATATGACAGGTTCTTGGTTGGGGAAAAGGAACAACAAAAGATGGTAGTTTTTCCTGAATTAATATGTAAGTCTAGCAAAACCTCAATGGAAACTTTTCATAATTTATCAGAACAACTTTACAATTAATCTGGAAGAATGACAAGTTAAAAATAGCTCAGACATTTTTGAAAGAACACAAAAGACAGGATTTCCTTTAACATAGATTAGAATATATTTTAAAGCTACAGCAACTGTCCAGCAAGGTACTGGCTCAAGAACAAGTCAGCATCAGTGGCACATAATTGACCTCTTACTATAGATACGAGAGCAAAATGAAATAAAAAGAAGCATTGCAAATCCATGGGAAAGTGTTGGATTAACAAATGCTGTTGAGAAAATTGACTACTTGGAAGCCAATCTTTTTAGATCTTAACCTTTTTCTCAAGCAAATTCCAAGCAAATTATAGCATTAAGTATTAAAAAACCACATAGCAAAATATGAAAATTTAAGTGAATATTTAAATGATCTTAAAGTGGGTAATACCTATCTAACTTAAGAGCAATTGGAGAAATCACAAAGGAAATTGTCAGTAGAATTACCTACACAGAGCTCTAAATGTATATATTTTAAAAAGAAACTACAAAAATAAAAAGGTAAATGACAAATTGGGAAAAATGTTTGCAACAGGCATGGTGAAAGGCTAATAGCCTTAAGATACAAAGAGTTCTAACAAAGTCTAAAGAAAAAAAAGACTAACATCCCAGCAAAAAAAAAACTGGCAGAGAACATTCACAAAATAAGACATACAGATGGCTAACATATGAGAAAATGTTTAATTTTACCATTAGCCAAAGAAATGCAAAATAGAACAATAATAAAATCCCATTTTCACTTGTCCAATTGTTAAGATTGGTGATAATGATGATGATGATACGTGTTAGCAACTGGGTGATGATATTGAAACATAAATTGGCACAACCTGTCTGGAAGAATTTAAACAGTTTTCATATTTTTGGACTCCATTGTCCTACTTCTAGGAACCCATAGTAAGAAAACAGGGGCAATGAGATCAGGATGTTCATGACAGCATTATTTATCAGACCTAAATATTGGAAATAATAATTAAATATGTAACAAATGAGGATTGATAAAATAGAGTATATTTATGTTGTAGAAAACATTTTTAAAGCATATATTCAAATAATATTTAATACCATGGGAATGTGCTTGCAAAGGATTGTTAAGCTTTAAAAAAACATAATCAAATCTCTCTCTGTGTGTGTGTGTGTGTGTGTGTGTGTGTGTGCATATGTATGTGTGCTGAATCTCAATTTTCTGCTCTTCTGTAGGTAGTGAGGAGAGCCAGAGTTAATATGATCTGTTATTTACCTTCATACCCTCAGTCCCCTCTCCTGTGAAATGGGATCATAATGATTGACTCTCAAGGCTATGTGAGAATGAAATGAGACCACTTACATGAACAGGATGTAGGTCTAATCTTTCATGCATCTGTGTCTTCCCTATTCAAGGAAGTTGGATTTTCCTAAGGGCAGGAACTGTGTGACTCCTTGACCTGTAAAAGAAAGTGTTGTACTGGGTGTTCATTAGGATCTAAAGTTAAGCTTTAAAGTTCTGGGACCATGTTGAGTTCCAGCCTTGACTCTACCTCATGCTTCTTGCGTGACTTTAGGCAACTCACCATCTGCCCATAGGCTCCAGTTCCTTGGGATCAGATGAGAAAATGGCTATGCTCCCTTCAAGAGCTAACAGGATGTGATTCTCTTTTAACCTCACAGTTAAAAGTCACAGCCATCTCATAGTTTGTCTGGGTCAGGGATGGGATCGCAGGGTTCTCAGGCTGGGCTACTGCCCATGGACAGATGGATTGACCAGTGGAAGGATGCAGTAATGATGCTCACATGTGACAGCAGGGGTCTTCATCTGTTTTGTCCACTTCTGTGTCGCCAGTGCCTAGAGCCGGGTCTGGCTTCTGGTGAATGCTCAGCACTCATTGACTGAATGAAGAATGAATGGAAAGATGGACTGATGGACAGGCTGCCTGCAAGACAGGCTGTGTGACTGACTTGAGATAGTGTCGTCAGGACCTCCTCCACTGGCCTTGGAGCCATTAAGGAGGGAAGGAGAGAGGTGAAGGTAAAGGAGAGAGACCTCCTGCATCATCCTTGTCTTCCTTGGACAGCCTGGTGGAGGCTGGAGTTTGCATCTCTCACTGTGTGCATGCTGAACAAATCAAGAGTCATGGTCCCGGGAGCCTGAGCCTCATCCTGTGCTACATGTTTTACATGCATTATATTATTTGGAGCTCACTTTAATCCTAGGAGGGTAGTATTATCCTCATCTACATATAAAACAATGGCCTCACAAGGGGAGGAAAATTTGCCCCAAGGTCACTCAGCTTTTTAGTAGAGGAGTTGGGATTTGATCCTAGGTCTTTCTGATTTCCAAGCCATTGACCTTGAAGTTATACTCTACAAGTGTTTCTCTCCTTAAATTTCTGCCTTTCGTAGAAAGGAAAGAGTCCACTTTTGCTGTGCTTGCATCTTGGAAGGAGTACGGGCTCTGCCCCTAAATCATAGCCTCAATATGAGTGCTGTGCTGGGAATGGGCCATCGGCATGGTGATGGATCCCCACCGTCCATCACGCCCCCGCAGCACTGTGACATGCAGCGCTGGAATGTAATCAGAGTGATGGTGTCCTGATCTATGGGGATGTTCATCATCTCAGGGCTGGTACCCTGACATATTACGGTAGCTTGCTGTCAATGGGACAGCCCCTTAATGTATTTCCGTAATACATCACCCACTGATGGTGACCAAGGAGGCCTGCTGATGCTAGTCGGCTGGAGCCCTTTCTGTGAGTCTCCCTGAGTTTTCGGCCTCTTAAAAATTCATGTGAGTTTGTGTGTGCCTTGGGAGAGAGCATAAGAGAAGGAGGCAGGAACAGAGACAGAAAGATGAAGAGAAGATGAGAATAAAGAGACAGAAAGACAAGGAGGAAAAGAGAAAAGGAAGAGATGGGGAAAGAAAGAGAAGAGAGAAAGAAAGATTGGTGAGAAAACGAATGGGAAGAGAAAAGAGGTGTGGGGGGAAGACAAAGATGGCAGAGAAGAAAGAGTGAAAAACAGGAGGAAGAAAAGGTTCAAGGGAGAAGGAGGAAAGGAACCAGAAGAATCAAGGCTAAGGTGCTATGTAAACAGAGAGCAGCAGGAGAGAGTAGGAAAGTACCCAGCTCTTGAGTGAAGCGCAGTTGTTGTTGGAGATTTGGATCCTTCTATTTAGCCTTAGTGGAGGCCTGACTCTCCTGGGGGCTAGAAGAGCTGTGGGAGGAGGTGGGGTTGCCTGAAGGGAATGGGGCCAGGATATGAAAATTCTTTCTCCCTCCACAGAGAGCAAAGAGGTTTTTGTGGTCAGCCACGACCTTTCTCATTCTGCCTCCATTGTTGCAGAGGTCACCTGGGTGGGAAGAGTCTCAAAACTGCCTCTTCACCCCCTCACCCATCATGTCCACCTGAGCTCTGAACATCTTTGCTCAGACCGCCCAACAGCACCACAAACTCAGAGACCCCTAACTGTGGTTATTCATTCTACCCCGGGTCTCCCTTCTGGCTTCCCCATTACAATGAAAGGTGTTGCCAGTCTCTAGGGCCCTGGTTCGCAGGGGCATCTTGTCTCGTTATTGTCTCCACATTTAGATCTATCAGATTTGTAGAGCAACTTAGCCTCTTTGGGCTTCTTACCAACTTCTCTTTGCCTCACCCATTATCTAGACCCTCTAAAAGCAGAGTCTGGAAGCTGACTCAGCAAACAAGAACCATTTCCTCTTAGAAGCCGAGGATGGATTGTACACTAGTGATTTTATTTCTGATTACATGTGAATCACTTTCCCCCTGGCCCATGAGTACTACAACTGGGAATCAAGGTGAAGATCTGACAAGAAAATAGGTAGCAAACCGCGTAGTCAAGAAGGTTCAAAAGAGACAGTTTCAAAAGAAAAGTGGGGACTGGGCAATTGGCTCAAGAATGAAACTGTGAATGGAGGTGTGAACCGCTTCTATGTGGAGACTGGCACATGCTCTGGGGTGGCTGCTGCTGCTGGTGGTGGTGCTAAAAGGGCTCTCAGGCCCTTGCAAGGTCAAGGCTGAACTCCTTGCCTTGGCATTCAGGGCCCCTGACAACCTGGCCTGTACCTTCCATTCCCGTCCTATCTCTCATTGCTCCCCCTATACTGACACTCCATTTACTGCAGCCAGCTTCCCCTGCTGCCTCTCACTAGTGCTTAGGCTTTACTAGGGTGCTCTGTCTCCCCGTTGCTTCCTGTCTACATTCTACGCCATTTCAACGCTTCACTTAAGTTTCTCCTCTGCGGAGCCCTGTCTCTGCTTGTCATGCTGATTATGTCTCTCACTGACTTGGCCACAGCGTGTTGCATCTCCCCAAGGAGACTCTAAGCTCTCTGAGGGCAGGGGTCATGTATTCTGTTTCTCTGTAACCCTCACAGTAGGGCTAGAATAAAGCCCTTCCGAATAAACAAATGTAAACTAGCAGTAGTGTGAGTCCTGAAAGGAAAGAGGGACCAAGATGAGGCCTTATGGTGAGGCACAGTGGCCCTGGCCAGGCTCCTGAGCAAACTCCTCTTTATCGCTCCAGGCCTGAGTTTCCTCATACGTGAATTGAAAGGATTGATGAGATCTATGACCTGGACTTAAAAAGAAAAAAAACCAAAAAACAAAAAAATACCCTTAAGCCTCTTAGTTCCAGATAATTGTAGATTCACATGCAATTGTAGGAAATAATACAGAGAGATCCCATGTACCCTTCACCTATTTTTTCTCCAATGGTATCATCTTGCAGAACTACAGTATAACAACTATGATATTGCTATCAATACAGTCAAAATACAGGCCAGGAGTGGTGGTAGGTCATGCCTGTAATCCCAGCACTTTGGGAGGCCAAGATGGGCAGATCACTTGGGTCAGGAGTTTGAGGCCAGCCCGGCCAACATGGTGAAACCCCCATCTCCACTAAAAAATACAAAACTTAGCTGAGCATGGTGGTGCACACCTGTGGTCCCAGCTACTAGGGAGGCTGAGGCAGGAGAATTGCTTGAACCCAGGAGGTGGAGGTTGCAGTGAACCAAGATCACTCCACCACACTCCAGCCTGGGTGACACAGTGAGACTCCATGTCAAAAAAAAAAAAAAAAAAATACAGTCAAGATACAAAATGTGTCCATCACCATGAAGATCACTTATCTTGCCCTGTTGTAAACACCTCTATGTTTCCCTCACCCTCCACCCCATCCCTGACCCCTAGAAACCATGAATCTGTTCTCCACTTGAAGTATTTTGCTATTTCAAGAATGCTATATAAATGGAATCACACAGTATAGAACCTCTGTGATTGCCTTCTTTCACTCAGCATAATTCTCTGGGGATTCATTCAAGTTGTTGCGTGTATCAATACTTCATTCCTTTTTATTGCTACATAGTATTTCATGGTGTGGATGTATAATTGTTTGTTTAACTGTTCACCACTGATGGACCTCTGGGCTGTTTCTAGTTTTGGTGAATACAAATAGAGCTACTGTAAACATTTGTGCAGGGACTTTTGCGTGAATGTGTCTTCATTTCTTTGGGATAAATGCCCAGGAGTGTAATTGCTGGAGCATGTGGTAGATGTATATTTCGTTTTTAAAGAAACTGCCAAATTGTTTTCCATAGTGGCTCTACCATTTTACACTCCCACCAGCAACGTATGAGTTGTCCGGTTCCTCTGCAGCCTCACCAGCATTTGTTGTTGTCACTACTCTTTATTTTAGCCATTCTGATAGGTGTGTAGTGATATTTCATTATGATTTTAATTTTCATTACCCTGATGACTAATGGTGTTGAACATCTTTTCATGTGCTTACTTGTGATGTATATATGCTCTTTGGCGAAATGCCTCTTCATTCATTTTGTTCATTTTTATATTGCATTATTTGTCTTCTATTGCTGACTTGTGAGAGTTCTTTATATGTTTTAGAGACTAATCCTTTGTTGAATATGTGGTTAGCAAATATTTTCTCCCATTTGGTAACTTATCTTTTCATTCTTCTAACAGGGAAGATTTTTTTTTTCCTTGGAAAAGAAAACAAATTTAATTTTGATGAAGTTCAATTTATCAATTTTCTTTTTATGGATTACGCTTTGGGTGTTGAGTCTAACTGTTTGCCTAGTCTTAGATCCCAAACATTTTATTTTATTTTTTTCTAAAAGCTTTAGAGTTTTGCATTTTCCATTTTGAATTCATTTTTACATAATTGTCAAGCATAAGACTTAGGTCAAGGTTTTTGTTTTTTTTTTTTTGGCTCTGAATGCTGTACAACTGCTCCAGCACCATTTGTTGAAAAAACTATCCATACTCCATTGAATTGTTCTCATACAAAAATTGATCGGGCTTATTCGTGTGGGTCTATTCCTGGTTTCTCTCTTCTCTTCTATTGATTTATGTGTCGATTACTCTGCCATTACTACACAGTCCTTATTAGAGTGGCTATATGAATCTTGAAATCTGGTACACTGATTTCTTGCACTTTATACTTCCTTTTTGAAATTGTTTTTAGCTATTTTAGTTCTTTGCCTTTCCATGTACATTTTAGAATACTCTTGTTCATTTATACAAAAAATCTTGCTGGGATTTTGATAACAATTGTGCTAAACTGTATATCGTTTTGGAAAAAATGACATTTTTACTATGTTGAGTTTTCCTGTCCAAAAACCCAGTATGTCTCTCCGTCTATTTAGGCCTTTGATTTCTTTCATTAGCTATTGTACAGTCTTCAGCATACAACTCCTATATGTATATATTGGATTTATGTCCAAAGTATTTCTTTTTTAGACAATTATAAATGATATTGTATTTTTTATGTTGGCTTCCATGTGTTCATTGCTAGTATATAGAAATACAACTGACTTTTACATATTTGTCTTTTACCTTGTGATAGAACATCACTGGTTAGTTCTAGGAGGTTGTTTGCTTGTAGTTTGTATTTTTGTAGCAGCCTTGAAATTTTCTTTGTAGACAGTCATGCTCTATCTGCACATAGAGACAGTTTTTATTTTCTGATTTGTATGCCTTTTAGTTCCCTTTCTTGTCTTATAACCTTGCTAACACTTCCAGCACTGTGTTGAATAAGAGTGGTGAGAATGGACATCCTTGCCTGTTTTTAGTCTTAGAAGGAAAGCTTTCAGTTGTTCACTGTTAAGTATAATGTTACCTGAAGGTATCTGGTAGATGCTTTTTATCAAGTTGAGAAAGCTAGTCCTCTATTCCTATTCTCTTTCTGAGAATATTTATTGTGAATTGTTGCTGAATGTGAACAAATGCTTTTTTTTTTGCATCAATTGATATGATCGTGTGATTTTTCTTATTTCCCCTGTTAATATGGTTGATTACATTAAGTTTCAAATATTGAACCAGTGGGCATCTCTGGAATAAACCCCATTTGGTCATGGTATATTATTTATTTCATATATTGCTGAATTCTATTTGCTAATATTTTGTTAAGGATCTTTGCATCTAGATTCATGAGAGATAATGAACTGCATCTTTGTCTGGGTTTGGTATGAGGGTAATACTAGCTTCATAAAAGAATTGGGAGTGTTCCTTTCTCTTCTATTTTCTGGTATAGATTATGTAGAATTGGTGTCAATTCTTCTTTAAATATCTGGTAGAATTCACCTGTGAAACCATTTGGGCCTGGAGAGTTGTTTCTGTGAATTAAAGAAAAGTCATTCACTTTCCTTGAATAATTATAGGTTGTAGTTATAGTTGTAGGACTATTTTAATGATCTATTTTGCATTAGGTGAACTGTGGCAGTTTGTGATTTTTAAGGATTTAGTTCATTTCATCTAAGTTGTCAAATTTATGTGTGTAGATTTGTTGTAGTATTCTCTTATTAGGTTTCTGGGTGTCTGCAGGGTCTGCCATTGTATCACCTGCTTTTTTTCTGATATTGATAATTTGTGTCTTCTCTCTTTTTTTTTATTTGTAAACTTTTTTTCTAGAAATTAGCCACTTGTGTTGATTTTTTCAAAGAACCAAATGTTTATTTTGTGGATTTCACGATTGTTTTCCTGTTTTCAATGTCATCAGTTTTGCTCTTATTTTTATTATTGTCTTTCTTCTACTTGCTTTGATTTTATTTTACTCATCCTTTTTGAGACTCTTAGGTGGGAGCTTAGATTATTGACTTCAGACTTTTCCTTTTGTTGTAATGTATGTACTTAGTGTTATAAATTTTCTCCTCATCATTTTAGCTGTGTCCCACAGATTTTTATATGTTCTATTTTCATTTTAATTCAGCCCTATGTATTTTTAAAGCTTCTCTTTGATCTGTGGATTATTTGAAAGCATGTTTTTTAGTTTCCAAGTGTTTGGAAATTTTTCTGTTATCTTTCTGTCAGTGATTTCTAGTTTGATTCCATTTTGGTTGGTGAAAATACTCGGTGTGACTTCTATTGTGATACATTTGAGAGTTGTTTTATGGCCTAGGATACAGTCTATCTTGATTTATATTCTGTGGGCACTTGAAAACAATGTGTATTCTGCTGTTATTGGGTGAGGTGTTCTAGAAATGTTGATGAGAATCCATTGTTAATGGTGATGACTTCTTCTATATCCTTGCTGGTTTTCTGTCTGGCCATTCTGTAAATTGTTGACAGAAGGATAGTTAAGTCTCAGATTTTATTGATAATTTCTGTTTCACATATTTTGTATCTTTTTATTTGGTGAATTCACATTTAGTATTGTTAGGTCTTGGTAGATTGACTCTTTTTTTTTTTTTTTTTTTTTTTTTGAGAAGAAATTTCACTCTGTCGCTCAGGCTGGAGTGCAATGACACAATCTCGGCTCACTGCAACCTCCGCCTCCCAGGTTCAAGCGATTCTCCTGCCTCAGCCTCCTGAGTAGCTGGGATTACAGGCACCCGCCACCATGCTCGGCTAATTTTTGTATTTTTAGTAGAGATGGGGTTTTACCATGTTGGTCAGACTGGTCTTGAACTCCTGACCTCGTGATCCACCCACCTTGGCCTCCCAAAGTGCTTGGCCTCCCAAAGTGCTGGGATTACAGACCTGAGCCACCATGCCCGGCTTCAATTAATGCTTTGACACAACAGTTCTATGTGCAAACTTAATTTTTTAGATGTTTTAAATGCTAGCCATGTCCACTATTCTTTTTATTTTTTGAGGTGGAGTCTTGCTCTGTAGCCCAGGCTGGAGTGCAGTGGTACAATCTCGGCTCACTGCAACCTCTGCCTCTTGGGTTCAAGCAATTTTCCTGCCTCAGCCTCCCAAGTATCTAGGATTACAGGCATGTGCCACCCACGCCTGGCTAATTTTTGTGTTTTTAGTAGAGACAGGGTTTTGTCATGTTGGCCAGTCTGGTCTCGAACTTCTGACCTCAGGTGATCCGCTGTCCAAAGTATTGGGATTACAGGCGTGAGCCATTGCGCCCGGCCAATGATTGTATCATTACATAATGTCTGTCTCTGTCTCTGGTGGGTTTTATTTACTCCAAAGTCTACTTTATCTGATTATTGATATAGCCACTCTTGCTTGCTTTTGAATATATATATGTATATATATATATATATTTCATTTGTTAAAAAACTGTCAGCTTGCTTTTGTCATTGTATTAGTTTGTTCTCCCACTGCTATAAAGAAATACCTGAGACTGGGTAATTTATAAAGAAAAGAGGTTTAATTGGCTCACGGTTCCACAGGCTCTACAGGAAGCATGGCATCATCTGCTTCTGGGGAGGCCTCAGGGAGCTTTTACTCATGGTGGAAGGCAAAGTGGGAGCAGGCGTCTTACATGGCAAGAGCAAGACCAAGCTGGGACAAGGGAGGTGCTACACACTTTTAAACAACCAGATCTTGTGCGAGCTCTGTCATAAGAACAGCACCAAAGGGATGGTGCTAAACCATTCATGAAGAATCCACCCCCATGATCCAATCACTTCCCACCAGGCCCCACCTCCAACAATGGGGATTACAATCGAACATGAAATTTGGGTGGGGACACAGATCTGAACTATATCAGTCATTATATTTTAAGTGAGTGTGTTGTAGCAGTGTTTAGTTGGGTCGTACTTTGTAATCTATTCTGCCAGTCTCTGTCTTCTAATTGGTATATTTAAACTATTTACATTTAATTTGACTACTGATATGTCAGAGTTTAAGTTGATATTTCATTTTTTGTTTCTTGTTTGTTTTCTGCTTCTGTTTGTTATTTTGCCTTCCTATGAGTTACTTGAACATTTTTGAGGATTTTATTTTGATTTTTCTACAGTGTTCTTAAGCATATCTATTTGTATAGGATTTTAGTGGTTATTCTAGGTATTATATTATATATTCATAACTTTTTACAGTCTACTGGTATGATCAGCTTACCATCCAGATGAAGTGTGGAAAACTTCATATCCCTTTATATCTCTTATCCATTCAAAACCACATTGGACAGTGTTATACCTGTTGCTTCAACCATCAAACATAAATTATAAAACTAAATAACAAAAGGAAAGTCTATTGTTTTCACTCATATTTGTGCTTAATGTGTTCTTTATTTCATCCTGATATTCCGAGTTTTCTTCTTCAATAGTTTCCTTTCTGTTCAGAGAAATTTCTTTAGTTATTCTTTTAGGGTAGGTGTGTTGTAAACAAATTTTCTCAGTTTTCTTTATCTGTGAACATCTTGATTTCTGTGAATATCCTTCATTTTCGAAGGACAGTTTTGCTGAGTGTAGGATTCTGGATTGACACTTCTTTTCCCCCAGCACTTGAAAAATATTGTGCTGTTTCTTCTGGCTTTTATGGTTTCTGATGAGAAATCCACTGTCATTTAGTTTTTCTTCTGTAAGTAAGGCGTCATTTTTCTCTGAATGCTTTCAAGATTTTTTCCTTGTCCTTAGTTTCCAAAAGTCTTGTCATAGATTTCATTGGCTTTATCCTGTTTGAGGTTCTCTAAAATTTAGGAAATTTTCAGCCATTATTTCTTCTAGTACTTTGTCAGTCCTGCTCTCACTTCTCCTTCTGGAATTCTGATGACAGGAATTCAAATATATTTTGCTATAGTCTCACAGGTCTCTGAAAATGTGTGTGTGTGTGTGTGTGCATGTGTGTGTGTGTGTGTGTGTGTGTGTATTTTCTCTTCGATTTTCTGATTGGGTGATTTCTATTATTCTATCTTCCAGTTCACGGATTCCTTCCTCTCTTCCCTCCATTCTGCTGTTGAGCCCAATCACTGAGTTTTTAATTTTGGTTATTGTACTTTTTAATTCTAACATTTCTATTGGTTTCATGTTTATATCTTTTATTTCTTGACTGAGGCTTTCTATTTTGTCATTCGTTTCAAGCATGTTCATAACTGTTATTGAAGCATTTTTTACGATGACTGCTTTAAATTCTTTGTGAGATAACTTTCAATCTCTGTCATTTCAGTGTTGAAATCTATTGTGTTTTTTTCATTCAGTTTGAGATCTCCCTTCTTGATATGATGGGTGATTTTTAAATTTACATCTGGATATTTTTCATTACATTATGAGACTCTGAGTCTTATCTTGAACCATCTGGTTTAGCTGGTTTTTTTTTTTTTTTTTTTTTTTTTTAACATTGCTTTAGCTGGGTGGGGATTGAACAGCGGGGAGACTACTGCTTTGTCCTTGCAAGGTGTAGGAGTCCAGGTTCTCCACACAGTCCTCATTGATATGTGAAAAGGGATTCGTCATTGTGCTGGGTAGGAATGGGAGCTCCAGCAGCCTCCACTGATAATGAGGTGTGGGTGACCTTGTTACTGCTGAGCCATGGTAAAAATCTTGACTCTCCACTAGGCCTCCCCTAACACCACCTCAGTGGGATGGAATGCCTCCTTACTGCCAAGTGGGATAGAAGTCAGGCTCCCCACTTGACCTTCGCTGGCATGGGAGACAGTGGGGCCGTGATGTTTTTCTAGAGTGAAGCAGTTATCACTTGAATGTTTTCTGTCTCACTAGGCTGCCCCTTTACTTGTCCTTTGGCTAGAGAGAGTAGGCTTTATTTGGAACTTTTCTTATCTGCACCAGTTGGAGTTTCTAGGGTGTTGGCTTCTTTAGCTCTAAGTCTAGGATGTGTCATGCACAAAGAAAATCCAAGGAACTCATCATTATGCAGTTCTTTGAGTCTTAAGGTCCCTAGCCTACCTGCTTTCTATCCACCTTGCAAGAGTCTTCTTATATTTATTTTGAATATAATATCGAGGGCTTCTAGTTGTACATAGGAGGAGGAATAGAGAAAAGAACATCTACTCCATCTTGCTGGAAGCAGAAGTAGATCTGGCCTTTACTTTTAATCTGCTGAGCAGTTCAACAAATCTTGTAAGTGGAAGCCCAAAATTTTAGGTAGAAAAATGTTGTTCCAGTTGAAGTGGTAGTGTGGACTGAAGCCCTGACCACTAGTCTTCGACCCCCAGTAGCCCTCTGAAGTACTTCTCAGAGGTCCTGGGGTTCCACAGAGAATGCAGGTTGAAAACCAGAGCGTTAATTGACCTTTTCCTTTCCTACAATGTGGGACACAGCCATGAAGAGAGATTGGATGAGGACCTGGGCATGGGGGTCAATTCGGACCAGCAGGAAATGTCTGGCTACTTCCCAAGTGGACCCCTTTTGCCCACAGGAGTCATCTGCTCTTTTATTTATTTATTTAGAGACAGAGGCTAAGTTTTGTATTTTTAGTAGAGACGGGGTTTTGCCATGTTGGCCAGACTGGTCTTGAACTCCTGACTTCAAGTGATCCACCTGCCTTGGCCTCCCAAAGTGCTGGGATTACAGGCGTGCGCCACCGAGCCTGGCCTCATCTGCTCTTTAGCATGCACTGAATTGGCTTCCTTCTCTTCCCTTTCTCACGTCCACACTCCCTGACTGACGCGTCCCGCGGTTACCTCTCAAACGAACTACTTTCCCTCAAATCCTTGTCTCAGGGTCTACTTCTGGGGGGAGCCAAACTTAGAAGCATACAGATTTAATCAATGTAATCAGTGCTGTGTGTGAGAATGATGGTGGTGAGCTGACTTGGAAATGACAAATAAGACCAATCTGTCTCCATGGCACCGTCCTCTGAGTGTATTTCTTGTCATCATTTCAGACCCAACTGTGTTGCTACCGGCGCCGGCAGTGCCCTGGGACCCAGGCCTGCTGTGCAGGGCAGTGTCCTCCCACCCCTACGGCCTGCCTCTGAGATCATGCTGGTTACAACAGACAGTGGAACCTTGGCTCGGAGATATTTGCCAAGGAGGCTTTCATGTTTTCGTTGTTTTGGTTTACTCTGAAAGTACCTGTTCTCAAAGCTGTGATTGAAGAGAAGTTTTCCAGTGCTGTGGGCTGCTTTTCTGTCTTGGATCTTGACCCCTGGCTCCCTGCTGGGGTTTATCTTTGCTGTTGGAGGGCTCACAGGGACACCCTGCAACCAGGAATCCCCACTGCCCTGCTCTGAGGCTGAAGCAGGAAAATGAGGGACCCCAGGCTTGCCTGGTCCTGGAGATTGTCCGACTGCACTCGGCAGAGCTCCTCCCCAGTTCAGCTTGTTCATTCAGCCTTTGCTCTTTTGTACCGTAGGTGAGGAGCAGGCAGATTCCTGAGTCTGCTGAGATTTCCTCCCTGCTCTTAATCCCAAAGAGTGGCTCTTGTGGTGGAATCTCAGGCTCTGGGAGCAAGCTGTCCTACAAGAGGTGACTTCAGAGAATCTTCATGTCTGATCAATAAATAAACAAACAGACTTTGTTAGGGAGAGATTTAGGAAGGAACTGTTGAAATAGAAAAAGTGTTCTGACTATGAGATCTGCAGGCATCACAGAGGTAAGATAGAAAGAAGCTTTTCTTGTGTAAAAAGGGAGTAAACCAGGCTAGAAAGAACAGGCATGGGGAAGGGAGGTGAAAGGGGGTGACCCTGGGACAGTAGATGGGAGAATGTTTTACCCTGAGGCTAGCCTGTCTCTGGAAGGGCATTAGGATGGGTGGCCTGCTGGCTCATGCTGAGGGTAGGTAAAAATTCAGGGGCCTAGGTGAAGGAGAGAAACTTAACCCAGGTTTTGTTAACGTGCCTTTTGTTCCAGTTAATCAGTGGGAGCAAAACAGTTAACGATTTATGAGACAAAGAAGGGGAATTTAATGGGTCCAAGTCTGGTCTTGTCATGGGTAAGCAAGGGGGCACCTGAGAGTCCTATTCAAGTCATAAAGAAAGGATGCTTCATTGCAGTAAGCCTTTCCCTGGAACACAAAGGTGTGGAAGGATTTCTTTAACCATCATTATTTTCCAGAATCACAGAGCTCAGATAAAATTCAGCATTGTCTGTCCCATCTTGGGACTTGAGTTGCAGCCTGCAGGCAATAGACTAGACCCAGCATTTCTCCATGAGGACGAGATCCCCGTGGGAGCTGCTCTCACCTGGAGAGAAGCTTCCTCCCTGGGTGTGGGCCAGGGCTCCAGGGGCTTTTCAGGCCATGGCAGTGTTGTTGGGCGCTGCTCATAGCTCAGAGCTGAGCTTCCCTCCTCCCACCCTCCTACCCTCCCAGCTCCCGGCCGCCCCCTTCTCCGCCTGCCACACAGCTGTTTTGCCAACATCATTGCCTGATTATCTTTCAAGTGGCTTCTCAGAGCAGATGTTCCCGGCTCCTTCCTGCCTCGAAAACAAACAGGCGCTGTCTCTCCTGGGGAAAATCCCTCTGCTGCCACAGCCTCTTCTTGAGAGGTTCGGGGATGTCTGTGAAATCTCTCTGGGCTGCTCTTTGCCAGGAATTTGGCTCTGGATGGATGGCAGGGACTCCTCAGGCCTTTCAAGGTGTGTGTGGCCCCTCGAGGGGCATTGGGAGCGGGGAAGCACACTTTTAACAGAATCAAATTCCAGTCTGAGTGAAGCAGGGTGGTATTTCCTTCCGTCACTGTCTCCGTCTTATTTAACCTTTTGAAAAACACCATCTTTGATTCTGAAAGACCCTCTGGGGGGGTTGTCCTTAGTTGGGAAGCCCTGTTTGTTTCTGATAGCCCCACCGACAAGATGTTGTCAGGCTTGCTTTTTGAGGTTTGTATTATGAAAGCAATAGGTTTTTTGTTTCCATTTTATGAACATGAAAGTCTAGTATAAAGTTGAATGTGTCTTTTAAAATATGCTCATCTCATCTCCTTACCCACAGTGACAATCAGGGCTCTTCATGGCCCCCAGGCAGCTGCTTACAGGGTGGGCAGGATAATCTGGGTCACACCTGAAAGGCCCTCTTGCCTCTCCAACCTGCTGTGTGCAAAAAATTGCGCCCTTAGCAATTCACTTTTTGGAGGGAAGGCTTGAATGCACAGGTAATACATACTGGCCACAGCCTGCAAACTACTCTGGCAGAGGAGGAGAGAGACACAGGCTGGGGCATGCCTGGGGAGGGAGATGGGGCATTGGGAAGACCGCAGCAGTGAGATCTCTGTGGAGGAGAGGGTCACCCGAGGATGCTGAGCTGGGAGGTAGGAAGGCAGGAAAAGGAAGCCCTCCTGGTGTGTGCAGAGGAATGCTGATTGCCAGCATTCCTGCTCGCTTTGGCCAGCCCAAGAACTCTGGGAGCTGGTAGCAGATGGAATAAAATCACATGTGAAATATGTTTGAGGGTCTGTTCCCAAGTTTTCCACTGATTTGGGATGACATCCTTGCTTCTGTCCATTCTGGAATCCCCAACCCCTCCCTGACTTTGTTGCCAGAGTGTCCTCCTCTGTCGCACTCAGTCCTGTCTTACTCCTCTCTGACTCATCCCAGCATTCCTCTGGAAGCGTGCACGTGGTTGCATCTCTTGGTTCCTGCGCTCATCGTGCTTAGCAGATAGACTCTGTTGATCACCTGGTCCTGATTTGCCCCTACTCTGTTGGCCTCTGAGGTACCACCCTCTCCTGATTTCCGTCTTACTTCTCTGCCTATTTCCTCTCTTTCTCCTTTGCTGGTTTTTCCTCACTGATCTGCAAATATACAGATTTCTCAGTGATAGGGCCCCTGCCCTCCTCTAATCTTTTCTTAGACCAGTGTTCTACACATGTCAGATAGCATCCAGACACCCTGGGGTGATTGCCAAACATATAGACTCCTTAGCCCCATCTCTAGACATTGTTTTTGGGGAGCCTGGGGGCCCAGAAATTTGCATGTTCAACAAGCACCCCAAAGATTCCAAGACAGTTCTGCAGTCTGCACTGCACTGCCGCATGATTAAGACCATCCAGTCCCAAGGCATTGCCGAGTATTTACCTGCTGACAACTCCCCATTTCACATCTCCGGCTCCAGGCTTGTATCTCCAAATCTACTTTACATCTCCATTTGGATACCACCCAAGTATCTGAACCTGAGCATCTCCAGAAGGAAATCCTTGATTTTCCTCCCCAAACCATTTTTCCTTGGTCCAATCGCTAGAAATGAAGGCACCAACCCCCAGCAGATCCTCCAGACTTCCCATTCTGCCAGTCCTTTGTCCAAAACATTAACAAATCCTGCCAGCCGTGTTCATCTTCAGAACACTTTTCTAACTGGCTGCATTTCCTTCCTCTGGTACCACTGCCACTCTACTCCAAGCCACCTTTATCACTGCCCAGATGTCTGCAGTGGGTGCCTAAATGGTCTCCTGCCCTAACTCATTCTTCTGCACCAGCCAAGGAGGAAGTATGAAACACACAGCAGCCCGTATTTCTCCCTTTAGTGGCTTCTCATCGTACTTAGAATGAACTTCCCAGGCCCTGTGCTGTCTGGCTGCTACCCACCTCTCCCCTTCGTCTGTTGTCACTCTGTTTCTTGCTTCTTGGGCGCTGCTCACGTTGAACTTCTTTCTGTTCCCTGAATGGGCCAAACACTTTCCTGCCTCGGGGCTTCTGTACATGCTATTCCTTCTGCCCAGAATGCTCTTCCCTGATTCTTTAAGTGTCTTTGGCTCCTTCTTATCCTTTAAGTTGGAGTTTCCTGACTTCCTTGTTATCCTATTATTTCTTCCATCCTATCATTTGTGATCATGGCAATCTGTTTGTTCTTCCATAGACACTCATAATTTTTAACTATACATGTGTTAATAATTACTTATGTCTTTTTGTTCCTTTTATAAGACAGTGTGTTCTATGAGGGCAGGGACTATCCTGTTTTCCTTACCTAGTGCAGAGTAGCACTTGACAAACATTTATTGAATGAATGAAGTGAATTTCATTTCATCCAGTTATGTACCATTTGGCTCCAGCCCTGTTATCCTATTGCACTCTATTCTGTTCAGACCTGTTCGCATCTGTTCTGGCCTGTTGTGGTCTTTTGAATCGTATTCTATTCTGCTGCATCCTGTTCTAGTCTATTCTGTCCTGTTCCATTCTGTTCTGACCTGGTCTAGTCTACTCTGTCCTGTTTATTCTGTCCCATCTTGTTCTATTCTGTTCCAACCTGTTCCAGTCTGGTTCAATCCGCTTTGTCTGTTCCATGCTTTCCTATTCTGTTCCATTCTAGTTTGCTTTTTTCATCCTACTTCTTCCTATCTGTACCATACTATTCTTCTTGCTTCTATTCCATCACATCCAGCCCCAATTCACACCATTTGCTTGATTCTCATTGACTTCATCTCATTTAGTCCCTCTCCAGCATATTTCACCCCGGCACTTTCACTTTCTTCAAGCTTTTTGGAATACCTGCTTTGTGCCCAGTCTCCTTAGAGGGATCCATGAGATCATGAGAGAAGGAAACATCATCTTGGGCCTGAGATGACCCCTCCAAATGGTGAGCAAATGGCAAGAGGGGAGAGATTGACATCGGGGTCTTCGCTGACCTGTGATGGGGCGTGCTTGGTTAGGATGAGGAGGCAATGGCATGAGAGGAAGCAGGGAATGGGTCCTGGAGTGTGGGTGATGCACCGAGGACTTCAGCATGGGAAATTTAAGCAGGAGGCTGGGGCTAGGGCAGGCAGAGAGTACGAAGTAATGGGAGATTACTTCGTGCAAAGTAGTGCAAAGGTAGGCTTTTCTCTTTCTGTGGTTGACTTGGTGCTTTGATGTTTTCAAAGAAGGACACTTCCATGGTTTGGAAATGACTGTTGGGACACCATCTAGCCTGCTGCCATCAGGACATCAGGAGAAGCAGTGTTGTCCAGTGGAATGGGAATTCGTGTGCAGACTGCTTAGCCTTTTTAAGCCTTGGTTCCCACATCCGTAAAATGGTCATAATAACACCTACCTTGAGTTTTGTGAAGACAAATAGCTTAGACTCCAGTGCAGAGGGTTGACAAGCATTCAACCCAGTGCCTGACCTATTATAGGTGCCCACACAATGATCACCCTCTCCTACCTTGCCACTGATCACTCTAGTCCACTCTGATGTTACTAGGTTAGCTCTGAACCTCAGTTCTCCCTATTGTGAAATGGAGACAGTGTGAAGCAAGCAGGAAGTATTAGAGAGGCTCTGTAGAATTGTGGTTTTGAGCTTGAAGGGCCTGGATGCATGACAAATATTTGTTGATTGAATGATTGATTATAGCTCCCTACACCCACCATAATACTTTGCATGGAGGTGGCAGCACACAGCAGGTACCTAATAAATAACCATGGACTTGTAACAAATATAAAAAGAACCTGAAAGAGTAGAAGGTGGGTGACACCCTTTCCAAAGCAGGCCAGACAGGTAGATGCTGGGACTGAGCTGATGAAATTTGCACCAAACCTCCAAATATATTCAGAATCAGGGAATTAGGAGACAACGGAGGAGGCTGCCAAAAAGAATTTATCTCGGAAGTGGAGCTTGGGGAATAGCACTAATATTTTCGGAAATTGAAACTCCAACCATGAAATTGCCTATCATTTATCATACATGGTCTCTCAAAGGGGAAACGGGAAAGCATTTAGTCTTATTGCTTTTTAAACACATGATTGCTGAGCATAGCCATCCAGGCTGAGGTTTTAAGAGACAATGTGTCTGAAAGAGTCTGGCCAGCAAGTCCCTCCTATCTAATGCAAGGCTGCTCTCTGCAGACTCTCCTATGTCAAGCACCCTGAGCCACGCGTGAAGAGGGTGCAACCCAGGCCAGGCTTGGGTGACTGGGTGTGGTGCCAATTCTAGCTTTCATAGAAAACGCCAAGTCTGAATTTTCCCCCAGCTCCTTCTTGATGCCCAATAGCTATCTCATTATTAAAATCATTTGCACTTTTATTTTCAAACTTCTTTGGAAAGGGTCCCACTGATGGCTTCCATTTCCACCTCTATATTGTTGCTTATCAAATTTCTCTCTCTTTCCTAGACCTACTGGGGATTTCAGGCCTCCACGTGCAACTACCACCAAGATCTCTTCACCTGAAATACCCACAGGTTCATCAAATGCAGCATATTGGAACTGTAGACAACATCCTCTCAAGTTTCCTGGCTTGGCAAAGGACATCCCTGTTGCCCTGAGAGCTGGAACAGACTCTGAGGCACAGGGTGACAATCGCCCATGTGTGTCAGCAGTTTGAAGGTGGCATTCTGCTATCACATGGTTCATCATAATTGATCTCCCAGCAAGGGGCAGGTTGAGAATATCCACTAGTGGATCTGAGGTCAGCGAATAGGAAAGGAGGCTGGGGGCTTTCTGGAGCAGCTCTTATACAGTGAGCCCAGTGTTTGCACTTGGACTGATGTCTGTTTGAAATTGTAAGGGAGACAGGAGGTGGGCACAGGCTAAAGTCCTCTCAAGCTACCCTTCTGCTCCCCATAACCTTGTAAGGAGAGCAGGGAAGGAACTGTTAAATTGTTATTACCGTCCATAGATGAAGAACCTGAGTTTGCAAGAGACTGTGTAACTTATCCAAAGCCACAAAGCTAGAGGTGGTGTCCATGAGATTCCCACCAGGCCTCCTGATGACCAGCACTGTGTTCTTTCTCCTGAACAGAGAAGTGCCCAGGACAATGGTCAGTATACTTGACAGTGAGTCAAAAGATCTGAGTTCTCACTCCTGTATGGCCACTAAAAATACCTAGCTACTGCCTGCTCTGCAGTCCTCGGGTGGGCCCTTGGAAATGGGGATGTCTATGAAGCAGCACCACGTGGGGCTCTACACTCTCACCTCTGGCTACAGTGACCATCTCTGTACTGATGACATCCGGACCCTCATCTTTAGCCCAATCTGTAGGACACCTCTCTTGGGAAACCCCACAGGCACCACTAAGTGAATATGTGTTTTGGGAGTTCCAAGTTCCCTCCTGGAAATCTTTATCTCGAGCCCTCATTTTCCCACCAGAAAGGCTCTCAAGTTAGGTTCCATTGATTTTCTCTCACATTCCTTCCAGAACCACCACCACAAATGGTTATGTCATGAATGTGCCTTTGCAGTCTGTGAGACAACTGTTGATTTTTGCATTGTCCGGCATGCTATCTAGTCCCTCTTGTATAAGGATCATTAAGGCAAATGCCTGCTATAATTGAGTCCTGGCCAGGGTTGGGGATGGGCTGGACACTGAGATCTCTGGAAACAACAATATTTTTCCTTTTGTTAAACATCCAGACTCAAACATTTCCCTTCATAGCTTGATTACCAGAAAGAGCAGACAAAATGAAGTGCTCCATCCTAGCCACTGTATTAGCCACATTGTAATATATATTTTTCTTTTTCTTTGTACATGTCAATTTTTTATTGTGGTAAAATATGCATAGCGTAAAACCTATTTATTTTATTTTATTTTTTTGAGACGGAGTCTTGCTCTGTTGCCAAGCTGGAGTGCAATGGCACGATCTCGGTTCACTGCAACCTCTGCCTCCCGGGTTCAAGGGATTCTTCTGCCTCAACCTCCCAAGTAGCTGGGATTACAGATGCCTGCCACCACTCCCAGAAAGCTCAGACAAAATGAAGTGCTTCATCCAAGCGATTGTATTAGCCCACATTATAATACATAATTTTTCTTTTTCTTTGTATATGTCTATTTTTTTATTGTGGTAAAATATACATAGCATAAAGCTTTTTAAAAACTATTTTAAGTGTATAGTTCAGCAATGTTAAGTGCATTTATATTGCTGTGCAGCGTCACCACCATCCATCTTCAGAACATTTTTTTTATCTTCCCAAACTGAAACTCTATACCTATTAAACAATAATTTCCCATTACCTCCTCCCCTCAGCCCCTGGCAATCACCATTCTACTTTCTGTCTCTGTGAATTTGACTTCTCTAGGCACCTCTGTACGTGGAACCCTACAGTGTTTGTCCTTTTGTGACTGGTTAATTACACTTAGCATAACATCCTTAAGGTTCACCATGTTGTAGCATGTACCAGAATTCCTTTCCTTTTATTTATTTATTTGAGACACAGTCTCACTCTGTCACCCAGGATGGAGTGCAGTGATGTGATCTCAGCTCACTGCAACCTCCCGCCTGCCCCGAGCTTGAGCAATTCTCCCGCCTCAGCCACCTGAGTAGCTGGGATTACAGGCAGTCTCCACCACTCTCGGCTAATTTATTTTTTGTAATTTTAGTAGAGATGGGGTTTCAGGAGTTGACCAGGCTGGTCTCGAATTCCTGACTTCAAGTGATCCACCCACCTTGGCCTTCCAAAGTGCTGGGATTACAGGCATGAGCCACCGTGCCTGGCCCCTCCTTTCTTTTAAAAGGCTAAGTAATATTTCATTGTATGTACATACCACATTTTCTTTATCCATTGATCCATCAATAGACATCTGGGTTACTTTCACCTCTTGGCTATTGTGAATAATTCTGCTGGGAATATGGGTGTTCGAATCCCAACGTTGAATTCTTTCAGGTCTATATCTGTACATGGTTTTTAATTTTCTATTTTAACAGCTTTATTGGATATATGCCTATTAATATAAGAAGCAAATATACCTGGCCAGGTGCAGTGGCTCACGCCTGTAATCCCAGCACTTTGGGAGGCCGAGGCGGGTGGATCATGAGGTGAGGAGTTTGAGATCAGCCTGGCCAAGATGGTGAAACCCCTTCTCTACTAAAACTATAAAATTTAGTTGGGTGTGGTGGTGGGCGCCTGTAATCCCAGCTACTTGGGAGGCTGAGGCAGAAGAATCGCTTGAACCCAGGAGATGGAGGTTGCAGTGAGCCGAGATCACACACTGCACTCCAGCCTGGGTGACAGAGAAAGACTGTCAAAAAAAAAAAAAAAAAAAAAAAAAAGAAGAAGTAAATATACCTAACGTGTGTTGGGTAACACTGTATGCCTGGCACTGTTCTAGGTTCTTTAACTATGTTGTTATTTGATCTTTGTAATACAGTTGGGCAATGGCTCTTTTTTGGAAGAAGGTGGAATATCAGCTGTAACAAAGCCATTAACTAACTGAGCTGCCTCTACTTGCTTACTCCTGACATATTCCTCAGCCTGAAGCAACATGACTCCACTCCCAGCATCATGGAAACTGTTTTGGCAAAGGTCACCAGTGACCTTCATGTTGCCAAATCCAGCAGAGACCTTTAAGTCTCTTACTTGCTGCTGATTTTGAACCTGTTGACCATTCATCCTTCCTGAACTTCTTCACCGGCACCTGGGACACCACCACTCTGTCCCGGTTTCCCCCTGTTTCTTTTTCTCCTCTGTCTCTTCGAAGGGTCCTGTCCCTCTGTAGACCCTCAAATGTGGGCACTTTTAATAGCTCTCCTTGAGTTACTGTTTTTCTCACTTGACAGCGCCTTTCCAGGTGACTCCCGGTCTTCTATGTCACTGTAGTCACTGCCTCTCGAAGCCGATGACTTCCAAGTCTCTACCTCTAGTCTTAGGCTCCACCCTGACCTTCAGTCTCACATATACAGCCTATTGCATTTCTCTCTAGAATGCTCCACAGTTATCTTAGCCTCAACATGTCCCAAGTGAGCTCATTATGGCACCTCCCCCGACCCACTGCCCAGTCTCAGCAAATGACATCACAGACTCGGTTGCCTAAGCCACCAATCAATTGGCCATCCTCTAGTTTATCATCAGACCTCACCAGTCCCACCTCCTTGCTACTTCTCAGGCGGATCCTTCTTTTCTATTCCTTTTCCTCTTTCCAAATTCAGGTCTCATCCTCCCTTGCTTGGAGTGTTAGAACCAGCTGTGGACTGGTCCCCCTTTCTCTTAGTCTTGCCCTATTCAAATACATCTTCCACAGCTGCCAGATGGATTAATCTCAAACACAGGGCTGACCATGTCCCTCTATACTTAAAACTCCCTATGTCTTCCTGGCCCCTGTAGGATACAATCTGAGCTCTGAGAATGGCATTTACCCCTTCTCCTGCTGCATCATCGCCATTGCATGGTTCATCCTTCCTGTGAACGTGCACTGTGTTTCTACCATGCATCAGCAATGATGGGCAGGGTGCTGGAACTGGAACTGGGTGCAGTGATGAGAAATCAGACATGCTCTGGCCTCACAGCCAGAGAGGAGAGAGATAGTCACCCAAAAAATGTAGCGTCACTCAGTCTGGTCTGTTGCATAACGAAAAAGAACCTGTTGACAGAGAAGCATAGAAGAGGTAGGACTCGGGGGCAGGGGTAGAGCTCCAAGGAGGGAAAGGCCAGTGCCTGATCTTTCCTGGTGGTTCTGTACTCTCTCACTCTGCCTTCAGGATCCATCTCTTCTCCCTCTCCATTAATTCAGGCCTTCATGATTTCTCACCAGGATTGCTTTATTGTCCTCCTACGTGGTGGCCCTGCCTTCATCTCTTGACCCACTTCACTCATTGCTGCCAGAATGTCCTTTCTAAAACCCAAATCTTCCAGCCTGAGCAACATAGTGAGACTCCATCTTTACAAAAAATAGAAAAAAATTAGCTGGGCACAGTGGCATGTGCCTGTAGTCCTAGCTGAGGTGGGAGGATTGGGAGGCTGAGGTGGGAGGATTGCTTGAGCCTGGATTGTTGAGGTTGCAGTGAGCTGTGATTGTGACACTGCATTCCAGCTTGGGTGACACAGCGAGACCCTGCCTCAAAAACAAAACAAAACAAAGCAAAAACAGAAAAGCTCACAAATCTGATCTTATTGCTGTTCAGCTGACAAACCTTTGATGACTGCTACAGGAAAATGTCAACTTCTTGGTGTGACCTCTGAGGCCCTTCACAGTTGGGTTTTCTTCTCTCCTACCTGAGCTGCCCTCCCCTCCTCACCTCTCCTCCTCTTAGGCTGCAACTCTGCCCCACTGCTCATGAGTTCCCAAACAGGGCGTGCGTGTACGTATCTTCACGCCTTGGGCCATGCCACCCTCATCACCATATTGCTCCTCCTGCCTTCTCCGTTTCCTGCTTACACATCAAGGCCCCTCTCTGTGGAGCTGCCTCCTCTCTCTTAAGAAGGATGCATGGATCTGGGAGGATGCAGGATGCATTTCTGTGCCTTTAGGGCTCCTTCTGTGTCCACCTGTGCAGAGCCTGACATGCCAGTTTGTTGGGCAGCCTCTCTCCCAGCCTTAGCCTCTACAGGGTAAGAAAGGTGTCTGGTTCATCTCTTTAATGCTGGGCCATGCAAGGGGTTTGGCAAGGAAAAGCTCCTCAGTAGCTGTTTACTGAGCACAGGATTCCAAAATCTGAGCCTGACCCAGAAGAGAAGGCATGGCCCCACCTCATGGAATTTTCAGTCTGTCTGGATGGCACTGGTGGAGCAGTCACTCTATTCTCCATTTCTGCCTTGCTAGGTGACTCCAGTTTTATTCAGGGCAGCAACAGGCAGCTCTTAAAAAAATAAACAATAATCCAGAGCTTTGGGAGGCCAAGCAAGAGAATTGCTTGAGACCAGGGATTTGAGACCAGCCTGGGCAACATAGCGAGACACTGTCTCCATGAAAAATTTAAAATAATTAGCCAGGTGTGGTGGTGCATGCCTGTAGTCCCAGATATTGAGAAGGCTGAGGCAGGAGAATAGATCAAGCCCAGGAGTTCAAGACTGCAGTGAGCTATGATTGTGCCACTGCACTCCAAACTGGGCAACAGAGAGAGATCCCATCTCTAAAATGAACGAACAAATAAACTCTATTTCCCAAATTCTCCTAAAGCCATGGGTGTCCATGTGATGTGGTCTCACCAGTGAGCTATAAGCAGATGTCTCCTGGATAGGGATCCCAGAGAAGTTATTACTATTGTGATGAAAACGGACAAACTCCCCGGCAGGTCCCACTTTGCCCTTTTCCCTTCTCAGTCTTCCTGTCTGGAATGCTGCCCTGTGAGCAGGAGGGAAGAAACCACAACATGGATGGTGGAGCAGGAGGGGAGTAGGCGCTGGGGGCCCTGTGTGGGATAAGAAGTTTCCATTCCATTCAAAAGGTGGTGGAAGCCACTGGAGGGTTTTAAGCAGGAAAGTGGCATGGCCTGATTTCCACTGTACAAAGCTGACCCTGGCTGACTCGTGGTGAGTGCATTCGGAGGGCAAGAGTGAAGGCAGGGGCCCGGCCTGCGGGGTCCACCCTTCTTCAGCCTAGAGGCACCAGTTTCTATAGAGATGCCCATTGGCCTGGCCCTTATGGTCCCTTCAGAGCCCAAACATTGCTGGAAACTTTGCCCGGAAATGTGATGCCTGGGGTCACTGAGAACACACCACACCACCTTTGCCTGTCCATTTTGCAGATGAGCAGTATACACCCGGAGAGGCCTAAGGCTGCTTAGCTCTAAAATAATGGCTCACTCACCCAGTGCTTCTAATGTGGGGCCTAATCACTTGTGGTTAGAGAGGGAGCCCCACATTCGGTCAGGAAGGGGTGGGGGCTGCAGGTAGGGGAGGGCACCACTGATGCCCAGGAGAGAGACTTTAGTCCAGCAGTGAGGCAGTGCTGGCCCAGATTGGGATGGCCATGGGGAGAAGGAGGAATGTGGACAGACTGGGACGTGTGTTGGGGGTGGGATGGTCAGGGACTTGCTGATCGCTTGGGTGTGGGGGATAAGGAGGGGAATTCGAGCTAACTCTGGGATATTTTGCTTAAGTACCTGAGTGGGTGGTGGTGTCGTTGACAGAGGTGGGAAGTCTAGGGAGCAAGGAAGAGGAGCAAGTTTGCAGGAAAAGCTGAGTGTGATTTTAACCATATGTATAATTTTGAGATGGCTCCTAGTCATTCTCCTGCAGTTGAATACACACCCTCGGAGTTCCAAGAGGTGGCCAAGACTGGAGATGGAGGCGTGGAGTCAATGACAGAGACCTGGTATTTGATGCAATTGGATGGGATGAAGTTATCTTGGGACCATTGGGAAAGAAGAAAAGAAAGAGGTCCAGGGATTCACCCTGAGATTATCCTGTACATAGAGGCTGGGACATGGGGCAGAGTTGGCCAAACAGACTGAGAAGTAGACAGGGAGTAGGAAGAACGCCAGGAGAAGGAGCAGTGGAGGCCAAGTACAAAGCATTATAGGAAGTGGGAAGAGCTCCTGAATCAATCACTGCTGAAAGGTCAAGTGAAAGGAAAAGGAAGTGAACTGGACTCTTAGGGGTCAGTGGTGACATGATGAAGGCTGAGTCAGCTAAGCCATGGGGACAGAATGCCCACTAAGAAAGTGGAGGCAGGAGGTGCAGACGATTTTTTAAACACTTTTTGCAGTGAAGGGGAGCAGAACATTGAGATGGAAGCTGGAGAGAGAAGTGGAGCCCCATGGAGCTGTTCATTTATCATGGGAGATCCTGGGGCAACCTGGTATGGATGACCTAATGGAGAAAGAGGAGGTGATGTGCAGAAAGAGGAGGTATCTATGGTTCAGATGACAGAAGTGGGATCCAAGACCCACATGGAGGGATTGGCCTTGGGCAGAGCAGTGGCCTTCATCCACAGGAGCAGGCGGGAGGCTGCCAGGTTTCACGATGGGAAGATGACTTTTCTGATTGATGCTATTTCCTGAGCAAAGCATGAGGCAAGCGAGGCTGGGGGTAGTGAGAGGTGTGCGGAGAGGGGAAAGGCTGAGACAGTTGCTCTGGAGAATAGGGAAGTGCAAGACACTGTAGCAGTGCTGTGGAACAACACTAGGGCCCAGTTGAGATTGCAGGCTATGAATTTAGAGGAAGCCAGTTTGTGTTTTCTCTACCTTTATTTTGCTGTGTGGGCGCAGGCATTGAGTAGGTGGGTAGTTGGATTTAACCCAGGTTGAGCATGATCTTTAAGTATGAAGAAGTAAGGGGAGAAAAGAAGATGAAAGATGGATGTGATGGCAGAGGGCTGATGGTGGTGACAGAGGAGGGTGAGGGGTGGGAGGGCTTGGCGAGGCAGAGGGATCGCTTGTCATCTGCAAGGATGACAGGTGGTCGCCCGGTGGGATGCTTGAAGTGGAGATTGTGTGGATGGTGCCGTTTTCATGATGGTACCAAATGTGATGCCCGTGGGAGTAGGTGGGGAGGAGGGTGACAAATGGTTGGACCATTCTGGTAGAGGAAGAGAGAGGCCCCAGTGTTGGGTGGATCTGCAAAGTGGATGTTGAAGTCACTAAAACTGATGGTAGGATGGGGGTGGGGAGGAAGACAGGGCAGATGTGTCAGTTAAGTCTGTGATGAATGTGAGGTGCAACCCGTTGGGGCAGTGGTGAGAGGTAAAGTCTACGGACATGGATTCAGAGAGGATGGCACTTTGAAAAGGAAAGGGAGGGCAAATGTTTTGGGAAAGGCAATCCCAGGGTCTGTGGGGGCGTGGGAGAGGAAACGGGGAACTGGTGTGTTGGGGGCAGCCGGGTGTCAGTTAGGGAGAGTTCAAAACAGAGGCTGAGGATATGGGCTGCTTGTCATGACAGGGTCTGAGTCTCCAGCACAGAGAGGGGGTGCTGTTCCTGGAGGCTGGAGGTCTCAGTTTCTGTGGGAGGCTTAGATTCCTCATCTCTGTGGTTTCAAGTTCCTCAGAAGCGAAATGGTGTCATGGTCACTTTTGAGTGGGTGATAGGATGCTACAGGATGAGGGGTGTGGGCTCAGCCCTGGACTTGCAGGAGCTTTCTGGCTGTGCCTGGGCTGATGGGCGTGGAGTGCCCAGCCGGGCAGACCCACCAGTTGGTAGTGGGAGGCTGATGGCCTCACTTGTGGTGGGAGGCCCCGCCCTCCACGCTGTCCAAGTTTTGCAGGTAAGAGATGAAACACATTTCGAGGGCGATTGAGCACTGGACACCGTGCTGTGGCTTGGCAGGCGCCCTCAGCACAGGTGTGTGGGTAATTGTGTTACATAGGAAGATGCACAAAACCACCAGCCCTGAGCTGGCCTTGGGGGGCAGGAGCAGAGAGGGACTGGGCAGAGGTGGGACAGGGACATTACCTTCTTGCAATGGGAAGACACCTCAGGGCACAAGCCCAGGTTGGCGAGAACATTTGCATTTCTTTAAACAAATGCCAGAGAGATGGGGGAAATTCAGCCTAGAGGCACCAGTTTCCATAGAGACGCCCATTGGCCTGGCCCTTATGGTCCCTTCAGAGCCCAAACATTGCTGGAAACTTTGCCCTGGAATGTGATGCCTGGGGTCGCCGAGAACACACCACGCCACCTTTGCCTGTCCATTCTGTGGCTCAGCAGTACAAACCCAGAGAGGCCTAAGCCTGCTTAGCTCTAAAATAATGGCTCATTCGCCCAGTGCTTCTCATGTGGGGCCTAATCACTTGTGGTTAGAGAGGGAGCCCCACGTTCGGTCAGGAAGGGGTGGGGGCTGCAGGTAGGGGAGGGCATCACTGAGGCCCAGGAGAGAGAAGAGGCTTCCTGGAGGAAGCAGATCTGAGCAGGACCCGGGAGGATGAGCTGCATTTGGGGAGCTCTGAGGATAGGCAGGGCCTTCCTGGGCGAGGGCATAGAGTGGACAAAGGTGTGGCAGTGGAAGAGCCAGCAGGTTGCCGGGACAGTGAGGTGTTTGCTGAGTCTGTTTTCAGGCTGCATAATTAACTGTTCAACTTGGCTGCTTTGGCATGGCTGGATTTAGGTAACCTCTTAGGCTGCCGTCAGCCCGGCTACCTTCTTTAGACTCTAAGCTTGTTGGCTGGAAGTGAAAAGAGTATTCATCCGGTCTGCCCAGGTGGTCTCACTTAATCTTCTCATTAGCTCCTAGGAGCAGATGCTCTTGGCTCCATTGTGCAGCTAAGGAAGCTGAGGATCCACTGAAGGCTGAGAGTTTGACCCGTCCCTCCCACTGCCTACAGGACTATGGACAGAGCTAGGAGCATGCGTTGTGCACCCCTGACTGAGCGTCCAGGAAGAGAAGAGTCTCAGATAATCCCAAGGGCATCCCCTCAAAGTCTGATGGTCCTCTGCTCCTCTTTGGGGTTGTCTTGTAGAGCAGCAGGAAGAGCTATGAAGTCAGAAGCCCAGGCCGGGACCCCAGTTCTGCCCCACACTGGCTGGACCACCTTGGACCAGCCAATTCCCTCTCTGCCTCTGTTGCCCGATCTCTCGCATGAAGGGTTGGGCTGAACAATCTCCAAGTCCCTTCAGCTGTGTAAGCTGGGGCCACTAAGCTTCATTTTTTTTGCCTCCAGCCTGCTCGAGGCTGAGAACTTGGTTTGTGCCTGCCTCTGGCCTGCCTTAACCATGGATTCGATGCTTCTTGGGTCTCCTCTTACTCAAACACGTCAGAAGCTGAGACCTGTCTCAACATAACCTCATATCAGGGGGTATTGTCTCAAATGGGCTCACCTGTTGGTCCGAGCCTCATTCCTTATGAGCCTTTTGAATCTGCATTCCCCATTGAAAGCAGACATTCACCCAATCAGGAATGTGATAGATCCGCTAGGGCTCTGATACCAGCAGCTGCCATTGACTGAGTGCCTGCTATGTCAGACACATTCCATATTTTGCATCTGTACACTCTTCCTGCCAGGAATAGAGTTGTTTCCCTGTTATGCTGTTGACAAACTGCGGCCCAGAAAGGTTAAGTGACTTGACTAAGCTCTTACGACTTGGAGGTGGAAGAGTGGGGTTAGAACCCAGAACGCACATGGCAAAGCCTGGCTTCTGCCATGTGACATATCAGTGAGATGTCCATCCCTGGCTGGGCCCTAGGATCCAGAGACATCACACCAATGACCCTGCCTGCCCACAGGGCATCCTCAGCAGCTTCTCCTCCTCAAGCCTAGGAGTCTATAATCCTGGGCTATTCCCTTCCTGGGGCCACTCCTCAGAAAGGGCAATCAGACCCCCTGGGTGGTCTTTCTGTGGCATTGAGTGGACAGGGGCCTCCCTCTCTGGCTTGGGCAGGCAGGCGTGTGCTACTGTCGTCTCTAGGCAGCCATCGGATGAATAACTGATGGTGATTAGCTCAATCATAACATCGCTCATGCCATGCATAAGTGATGAGCCAACTGGTGCCAGGCCGCGATGAGAGGCAGTGGGCACCCCCACCTCACCCCCCAGCCCGGAGAAGCCACCACCGCGCTCCCTCCCTGTGTTATCTGGCACATCAAGTGCTGCGACAATGAATATAGATTGACCTTATTATAGCAGCCGGCTGCTGGTGCCAGGCGCAGCCAGGCATACTTTGCACAAATTAAAGGTGTCAGCATGTAATTTACGGTTCATGGTGAATAGGGGTGGTGGGGGTCGGGGAGGCACTGAGGCAGGTAGAAAGGAAGGTGGGCTGGCTGCGGGGCTGGCACCAGGAGCCCAGGCGCTAATGACAGGAGGCACAGCCGAGGTGTCATTTTCATCCCGCTTTGCTCATTTTTAGCTATTTCTTGCTCAAGGGGGGCAGCCCCCTCTCCTGAGCTCTCCCCGACATGCTCTGTGTGCATGTGTGCGTGTGTGTATTTTTCAGTTAAATTACTGGTTTTACCTGAAGAGCGTAAAGTAGGTGTGCTAATTTACGGCTCGGCAGATAAAGCCGCAGTGTGCAGAGCTGTCTGGGAAGCCTGTGATCCGACATCATTTTACTAACACACCCGAGAGCAGCTTGACACATAGAGTCGGGCCTGTGATTAAAGTTGTAGTCTTCTTTCCCCCTCCCTCTCGCTTCTCCAACACGGAGAACAGATTAAACTCTAAGTAATAGATCTCGGTTTTCTTGCCATCCCACTGATATACACAGTACACAGTTTGACACAAAGAGTAAGTTATACATCACAAACAACAGCCTCTGCTCTTTACCGCCCAGAATTAATTTTCCATTTGCTACGCTTCCCTCCTCTCCAAGCCCATTTTCCTGTCCAGCAGGGCTCTGTCCTCTCTTGAAAAGGCAGGGGAGGGGAAGTGCAGGTCGCGCCTGGAAGAGGTGGCTCAGGACGGAGAGTTTAGCCCCTATGGTTTAAGGATGAGGAAACAGAGACCTGGAGAGAAGCGACTTCCTGATGTCGCCCTTTGTGTGTGTGGCAGTGGTGAGGCTGAAACCCATCTTTGGGTTGATGAGCCAGGCCCCACCTCCCACGCCCAGGCAGCAGAGGCTGCCCGAGGAGCTGCTTGTTTGTCTTCCCTGCTCTTCCCTGCCACCTGCCAGGCAAACTGTCTCTGCTTCTCTGCCCTGCTCTGTGCCCCAGGAGGGGACCTCTAAGGGCTGCCCATGCCTCTGGCCACTGCCTGGGCTTGGCCAGCGGGAGACACCAGAATGAGAAGCAACAGTGGGAGGAGAGAGGGGCTGGGCAATTTCTCCTCTGCTTCTCCCTCTGGGATGCCTGTCTCTGGGAAGAGCTGCCTCCCTCTGTGACTGCCCTACTGTGGGGTGGCCCCTCCTTCATGGATCCCACTCCTGCTGGGCTCTGGCCATGACATGCTGCCCTGCCCTGCAGGTGTGGGCTGGGGACAGCTGTCAGCTGTTCTAGTCCAGGAGCCTCCCCATCCCTTTTGGATTTCCTTACCCCTGCCCACCTCAGTCACCAGCCCCTCCATCCATATCTCTTCATTTGAGCCACCTGGGGGGAATTCCACCCCGAATGATACTGGAGTGGACCCATTCTTTACTGAGGGCCTGTGCTGGCAGCCATCTGCCTAAAGGCACACATTTGGAGAAGGGGTCCAGACCTCCCAGGGTAGCACGTGTCCCTCTGGGAGAGTCCACCATTCACCCAATTTGCTTTCCTAGCCACTGACACCCCTCCCCAGGCCCCGCGGGAAGTGCTTTGTACACCACCTCAGGGGAGGCTCACATGTGGCCCTGTGAGGCAGGGTCTGGCTAGGCCCTCTATGGGATGTGGAAACGGAAGCCCAGGGAGGCTGGGGTTCTTCCCTAGGGTCACCCAACCTTGCACAGCAGAGTCCAGTTCCAAATGGGGGCCCAGCCGGCTCCAGTGCTGAGCAACTTCCTCTGTGCTGTGTGGGAGGTTAATCTTGCTCACGTAGCTCATGTAGAACACACACACACACACACACACACACACACACACACACACGCACACACACACGCACACACACACACACACGCACACGCACACGCACACGCACACACACACACACACACGCACACGCACGCGCACGCACACACACACACACACACACACACACACGCGCACACACAGACACAAATGACTAAGTGCTTTTAAGGAGCCATAGGCGAGTATGGGCAGGGAGGCAGGGCCAGAAGTGAGGAGGGTTAGATGTGGCAGGTAGGGCTGGGTAAATCCAGGAGGGCATTTTGGAGGAGGCAAATAAGTCCTGGAGATGACTGGATGCCGCATGGAAGCATACAGCCAGGAGCTCTCTAACCACACCTCAGTAGACTGGTTGCACTGAATCACCCGGTTGGGTGGGGTTTAGGGGTGTGCTTTAAAATTAGACTCCCAGGCCTCATCTCTAGTATATCGAATCAGACTCTCTGGGGGTGCAGTCCAAGAATCTGTTTTGTTTTGTTTTGATATGCAACTAATCATGGGAGCCACAAACCCTTCCCACTTCCCCATTTCACGTGCCGGGGAAGTATGTAAAGGAAGTACAGAGAGGCCTAGGGACTTGCTCAGGGTCTCACAGCACCCAATTCCAAAGCCAGGGCTGGCACCCAGGCCCCTTGGTTCCCAGCTCAGTGCTCATTCGACTGCTCATTCACCCTCGGGCTTCTCAGTGGGCAGGGTGGAAACACAGCTTCCCTAGATGATGGTCTCAGCCTCCTCCCCCCGCCTCAGCCACCCTGCAGCCGGTTCTCAAGATGGCAAGTGGGGGGTGGATGAAGGTGGTGGCAAAGCGAGAAAGCGCCTGGAATAACACGACATTTTGAAATGTGAATCACTGGCACTTTCTGTTTTCTCCTGTTCCCTCTCTGCACCCTCCCATTCCCCGCCCCCACCAGGCACTCTCTGAGCTGTAGGAACGCTAGGCCTGGACATCCACCCAGCGTGTGGAACCAGCTGGGGAAGCCACCTGCGTGCCAGAGTGGGTGGAGTCTGAGATGAGAGCAGAGACTAGGGCTCTGGGCCTACTGCTGTCCCTTCTTAGCTGTGTGACTTTGGGCAAGGCACTGCACCTCTCTGGACCTCAGCGCTGGGATGCTCACCATAAGGCTTGTCAATACCCTTGGGCTGCCACATGGTGGGGGTGGGGGCCCTGCAAGACCTACTCTCTCCTGAATCCCTCTTCTGCCCTGCTGTCCTGACATTCCATCGCTCGTGTTCCAGTCTTTTGAACCCTGAGTAACAGGAGCCCAGGACGGTGCTGGTGGGAGGGTGTTGGGAAAGGGGGAAGCTGGGGAGGGGCAGGTAAGGCTGCCCAGTGGAAAAGGGGCCATCCAGCTGCTGAACGAGTGTCTGAACTCCCACCCCCAGACACTTCCTCCACGTTCCCTCGACTCAGGAGCTAATGATTCAGAAACAGAGGTCAGCTCCCGGCTCCGTGTTGACATGCAGTTGCAGGGCAGAGCAAGCCAATGGTACCCTGGGCCTCAGGGGGCTTGTGCCCTCTGTGGTGTGAAAGGTCTTTGGGCATTCCTTAAGTGCCTCCAGTGCCAGGGCTTCCCCTCAGGCACCAAGGAGTGAGTTGACTCTGTGTGTGTTTGTGTCCCCATCCCCAGATCAGACCTGACTCACCCCATGTCCCCGCAGTCCAATACGGTGCTGGGTGCCCCAGGGACATCCCTGCGTGGAATTCATGCTGCCTGGCCAGGAGCTCCTGAGCCTCAGCAGGCAGGAGCCTTGGTCTCAAGAGGGTTGCCTTTGGGCAAGGCTTTTTTTCAGGCCCTCAGTGACCACATTTCTAAAATCGTGGTAGTGGCCAGGTTCATAGGCTGAGGAGCTCTTTCTGCTCTCCCTCGCCACAGGGTCCCTCTGCCTCAGCAGGAGAGCAGGCCAGAGTGCAGTCTGAGTGTGAGGCAGATGTGCATATGCAGGAACTCAGACAGGGCTGGCACATAGCCCCTGCTCAGTTAATGTCTATGAGGGGAAGAAAGGAGGAGGAGGGAAGAGGCAGAAAGAGGGACAGGCTGGTGTGTGCAGCCCCATCAGCTGGCTCTGTGCCCATCTGATCCCTCTTGACCCTCCAGCTGGCTCCTGCCCACCCTCCTCTACTTCCTCCTGTGGCCTTTTCTCCTCCTCCTGAGAAGAAGGTGATGCTGGAAAAAATGGTGGGGAGGGTACTGGAGAAAGCTCCCTGGAAAGTGGAGTTCTGTTCTAGAGACTAGGGAAATTGGGCTATACGTCTCCAGACCTCCCTTTCTGAGGAGCCCTCCATATAGCAGGAGGTGCTCAAAGCTGAGTGTCACAACCCTGAATGAACTTGGCAAACGACCTAACCCTAACACCCCACTGACGGCATCCCAGCTGTAGACCCCTGTCTGGCTAGGAGGGACAGTGTTTAGTTTGCCACTGAGAGAGGGTGGTGGTGTGGGGTGGGGCTGTAAGAGAGTAATGCACCCCAGGAAGTGGGAAGCCAAGAGTGGGGAGAGTTCCATGCCTAGGAGCTCAGGGCTCATTTGTGGCTGCTCACGCTCACCAGGTTTTGTCACCTGCCACTGGCTCCTAACCATTGATTAAAAATAGTCCTCTGCTTGCCCTTACATGTGACCAACCTGTGGTCGGAGCATCCTACCCAGGCTGGGGTTGGGCTGCACGAGCATCCTGGCCAGCCCTGCCCCAAATGAGACAGGAAGTGCTCTGAAGTGCATCTGTAGCTGACGGGGGCCATGGTGGGGGGAACCCTGCCAGCAGCTAGCTGGGAGAGTTTGGCTTACCTTTCTTAGTGTTTGCAAGGTCAATTTCTTCCTCCTTGTTACCTGTCCCTCTTGTTTCTCTTAAAGGCCATCTGGAAAGAGGATATGGCTCAGAAGCATTTCTGTTCTCTCTCTGGACCTGAACACGGTTCCCCAAGGGTATATCATCTTGGCTGGCATGGTGGGTGGAGAGGATATGGGAACAGGGTGGACCCTAGCTTAGAATCCAAGCCACAGGGGCTTTAAACTCAAGAGAAAAAAATCATGGAGAGCTACAGGCAAGTCATTTTACCAATGAGGAAGCAGCTCTTAGGGAGATGAAGTGACTCATCTAGTGACTTCAAAATAAAAAATTCCCATTTCACAGGTGAGGAGACAAAATCATAGAGACAAATTGTGACCTGCCTAGGGTAACACCACAGTGGCAGAACTCTGGCTGGACCCAAATCTCTGGGGTCCTCGCTTCCTTCCATCCTGCTGGACAGCTCTATGTGTGTGATCTGTTGATAAATTAGTTACACTTATCTCCATTTACAGATGAGGAAACTGAATCTCAGAACAATGGTATACTTGGCAAATAATGACACCTTCAGCTCTGCCTGAGATCAGACGCAGCAAGTCCAGTGGAGGCCCAGGTCGCATCTCCTCTGGGAAACCTGTCCTGACGATTCCAGGCCACGTGGAGTCCTTCCTTCTCCAAAGTCTTACTACATTTATTTTGAGGAATAGAAAAATAATGCTAAGAAAGAAGCAAGGAAGCATTCGTTCAATGCTCCTGGCATGCTGAGTACTCTGTCAGCACTCACGGGTGCCTAGGGACCACCTTGAGCAGGACTCAGGATGACGCTCATTTTACAGGTGAGGAAACTGAGGTTCAGAGGGCTCAGGTCCCAACCCATGCCTGTCTGACTCCCAAGTTCAATGCGCTTTTCTCCCTTATTCAGCCCCACATTCTACTCCCCTAGAATCATTTCCTGAGGGCTTTCTTGTCTCTGCAATTTGGCTGTAAGTTCATCAATCATCGAGGTTGGGTCCCTGCTTGCACCGCATGCGGCTGACCTGGGCCTGACCTCGGCAAAGGGTTGGCACGGACTCTAGGCCTTGAGAAGGAGGCAGAGAGGGGGCAGAGGCAGCAGGCCGGCTCCAACTCCCCCCAGCCACTTCCTAGCGCAGTGAGGGCTGTTAGTTTATTTCTCAGAACTTCAGTTTCCTCATCTGTAAAATGGGGTGGTACTAACCATGGAGTCTCAGGCTCGCTGAGTGAAGGTGGAGTAAGGTAAAGAGCTTGAGTGTCAAGAGCCCAGTGTGAAGCCTGGCACATAGTGGGTACGCAATATGAACTGCGATTACTCTTGTCAGCCTGCTCATTTCGTGGGGCATCTCTGGAGTGCCCTCTCACCCCCAGCAACTATGATCCAGCCTTCCTTTCCTGGAGGAAGCCTGCCTCTCCCTGGGCCCTGTGTGTGTAGGGGCTGGATCTGGCTGATAGGCACACCGGGGACTGCGTTTCTGTGTCACTTTCTTTGGGTGGTGGCTGTGAACACCGCAATCTCTGTGTCCCTGTCCTGCCTCCACACTTTGTTAACCCTGAGAGCTGAGGGTTTGTTGGTGCTTCCAGACGCCCAGAGGGAGGACAGGACCTCAGCTGGGACGCTGGTTTCCCCTGGCTAGCCTGCCTTGAGCTAGGGGGAAAGCCTTCAAGATGAGCTCCCAGCTTCACAGCCCAGCGGGGATGGGTGGCTGACTACAGGGGCAGAGCACCGTCCAGGAGGTAGTCGCTGCAGACATGCTGCCAGGCACATCTCAATCACCACCAAAGTAGCAGCTGCCAGGCCCCCTTTTGATGGAAGAGAGACCTGGCGGTGGGAGAAGAGAGCCTCCTAAGTCAGGGAGCAGGGGATGGGATGGGGTGGGCCATCTGCATGATCTAAGCTTCCAGCTTAGTTCTCCCAGTCTTTAGTCTTAAGTGGCAAGGGCTCCCTTGGATGCTCAAACCAAGCAGATATCTCGAAGGGGAGTTTGGACCTGTCTGGGGCAGCAGTACCCATGGGTGGTGTTTTCTCTGCACTGAGTTATAACCTGGCTGTACATACAGCCCTGCCTACATCCTGCCCTTGCTCCCTCAGCCCCAACCACTCTGCACTTTCTTCTGTCCCTTGAATAAACCAAGCACGTTCTTTCCCCAGGCGTTTGCTTCGACTGTTTCCTCCTCTCAGACAGCTCTTCCTTCTGACCTTATGCAGGGCACCCTTTCTCATCAAGACCACCCCGCTCATGGGGGCCCCCATTCCCCAGGGCAGGTGACCCTCTTATATGACCTTCATGGTCCATAACTCCAGTGCGAATTATCCTTATTAGATTGTTTCTTGCTTCTTTTATGTCCTCCCACTGCAATGGAAACTCCTCGGGAGTCTGGATGCTTAATCTCTGCTGAGACCCAGTGCCTTGCACTGAAGGTGCTCAGGAAATACCTTCTGAATGATCAGAAGCCCCTGCCATCTGCTAAACTGCATCTCTGATGACAGAAGCTAAGGAATGTGAGGTTCATCTAGAGAGTTCTTGTGAATTTTCCAAGGGTATACACGACCTAGTTCATTAGGTCCCAGGAGAATCCACAGCCACTCCTTCGCCCAGCACAGGGGAAAGTATTGAGACCTGGAGAGGGGCAGGATCACCATGAAGGTGACACACCTGGCTGGAGGGGCAGCAGCAGGAGTGTGGCCCCTTCTGAAAACTGTAGGCTTATGAAATGAAACATAAAGAGAACATGTATTTGCCTGGATGTGGAGCCTCGGCCTCACAGGTCCTGACGGGGCCAAGACCCCTATGGTAAAGCCCCTCCTACTTGCAAACAAGGACGCTGAGACCCAGGGAGGTGCGTGGCTGATCAGAGCTCCCACCACAAATTAGAAGTAGTCTTCAGATTGTAGATGCGTCTGTTTCTTCATGTGCCAGGCGGGTGGGGAAGTCAAGCTTGCCAATGTCCACAGGGGGCTCAAGGGGTCTCAGATGAGGATCTCAGAAAGGATCCTGAGGAGAGAGGGCCGGGTTGCCTAGAGCCCCTCTGTGGAAAACCCTGGTCAGGGGTCAGTACAAGGGAGGAGAGAAGAGCAGTGGTCTCAAAACTTTACAATTAAGAAAAAAAAAATCAGACCACACAGTCATCAATACATGTATATATATATATATCTTTGTTTATTCACTGTGTACATTCAAATATAATATTATGTATGAAAATTGTGCAAAAATAGACATTTTGAAATGAGATTTCAAAGCATATGTAACATTTCTGTTATTTTCTTCCCATGACAGTCGTGCCCAGCCCTGGGCATTAGGACACTCCCTTTACAGAGCACTCTTTAGGAACATGTGCTTTGGGGCCCAGCAGACCTGCGTTTGAATCCAGGACTTTCTTGCCATTATCTGTGGCTTTAGGGCAGCTTCTGGGACACAGTCTCTTCCTCTGTAAAACGGGACACTAATTCCTACTTTGCTATATGGTTTAAATGAGGTGATACTTAAACGGTGCTTGGTACTGGGCTTGGCAGCCTGGAAGAGCTCATATATGGTAACTATGGTGATTATTATTACCAAGATCGGGCTCATCCTTGTTTGCTAAAATTAATGAAACTCAACTCTAAATACCATGGACCTGCAGGCTTGTTTAATGAGCTGCCACATCCTCACCAGAGATGCCGGGTCATCGCTGAGTATAAGCCCGGAACTAAGATGACAGTTTCCCTTGGCTGAATACGATGCCCCCAGCATTGATGCAGATGGACCTGGAACCTGGCTAAAGAAAGGCCAGCTGGGCGTCCCCGAGGATGGGGCTGAGAGGCCGGTCAAATTTCAGCTTTCTCTGTGTTCCTTTTAAAATAATTGAAGTGTCAGCTTGGGTTCACGGGCTGGTCACAGTTTCCATCCCTCCCTAACTTCATAAGGCAAGTCCATGAATTATACAGTGCCGGAGCAGACGGTGCTAAGTAAGGATGCATCACAAGCCGGGCTTAATAAGGACACTCCAGCTATTCTTGGAAGGCATTTGCAAGTCAAAAATATGGTGCATGGAGATCTGATGTCGACTTCACATTCTGAAGATTTCAGCTAGGTCAGCGTTATTTTATGTTAAATCCCATCAAAACAAAAAATAAAGAGATAAGGAAGTGGTATAGTACATTGTTTTGCTTTGTTTTTAATTTGAACTTTTTGGTAATAACACAAATGGTCAAATTTGCCTACTTCCTCCCACACACCCCAACCCCATCTCCCATTCCCACACCCCCTCTAAGTAATGTCAACACACATTCTCATGGACTCATATGGTGTGGGTACATTGCCTTGCTGTGGAATTAGGAAGTATTCCTACCATTATAATTTTGTGCTAAATAGTGAGAAGATAAAAACTTTCCTATTTTCTTTCTTTTTTTCACCAAGCTTTCTCATGACCCTTACTTGCTCTTTTCTATAACATGTCCACGTGTTAAAAACTCAGCCATTTATCAAAAAAATAGGGACTGACATCTATTTAAGAAATTAAATTGCGCCGGGGGATAGGAACCAAGAACCATAGTAAAAGCTGGGAGGCTTTTCTCCTCTACTCCAGGAGGGTGGCATTTCATCCAAAATGCCCCAGGAGGGAGGGCTGACCATTCTGGATGGCTCCTTCGTCATTTCCTGAGAATCAGCTGCCTCCGTCGGAGATGCTGGGCCCTGTAGTGCAGGGATCCCACTTAGACTTCCCTTTATGGTTCACACGTGGCTTTGTTTATAAACACAGTATTTCAGGGGAAAGGCAAGCAGGCATCACGTGCCAGGAGGTGAGGGAAGCACAGAAGCAGGAATATCTAAGAGGCCCCTGCAAACCTTTTCTGGCCATTGATGGCAAAAAAAGGATCACGGTTTCCCTAACTCACCTCCTTGCAACCAGGAGAGCCACTAGCATTTTTGTGTACACAAGGGCCAGGTTTATTTTGGGAATCCTTAAATGTAAACCCAATACAGCAGCAATGAGAGTATTTATATCAGCAGCAAAGTGCAGGAACAGCCTGTGAGCTGGAAACCTCTTGGGCTGGAAAAGTCCAAGTGCTCAGAAGAAGGTGTGTAGACCAGCATTTCTCAAACTTAAATATGCCCAAGAGTCCCCCTGGGGATCTTGTTTAGATAAAGACCAAGATTCTGCAAAGGGCCTAAGATGTTGCGTTTCTAAAAGTGCCCAGGTAATGCTGCTGCTGCTGCTGGTCCATGGACCCCACTTTGAGTGGTGAGGGGTGTAGGCCAGGTCCCTTTTTCCAAGAAGGCTTGCATTCAGGTTACTGGGCTCAGATACTGTGATGAGGGGTGGGAGGACATGTCTTCACATCTGCTTCCAGACTGTGCCTTAGATGGACATGATCGGCTCATACAGGATGGTGGCCAGGGGGTGCTGGGCAGGTATGGGCATGGGACAGAACACAGGACCATGAGTCAGGAGAAGAAGTGGATTTTCCTGGCACCACCTGGCTCCCCTACTCAGCTGCGGAGTAGTGGAGAGTATTTGATGACAGGGAGGTCATTGGCAGCTTTCGTAAGAGCAGATATGAAGTCTCTAGGATATGTTAAGTCAAAAACCTAAGTGTAATGGGATGTGTATGGTAGGCTGACACTGAGTAAAGAAAGTGAGGGACCACATACACATAGATGAGTTTGTGTAAATGGAGAACTTCTCATTGTGAAAATATACACAAGAAACCCATAAACAGTGGTTGCCTTTGGGGGAAGAAACTGGGAAAGAACATACGTGGAGCAAGAAGAGCCTCCCTCCAATTGAAACACTCACTTCTCTGACCACAGTGATTGGTTCAGTGGGCTTGGACGTGTGACATGCCCTGTTCCAATCAGAGTGAGTCTCTGGATATTTGCTGGACTGTGTTCTCCGTTTCATTCCAATGAGACTCACTTGTCAGTATCTGCTGAGATCTGCCATCCAGTGTGGTGTTCAGACAGTTGTTCCCCTCCTTGCTGGCATCAGCTGAGACGTGACAGTGTCCTCATCTGATCTCACAGGACATCTTCTCCTGTTGTTGTGAGTCCCCTGCGAGGCTCTGCCTTTCAGGTGACCCCTCTGCGCCGCTCCTTACGGGCATAGAGAAGCCCATCTATTCTCTCTGCACCAGGCTGAGTGAGTGGTACTCTCTTGCTCCATATGTCTGGGCTCCTCCACTGGACAGGGATCTCTCTCTAAGGTTTGCTGTCATCCCAAGGCCCCTCCCTTCTTGTTTCCCAAACTGGCCAGAGGTTTCTGGGTCTGATACTTCCTCTCCCACTGAGATGGGACCACAGGAGGAGTCAAGCATGTGACTTCTTGTCCCCGCCTCACATATCAGTAGCTCCTTCTGCTGCTCTCACCTCTGCCTCCGCCCACCCCAACCCTCTTAGTTATCCATGTCTAATCTCGGCAGCATGGCAGTCTGGTTCTCCAGCTCTCCTTTTTCTAATCTAGACTTTATGCCCCAATTCCTTCAGAGCTTTGCTTCTGATGATGCTAAAACTAGGCTTTTAGAACTGAAAAAAAAAAAACAACAGTTTTTGCAAATCAAAAGCCTTATCTTTCAAGAACTTGTCTCTGCTATGAGTACCAAAGTTCTATTTTGAAATGAAAAGAGTTGACTGTTTCTCTTCTCCTTATATTCCATGTTCCTGATCTAACAGTCCTAATCTTGCTTGAGGCCAGGCACCTTTGCCTTGGGTACATGGGTGTGGGAAGTATGATTGTCCTGCTGTGGCATCAATGGCCCTTCAGCTCCCTGCAGCCTCCCTGAGTTCTGCAAGGGAACAGGAGGAAACAATCTTGGAGTTGGGGCACCCAACTAGTGGCAGAACTAGTCCCACTTCTGCCACTCAATTGTTGCATGATCTAGGGAAGTCACTGAATCCTTTTGAACCTTGATTTCCGTATCTGCGAAATGGGGAGAGCAGCAACCACCTCTCAAGGTTGTTTCAGGATCAAGGGAGATAACACATGTGAAAGTGCTTTGCAAATTACAAAGTATGGTATGAACATGAAGCATCATCACTTTTCAGTGTTCTTAATTTCTTTGTGTAGTTTTCCCGGCCAAAGGTTTCTGTTTTGAGCTCCCATGACAATTTGCTCACAGAGCCATGAATGTATTGTATTGTACTGAACTTACATTTTAACGTGCCTGCTGGCTTCTTGCAGTGTATGTGAGTGCTTGGAGGGCAGGGACCACACCTATGTGATCTTGGCACCTCTCGCCTTCAGCCAGTGTCTGGCATAGAGTAGGTGCCCAGTATGTGTTTGTTGATGAAGGGGTGGACGCTTAGCAAGCACTCAGTAGATTCGTGTAATATAAATAAACAATTAGCCAGGAGGAGCAATGGGCTGGGACTTCTGTAGACTAGTGGTTTTCAACCGGGAGCAATTTTGTCCCCTTCCTCCCAGGGGGTATTTGGCAATCAGGAGATGCTTTTGGTTGTCATAACTTGGGGAATGCTACAGATATCTAGTGGGTAGAAGCCAGGGATGCTGCTAAACATCCTACAATGACCAGGACAACCCCCTACAACAAACAATTATCCAGTCTAGAACGTCAAGAGTGCCATTGCCTAGAAACCCCGCTGTAAGCTCTCTTTTTAAACAGTCCTGAGAAATAAGTCCTATGAATCCAGAATTGGAAGGGAACCTTAGACTTTGGGTTTAAACATGATGTCTTGATTATCTTTGATGAATGGAAGGGAGTGGAGATATGGTGGCTAATGATGAAGATTCTGAAATTTATTACTAGCTGGGGGTGGGAGAGGAGAGAGACTTTGGAAAAGTTCAGCTGAAGAAAGAGAGCTGGCATCAGACAGGATGGGGTGGTGCCCTAGTGTACTGGGAGGCACTGAAGGAACCTCTGAGTAGAGAAGGTAAGCATGTGTGCTGAGCTCCATGACTGTCCATCAATTCCCTGTCCTCCTTCTGCAGGAGGCACCTGTTGAACTCAGGCATGGGCATGTGACTTGATTTGGCCAATGAAATGTGAGAGAAGTGACATCCACTTTGAGGCAGACACTTTCCGAGTGAGTGTGCACTTCCGCATGTTCCCCAGTGTGGTTGCTTAGCCAGCCTGGGCCCCAGAATGATAACAGCAACATACAGCATGACCTGTAATTGCTATGAAGATAAGAGAGAAACAGACCTGGAATGCCTTACAGCACTGCAGTTTTTTGGATTATGTTTTATTGCACCATAATCTATCCTATCTTGAGAATGTACTATATTTGGGCTGATGTAGATAGCAATCCTGTGTAACTGAAGTTCAGCTCATCTTTCCTCTCCCCTTTGAATTGGTTTGCACAGGGATCTCTGAGGTGTCTTGGCTGGAGAGAGACAAATGCCAAGTGACTTGGACCCCTAACTGTTGGCAACAGAGTCAAACTCTGTAAAACATTTGGAGGGGTTTATTCTGAGCCAAATATGAGTGATCAATGGCCTGTGACACAGTTCTCAGGAGATTCCGAGAACATGTGCCCAAGGTGGTCAGGCTACAACTTGATTTTATACATTTTAGGGGGACATAAATTGTCAATTAATATGTGTAAAATGTACATTGGTTCAGTCAGGAAAGGTGGGACAACCTGATTCAAAGATTTTCTGATTGGCAATTGGTTGAAAGAATTATTCTCTAAAGACTTAGAATCAATAGAAAAGAATATCTGGGTTTACGATAAGGGGTTGTGGAGACCAAAGTTTTTAATCATGCAGATTAAGCCTCCAGGTAGGAGGCTTCAGAGAGAATAGATTGTAAATGTTTCTTTTCTTTCTTTCTTTCTTTCTTTCTTTCTTTCTTTCTTTCTTTCTTTCTTTCTTTCTTTCTTTCTTTCTTTCTTTCTTTCTTTCTTTCTTTCCTTCCTTCCTTCCTTCCTTCCTTCCTTCCTTCCTTCCTTCCTTCCTTCCTTCCTTCCTTCCTTCTTTCTTTCTTTCTTTCTTTCTTTCTTTCTTTCTTTCTTTCTTTCTTTCTGTCTCTCTCTCTCTCTCTCTCTCTCTCTCTCTCTCTTTCTCTCTCTCTCTTTCTTTTTTAAGATAAAGTCTTGCTCTGTTGCCCAAGGTGGAGTGCAGTGGTGCAATCTCGGCTCACTGCAACCTCCACCTCCTGGGTTCAAGCGATTCTTGTGCTTCAGTCTCCTGAGTAGCTAAGATTACAGGCGTCTGCCACCATGCCCAGCTAATTTTTGTATTTTTAGTAGAGATGAGGTTTCACCATCTTGGCTAGGCTGGTCTGGAACTCCTGACCTCAAGTGATTCGCCTGCCTCAGCTCCCAAAATGCTGGGATTACAGGTGTGAGCCACCACCTCCAGCCAAGAATAGACGGTAAGTGTTTCTTATCAGATTTAAAGAGTCTTCTATCAGTAATTCCAAAAGGGAGGAGGGTATAATGAGGCATGTCCAACTCTCTGTTCCCATCATGTCCTGAATTCGTTTTTCAGGTTAACTTTGGAACACCCTGGGCCAAGAGGAGGGGTCCATTCAGGTGGCTGGGGGGCTTAGAATTGTGTTTTTGGTTTATACTGTCCATCTGCATTCTCAAAGCTCCAAGAGGCAGGAGCCATGGTGGGTCCAGGGGAAGGCAACTGACACTCCAAAATTCCCCTCTCACTGCTGCTTCAATGCCAACTTCACAGAAAGATAGATATACGATGGTTCTGTTTATTTAGTCATCACAAATGTCACTATTATCACAGATGACATTAATTTTTAAAAGAAAAGGAAGAAAATATGTCACATTTCTGTTTTGTGCATATGCTGATTGAATGAAAAGTTTATACCAGATGCCAACTTAAAATAAGGACATATAAATATTTAATTGTTTGTATGTATGTATACATTGCTGTATACACAATATGTATCTATACAGCTATAGAGCACTGATTCTCAGCTGAGGGGTGATTTTACTTTCCAGGAAGACATTTGGCAATGTCAGGAGACATTTTTGGTTGTCCCAGCTGAGGGCTTGGGGGTACTCCTGGCATCCAGTGGGTAGAGGCCTGGGATGCTGCTAAGCATCCTTCAGTGTACCGGGCAGTCCATATTACCTGAACTGTGCTGGGGTTGGGAGAGCCTGGCCTGGATGTACATCTAAAGCCAGGAGTTCTGGGGCTGTTGTGTGTGAAGCCATGAGTGCTGGCATCTTTCTTCAGAGCATCATTGACACACATTGATTCATTTCACGTCCCCACCTTGGCTGACTCATCTAGAAGAAACCACAAGTCACAGATCAGTGAGGGGCCAGGCCTCACAGTCCTTATGAGACAACCTTGATGGCACTGGGGTTCCCCTGGGAACACACACGGTCAAGCATAGCTGCCCTGCTCAGTTCTCAGGATGACAACTATTCACACCTAGTGTGCTTTGTAGCGCACCTGGGATGGGAGTTGTAATGGCGGAAAGGTAACGGTGTGGGAGGAAAGGAGTGAGAAGGGGAACCAGAGAAGGGAGGGCCAGTAATGTTAGTTTTATGAAGATATGAGAATTAGCGCATGATTTAAAACATTGCTCATAAGGACTGCTTAGGCACAATTTGTCTATATATGAAGACATTGAGATATGTGATTTTATAGCTAGAGCTATATGTAATATGTGTGTGTGTGTGTGTGTGTGTGTGTGTGTGTGTGTATACACACGTTAGTAATGAGGTGAAACATTTACTGTCCTAACAGCTGGCACCAACAATCCACATGGAATGGGAACTGACTTTGAGACACTTTCTGGATAAGTCACTGGACTGGAGAGAGACTTGGAGGGCAAATGCGCCAGCTGGACCCCCAGAGAATAAGCTAGCTTGCTGCTGAAGATGGAAACCCTCTCACTTTTGCTCCTGAGATGGGAGATTAAGAAAAAAAATTGAAAGGAAACAAAAAATAGAGAAAAAGAAGGAGGAAGACAGAGTAGCCAGAAAGATGATGAGATGCTAGGATGCTCCACAGGTGGCAGAGCCCGTGAGAAATGTGTGGTGGGTTTTGGGGACGGGGTGAAGTGGGAAGGCCTTTAGGAAGCAGAGTGTGGCGCTACTTTGCCACTTTTCTAAGTGGGAGAGAAAAAAAGAATGAGAGCATGGCCCTAGGTATTGGTCGTGCAGTGTGCTCAGAACCATATCAGGATGTCTTTCCTGTCCTGTCTAATGCTCTGTGTGGCAGGTTTGAACTGCCCAGGGAAGAGACTCCGCCCTCTCTTCCCCTGTGCCCCGCTCCCCACCGCCACATGATGCATGAAGGAGGGCCCTGGAGGCTGAGGCCATGTTGGGGCTCTAAGCTCCGGCCTAACCCAGTGAAGTCTCAGGGGAGACCCTGAACCATAAGGCAGGATTAGTGTTTCCAGTCACATGGATCTAGATGTTAAGGAAGCGAGGGAGCTCCAGCTGACAGGTGGGGAACCAGACTTACTCCACCAAACGATTAGACCAGATGCCACTTCATTTCCAGATCTCGCTGCCAGAGATACTAGAAAAGCCCTTAGGTAAAACAAAGTGAGGAATCAGAGGAGGACACAAATCCACCAAGTGAAGAATCCACACACCTGCAGCAATGACACTAATGCTTTGAAGGAGGCAGATTCCTCAGACTTGTCACATATTTATTTGCAGGTTCAGTCTCTAGAGATTCCGGAGTCTGGGATCTGGGATGGGGTGAAGGGAGGCGTGGTTTAGCCACAGCCTGCCCTGTACTGCTGAATTCTCCTGCGTGTTCTCAAGTGCTTGCAAATGAAAGGTCATCTGGGCCTTGACCAGTCATGGGGCCTGTGGACGGTGAGCAGCCTGGCAAAGTCAGAGGTCTATGGGGTGGGGGTAGTGGGGCTCCATGGGCAGGTTTGCCCATGCCTGAGCACCAATTCCTTACTCTAACACAGGCACACCGCAGAGATATTGCAGGTTCGGTTCCAGACTACCACAATAAAGCAAATATCACAATAAAGCAAATATCACAATAAAGTAAGTCGCACGATTTTTTTGGTGTTCCAGTGCATATAAGTTATGTCTACACTATACTGTTGTCTATTAAGTGAGCAATAGTATTATGTCTAAAAAACAATGTACATACCTTAATTAAAAATACTTTATTGATAAAAAATGTTAACGATCATCAGAATCTTCAGTTGTCATATCATTTTTGCTGGTGGAGGGTTGTCCTTCAGTGTGGATGGCTGCTGACTGATCTGGGTGGTGGTTACTGAAGATTAGGAGGACAGTGGCAATTTCTTAAAGGACAAAAACAATGAAGTTTGTTACATCAATTGACTCTTCCTTTCAAAAAAGATTTCTCTGTAGCATGCAATATTTGACAACATTTTATCCACAGCAGAACTTTTTTCAAAATTGGAGTCAATCCTCTTAATCCCTGCTCCTGCTTTATCAACTAAGTTTATGTGATATTCTAAATACTTTGTTGTCATTTCAATGATGTTCATAGCATCTGCACCAGTAGATTCCATCTCAAGAAACCACTTTCTTTGCATATCTGTCAGAAGCAACTCCTCATCTGCTGAAGTTTTATCATAAAATTGCAACGATTCAATGTTCTCTTCAGGCTCCACTTGTCATTTTATGTTTCTGCCTCTTCTGCATTTACTTCATGCACTGAAGTCTGAAGCCCTCAAAGTCATCCATGAGAGTTGGAACACACGTCTTCCAAACTCCTGTTAATGTTGCTATTTTGACTGCCTCCTATGAATCACAAATGTTCTTAATGGCATCTATAAGGGGAAATCCTTTCCAGGAAGGTTTCAATTTATTTTTCTCAGATTCTTCAAAGGAATCACTGTCTATGACCACTAAAACTTTTTAAAAATTATTTATTAAATAATAAGACTTGAAAGTTGAAATTACTCCTTGAACCAAGGGCTGAGAATGGATGATGTGTTAACAGGCATGAAAACAACATCAATTGTACATCTCTTTATACATCTCCATCAGAGTTTTTGGGTGACCAGGTCCATTGGCAATGAACAGTCATATTTTGAAAGGAATCTTTTCTCCTGAGCAGTAGGTCTCAACATTGGGCTTAAAATATTCAGTAACCCATGTTGTAAACAAATGTGCTGTCATCCAGGCTTTGTTGTTCCACTGATAGAGCACAGGGAGAGATTTAGCATCATGCTTAATGGACCTAGGATTTTGTTGATGGTAAGGGAGGAGCATTGGCTTCAACTTAAAGTCCCAGCTCCACTAGCCCCTAGTAAGAGAGTCAGCCTGTGCTTTGCCATGGAAGTCAGGCATTGACTTTTCTTCTTCTTCTTTTTTAATTATTTTGAGATGGAGTCTCACTCTGTTGCCCAGGCTGGAGTGCAGTGGCATGATCTCAGCTCACTGCAACCTCTGCCTCCCAGGTTCAAGCAATTCTCCTGTCTCTGCCTCCTGAGCAGCTGGGACTACAGGCACATGCCACTATGCCTGGCTAAGTTTTGTATTTTTAGTAGAGATGGGGTTTCACCATTTTAGTCAGGCTGGTCTTGAACTCCTGACCTTGTGATCCACTCACCTCGGACTCCCAAAGTGCTGCGATTACAAGAGTGAGCCACCGCGCCCAGCCGACTTTTCCTTATCTGTGAAAGCCTTGGATGGCAACTTCTTCCAAGAGTAGGCTGTTTCATCTTCATTGAAAATCTGTTGTTTAGTGTAGCTATGTTCATCAGTCATCTTAGCTAGGTCTTCTGGATAACTTGCTGCAGCTTCTCCATCAGCACTTGCTGCTTCACCTTGCACTTTTATGTTATGGAGATGGCTTCTTTCCTTAAGCCTTATGAACCAACCTCTGCTAGGTTCCAACTTTTCTTCTGCAGCTTCCTCGGCTCTCTCAGCCTTCATAGACTTGAAAGAGGATTAGGCTCTGGATTAGGCTTTGGCTTAAGGGAATGTTGTGGCTGATTTGATCTTCCATCCAGACCACTCACACTTTCTCTATGTCAGCAATAAGGCTGTTTCACTTTCTTATGATTCACGTGTTCACTGGAGTAGCACTTTTCATTTCCTTCAAGAATTTTACCTTTGCATTCACAATTTGGCTGTTTGCTATGAGAGGTCTAGTTTTCAGCCTCTCTTGGCTTTTGACATGCCTTCCTCACACGCTTCATCTTTTCTAGCTTTTGATTGAAAGTGAGAGACTGTGACTCATTTTTCCACTTGAATACTTAGAGGCCATTGTAGGGTTATTAATTGGCCTAATTTCCATATTCATGTGTTTCAAGGAATAGGAAGGCCCAAGGAGAGGGACAGAGACAGGGATTGGTCAGTAGGAGCAGTCAGAACACAGACGACATTTATCGACTTCACTGTGGGCATGGTTCATGGTACCCCAAAATAATTACAATAGTGACATTAAAGATCCCTGATCACAGATCACTGTAACAGATGTAATAATAATGACTAAGTTGGAAATATTGTGAGAATTACCAAAATGTGACAACAGAGACACTGAGTACAACCTGTTGGAAAAATAGCTCTGATAGACTTGCTGTATACAGGATTGCCACAAGCTCCAATTTGTACAGTTGCAACATCTGCTGAGCACAATCAAGTGAGTTCAGTAATATGAGGTGTGCCTGTAAATAGCATGAAGTCCCCTAGTTTCTCTTCCCTCACCTGCAGGAGCCTTTAAACCTGAGACCTGAGTTGGGTATTGTCCGCTGGTCTCCAGCATTCTCACCTCTTTCTATGGCGTCTTCCTGGACTGTAACAGTAGGGAAGATAAAAATGATGTTTTTCAAACTCCCTTGCAGCTATTGCTCTGACAGTACACTTCGTTCTGCCAATCAGATGCCATCAAGCCGAGATGTGAAGCGGAAGTGAGGCAGAGGCTCCCTTCCTGTTGTTTGGCGCAGTTTTCTGTGAGAGAGCAGAGGTGGGAGATGTGGGGCTCTGTGCCCCAGTGTTTCTGCATCCAAGCTCTAGTCTTGTTGAAGGTGAGAAAAGCAGCTGTGACGGCTTTAGGACCCTAGCGCCTGGCTTCTGATCCCCGGACCACAGCTAAGGGGCTGTGTTCTTGAAAAGAGTGATGATCTCCTGATTTTCCCTGTCCTGGCTGTGTCAGAGGGAGCAGCTCTCTCAGTGGGTTGGTTCTGTGGTATTTGGAGAGACATTCTTGGAGGCCCAAGCAAGAGTCTGCTGCTCTGGTCCTTCCAGTGCTTATTTATTTATTACTTTATTTTATTTTATTTTATTTTAAGTTCTGGGATACGTGTGCATAATGTGCAGGTTTTTTACATAGATATACATGAGCCATGGTGGTTTGCTGCACCTATCAACACGTTGTCTAGATTTTAAACCCTGCATACGTTAGGTATTTGTACTAATGCTCTCCCTCCCTTTGCCCCCCACCCCCTGACAGGCCCCATATGATGTTCCTATCCCTGTGTCCATGTGTTCTCATTGTTCAACTACAACTTATAAGTGAGAACATATGGTGTTTGGTTTTCTGTTCCTGTGTTAGTTTGCTAAGAATGATGGTTTCCAGCTTCATCCATGTCCCTGCAAAGGACATGGACTTGTTCTTTTTTATGGCTGCGTAGTATTCCTTTTTTAAAAAAAAATCCTTGTATTAAATGCTTTCTGTTGAAAATAGCTACACTGGGCTGGGCACAGTGGCTCAGGCCTGTAATTCCAGCACTTTGGGAGGCCAAGGTGGGCAGATCACCTGAGGTCAGCAGTTCGAGACCAGCCTGGCCAATATGATGAAACCCCATCTCTAATAAAAATACAAAAATTAACCAGGTATGGTGGTGCATGCCTGTAATCCCAGCTACTCAGGGGGATTAGGCAGGAGAATTGCTTGAACCTGGGAGTTGGAGTTTGCAGTGAGTCAAGATCCTGCCACTGTACTTCAGCCTGGGCAATAGATCAATACTCTGTCAAGAAAAAGAAAAGAAGGAAAGGCGGTGAAACCCTGTCTCTACTAAAAAATACAAAAATCTAGCCGGGCGAGGTGGCGGGCGCCTGTAGTCCCAGCTACTCGGGAGGCTGAGGCAGGAGAATGGCGTGAACCTGGGAGGCGGAGCTTGCAGTGAGCTGACATCCGGCCACTACACTCCAGCCTGGGCGACAGAGCGAGACTCCGTCTCAAAAAAACAAACAAACAAACAAAAAAAACAAAAAAAAGAAGGAAAGGAAAGGAAAGGAAAGTAGAAAAGAAAAGAAAAAAAAAAGGGCTATACTGGATTCTATTTCCCACTAACTGACAACCAGAGGAGTTGTTAAGAACCGTGGAACTAATACCCTAGATTTAGAACAACAGAAAGTTCACAACACACAAACAGCCACAAAGGAGGTAGAGTGGGCTCCTTTCCCAGTCAGCACTTCCTCCTCTATGAGAGCTAAGTGTCTCCTCTGGGCCCTAACCACGTTCCTCTCTCCCAAGCTGGGCTGGGACTAGGGTGAGGCAAAGGTGCCTAGGCAGGAAATGCAAGGAGGCCCTCACCCTCAGGGCTGTGCGAATGCATGCTAAGCCCTGAGAGTCAGTGCCTCTGTAAATTTTGTATCCTAAGTACTTCACTTGCCTCACCCCAGTCCTGGCCTCCTCAAAAATCTGACCTAGGTGGACCTAGTTGGCCTCAACGTTGAGTGCAGAGAACTCTTGGCCTCTGCTCATGCTCTGGCTCACAGCCCATTCTGTAAGTAGCTCCTCTGGAGGGCTCTCAAGTCTGCCCTGCACCTCACACTGTGCCTATGTGAGGCCGCAGCTCCCAAAGGCTCTCTGCATTCCCTCTGCTGTGTCATCCCTATCCTACTGCCAGGAGGGAGGACCTTTTGTCCCGAGCTTAAAACGGGTCCCCACTAGCTATGCCAACACGACATTTCCAGGTAACATCAGACACCCCCAGGGGAATAGCAGCTTGGGGCATTGTTCTATGAGCTCTTCGTGCCCAGTGTCCAATCATCAGGCTGTGTGAACAGAAAAGTGCAGTATGCAAAACAAGGGAGGGGAGAGTTCTGCTCCACCCCAACTCGTCAAACACACCTGGAGAGGCTCCACTTCCAAGGGGCTGGAATCCTTGAAGGAAGAACAATTGGCAAACAGCTAATCAACATACAGGTGTTGCCCAATTTTAATAGAAAGTAGGGAAGTGCAAATGAAAGCAGCAGAGCAGAAAGGTACTTTTTGCACTTATCAGATTGTCAGCAGTTAGAACTGCTGGGCACAGTGGCTCATGCCTGCAATTCTAGCACTGTGGGAGGCCAAAGTGGGCGGACTGCTTGAGCCCAGGAGTTTAAGATCAACCTGGGCAACAGAATGAGACCCTGTCTTTACGAAAAGAAAAAAAAGAAAAAAGAAAAAAATTAAATCAAAAAAGGAAAAAAATTAGAAGCATGAATGATTCAGTAGCAAGGTCTAGAGCTGGGTGCTGTCTCATCTCTCAGTACCCTGAACACCTTGGCTGAGGGAAGACAGAGAAGGCAATGCCAAGAGTAGTGTCAGTGCTTCTATAAAGGAAGGAAGTGAAAATACGTTCTCTCTCTATATTTCAAAATGGCCGCATGCCTAGCAAGAGGCAGATAGCAAAGCTGTGGCATTCCCTTCCATCCTGTTCACAGTCACTTCTTATCTGCCTTGAAGGTTCACTGGGGGAGCTCGAGGGAGCAGCTGCTGAGGCAGGCCATGCACAGAAGGAGATTTCAGCCTTAGAACCTACTCAGATGAGCACACTGCTCTGCTTGCATGGGCTCTGAAGATATCCCAATCTGGGTTTCCAGGAAGCTCTGGGCACTACTAGAAACACATCTGGAGTGGGGACAGAGGAAGGCAGCCTGTAATAGCCTACATAGCCGTGGACTGTGAGCTTGCCTGACCTGTTATTACCTGACGGAAGTGTAGCCCCAGCTGCTAGGTGCCGGCAGGGGTGCTGGGGTGGTGCAGGGTAAGGGGAGATGTGAAGAGGGGGAGAGGGGAGCTCTTTATGACAGGGAAATATGTGCACCTCCAGGAAGTTTTGTGAGTGCCAGGTGCAATCATGATTAGTAAAAACACACTGGCAACTCCTGGACAAGAATTACCACATATGCACTACTAAGGGAGAAGGAAAGTTAGGAAGGGGGCCATGTCTCTTTGGGGAGGTGGCACAATGTGGCTATTTTAGTGAGAAAATAAGTCTTACCTTGGTCTCAGTCTTGCGATGTGACCTGAACTTATTTGCTTAACCACTCTGAGTTCCAGTGTGCACACTGGAACGTGCTGGCATTCTTACTTAGAATGTGAAAGTCAAAATAAGAGTATGTAAAAAGATATGCTGAGATGTTTCCACTGTTACACAAATGAAAGGGTTGGGTGTTATGTCCTCATCTCCTGTCTGGCTCTTCCCTCTCTACCTCCAGCTTAATCTTCTCCTGCTCCACCTCACTCTGTCCTCAGCCTCACTGGCCTTTATTAGGTTCTAGAAAGAGTTATCCTATTTCCTGCCTCAGAGCCTTAACACATGCTGTTCCCTGTTCTTGTAACACTCTTCTCTTTTTAAATTGTTATTATTTAATTTTTGAGATGAGATCCACTCTGTCACCCAGGCTGGAGTGCAATGGTGCAATCTCAGCTCACTGCATCTGCCACTTCCTGGGCTCAAGCAATTCTTCCACCTCAGCCTCCCAAGTAGCTGGGATTACAGGTGTGCACCACCACACCTGGCTAATTTTTTTGTGTTTTTGGTAGAGATGGTGTTTCCTCATGTTGTCCAGGCTGGTCTCAAACTCCTGAGCTCAAGTAATCCACATGCCTCAGCTTTCCAAAGTGCTGGGATTACAGATGTAAGTCACTGTGCTCAGCTTTCTTCTCTTTACGTCTGGTTAGAAGAGCTCATCCCCCAGAGCTGAGCCCGGGCATCACCTCCCCAGGGAAGTCTTCCATGATTTTCCTGATTAGGTCAACTTTTATTTGCACTCATATGAGCAAAAGTACATCCTTCTCATTGTACTCATCTCAACTGTAGTTTTACATGTATTTGTATGATAAGGTGATGATTACCTGTCTCACTAGAGGCTTGTTGTGTGGATCATCAGGCAGCTGTATTGAAAAACTCCCATAGAGAGGAACATAAGCCCTTAGTAAGCTCCAACTCACCAGCCATGTGAATGAGCCACCTTGGAAAAGGATCTTCCACCCTGGTCAAGCCTGCAGATGACTGCAGCTTGAGCTGATATATGTCTGCAATCTCATGCGACATCCTGAAATAGAACTACCCAGCCAAGCCACTCCTGGATCCCTGACCCACAGTAACATAAGAGAGAATAAATGATTACTATTGTTTTAAGTCACCAAGTTTTAGGGTATTTACTATACAGCAGTAGAAATAGTGCAGATTTAGGTGCCTGGAAATGTGGTATTGCCATAAGAAATGTGGGAGTGGCCTCAGCACTGGATTTGGGCAGAAGGTGGGAGGAGATGACGGTGCATGATAGGTTAAAGGGACTTCAAGAGACTTCACTTCAAGAGAAGCCTGATGGCTGTGATAAGGATGCAACAAGAGCTTAAAAGAAGTGAGGAGGGTCAAGTACTCATGCCTGTAATCCCAACACTTTGGGAGGCTAAGCTGGGAGGATCACATGGGGCCTAGAGTTTAAGACAAGCCTGGACAACATAATGAGACCCCATCTCTACAACAAATTTTTAAAAAATTAGTGGAGCATGGTGGTGTGCACCTGTAGTCCTAGTTACTTAGGAGGCTGAGGCACTTGAGCCCAGGAATTCAAGGTTACAGTGATCATGCCACTGCATTTCAGCCTGGGTGCCAAGTGAGACTCTATCTCCAAAAAAATAAAAATAAGAGTAAAACACTTGAGAGAAGAGGTTCTTTGTTATGTAATGGTAAAAAGTTTAGAAATGCTGTCACTTATGATAACCTGGAAAATAGCAAGAGGTCCTAATGAACTGGGTGATCCAACAAATGAGGGTTCCAGGCAGTGTTGAATAAACATAGAGTATCATTTCTGGGCAGTGGTAGGAGTGAGTCAATCAAGAAATGATTAACATCTGCTCTGCTGGATTTCAAAATTGCTATAGGCCAGTGACTTCCATATGCCTCTTGCTTTCCCCATTTTTGAATGAGGAAAGGGAATCTAGAGTAATGCCTGTCTGCCATTGCAAGTTGGGTATGTGGGGGTGCAGATAATCTATCTCTTTGGTTTGTAGTTTTAGGATGGAGAGGAACTATACTCTAGGAGCTGTACTTGAGAAACCATCATAGGACCTTCATTTATGCCAGGACCTGATTTAAGTAATAAGATACTGTACCTCAAGCTGATGTTGTCATTGAAGAACTTTTTGGGCATGTTGAAAGGCTTGGGAGTCTGATAATTTTAATTTAAGAGAGATGTGAATTACAGAGGGCAAGAAGGGAAGGCAGACCATGACTGCAAGTATCTGAGAGAGTCCCCAATGAGCCTGATATCATGGTACCCATTCTCTGTGTAGTTAGTTCCTTCCCACATGATTAGTGCTTTGTGACCAATAGAATTCTGTGGAAATGACAGGGTGTGTGACTTCTTAGACCAGGTGATAAAAAGCCTTGCAACTTTTGCATTGGTCTCTTGGATTGCACACTCTGGGAGAAGTCAGCCACCATGTCAGGGGGACACTCAGGCAGCCTGTGGAGAGGCCCACATGAGAGGAACTAGGACCTCCTGCCAATATCCACAATCAACTTGCCAGCCATGCAAGTGAACCACGTTGGAAATGGACCTTTCAACTCCTGTCAGTGCTTCAGGGACTGCACCCCTGGCCAACATCTTGACTGCTACCTTGTGAGAGATTCTGATCTAGTGCTTGCATGAGGTAGTAAGTGATTATTGTTGTTTTGAACAATTATTTTTGGAGGCAATTTGTCATGCAGCAATAGATAACTAATACAGCCAATCCTCTCTTCTCTGGCCTGCCTTTTCCTGGGTAAACTCTCTTGCTTTTGAATTTATATTCAATTTGTGAGCAGGACCAGGATGAAGATGAGGAGATGGGGAGCCTAGGGCCTCCTTCAATTTTGTGCCTGAGGTGTCTTGCTTGTTTCACCCTTGCCCCAGTCCTGTGTCTGGTTTCTGCATGGTGTGCTAAAAGGTCAGTCCCTAGTGATCTCGCCCTTAACCTCACCGCCTGGTGATCTCGCCCTTAACCTCACCGCCTGACTACTGCCAGCCCCCTGTGCCTGACTTGGCTTCCTGTGGAGTCAGGTAGACAACCCCTGTAGTCCTTTAAGACTGCAGGCAATAAAAAAGGAGGAGCGGGCTGGGCACCACCAAGTGGGGGCAGTTCTCATAGAATTCTGGAACCCAACAGGTCTTCACATTGGCCCTGAGATGAGTAGAGAGGTCTTTAGTGGTGGAGTACATCAGGTGGTTGTGACATCGTGACCTTAGGGTGCAAACAGTCCTCAGCGGTGCAGGGCAGTTCCAGAGGGGGCCACGAGAGAATGGCCTCCCTCAAGGTAGAGATTGGAGCCCATGTGGGACATTCATATATAAAAGCAGAAGGAAAATAACACTAGTAACACGTTGAGTGACTCCTCCAAGCCAGCCACTGGCTTTACCTCATCCAATTCTCCCGACAGTCCAATGCATGATATACTCATCATCCCTTAACCCCAGTTTCAAAAATCCAAAAAGTGGTAGGGTGCAGTGGCTCATGATCTCGGCACTTTGAGCAACAAAGTGAGACCCCCATCCTGGGAGGCTGAGGCAGGAGCATCGCTTGAGCCCAAGAGTTTGAGGTTGCAGTGAGCCATAATCATGCTACTGCACTCCAGCCTGTGTGACAGAGCAAGACCCTGTCTCTAAAAATAACTCCAAAAGCTCTGACAACCAAAAGATTTTTATAACTCACTTGGTGGCAAGTCCTGGACTGAACTGATGTGAGACTATTTATGGTCTTAATTATGCCATTTACTGTAAATATCTATAAGTTTCCCTACAAAAATATTAATGCATTTGATTACAGGGTGTTCCCCAGAACCCACTGAGTGCTCCATAATATAGTGTTATGCACCATATAACTTTTCTAAAACCCAGCATTTCTGAATGTTGAAACATCTGGTCTGAAGATAAAGTACAGTGGGCGTCTCAGTCTATTTTCTGCTTCTATAACAGAATATCTGAAACTGAGCAATTTACAATGAATAGAAATGTATTTGACTCATGATTCTAGAGGTTTGGAAGTCCAAGAGAATGGTGCTGACCTCTGCTGAGGGCCATCGTGCTGCATCATTCCATGGTGGGAGGCAGAAGGGCAAGTGAGCATGTGAACCAGAGACAGGATGGGAACTGCCCACTCCAATGACAATTAATCCGCTTCTGCCATAATGGCATTAATCCATTCATGAGGGCAGGGCCCGAATGGCCTAACCACCTCTTAAAAGACCCACCTCTTAATATCATCAGTTAAATTCCAGCATGAATTTTCGAGGGGACATTCAAACCATAGCAGTGAGACTGTATTATTATTTTTCCCTTTTTACACATAAGAAAAACTGAAGTTTCATGAAAAGTGATGACATTTTCTAATTGCACAGTGACAGCCTTTTTCTTACTCCTGTTCAGAGGAGAATTGTGTCACAATACTGAGACTCTGTTACCTACCGACCGTCCCTACCCCGATCACAAGTTCCTGATGGGATGTGGCCCCTGAGATCTTTCTAGACCCCTTTCAGTTATTTTTATAATAAACTTCCAAATGCTTCCCGTGTTTTGGATATTGATTGTTTCTGGACAAGTGGCAATCAGAGATTTATCCACAGAATCTCCCTGGAGTTTAAGGAAGCCTTTTGTACTGCCAATGTGTTCATGTGACTAAAATAGAATAAACTCTTGGGGGTTTCTTTTCATTGCCCATTTCCGTGCTGACCCTCCTTTACTGCAAACCCTTGCTTACCTTGTGCCCTTGCCAGAACTTCCCTCTGATCTCATTCTCATTTAGTAATTAATTCACTCAACAAACACTGATGGAGTCCCTGCTGCTGCCCACAATGTGGTGGGAGAGGTTTTATGATTTATTAGGAGAGCATTGGTTTGACAGACAAAAGATTAAGGTCCTTGTTCTGTAAGAGTTCAGACAAGGCCTTTTTTTTTCGATCTGGACCTCAGTTTAACCTTAACCAAATGTGAAGTAAGAAGATAATTGAGAGGATGCAAAAACCATCATCACAAAGTATTGAAACCTAATACAAACAGGACTGAACAATAAAGAGTGTGGGCCTTGGCACAGTCTGCCCAGGGTGCTGGCTGTGCAGTTCTCTTGATTCAGTCCTCCTCTGGGTATACTTTTAATTTTCAGGGTGGCTTATCTCATGATCACAAAATGGTTGCCAGCAGTGTCTGCAATCACATGCTTTACGGCCAGAGTGGGAGAGGTGGAGCTATTTCAGGCATTAGGCTCAGTTTCCAAACTGGTTGCTCTTGGAGCCTACACTGGTTCCAGGGGTTCAGAGCCTAATCTGGAGAAGTTAGCAAATATTTTGATCATCAATCCTGGAAAGAGTGTTATTTCTAATAATCATCACACAAAAGTCCAGATTTCAAGCTAATTGGCTTAAGCCGGAGTTACCTGAACAAATCCCATGGCAGGAGGCTTAGGATTGCCCCATTTGGCTTGGAACTATTAGTCCTACTCCAAGAACTGGGGTTGAGGTCAGTCAGTTTTGCTCAAATTGCATGCTCACTACAGATGGGTGGGAGTGTTGAGGTTTTGGGATTGCATAGAGGGATGCAACCAAAATGTGCTCCACTAACTCTAAGTTCCCTTCTCACTCTTTCTTTGTTTCTACGTTTTGACACCCGCATACGTGATGTTGCAAAGGATACCCCCATCTTAACATTTTTTCCCCACTCATTTACTTTAGCCTAGTCACACTGTCTGGGGATTCTAAGATCAACTTCTAATCTTCCAAGAATGTTCCTCTAAATCTGAAGGCAAAGAGAAGTGGAAACCGAGATCTGGTGCACTGCTGGTTTGCGGTGTCAGCATGGGCTAGGCAGGAAGAAGATTTCTGGGGGCAAAACCTCTGCACATCTGCAGGGCTTCCCCTTTGCTGGCACTCAGATGGCACTGAATACAGGAATTTTCATCAGTTTTTCAAAATATAGCAGTAATAAGTGGAGTGTTAAAAACTCAAAAGGCTACATGAAACATACTCTTCCCCACCTAATACCTCCAATTCCCAATTCCCAGAGTGAACCACCATCATCTACATTTCGTGTATGCTCCCAGTTACGTTCTGTACGTATACTAAAATATATAAACAGTATTTACATAGGTATGTGTATATATACAACCAAAGCCTCCTTCTTCAATATATAGAGATTATAGTACAAATGTTTGTTGAATGAATAAATGAGTGACTAACAGTAACTAGGGGGCTCTGACTGTGAAAGGCTCTCATCTATGCCCCCAACGACTGTCAGTCAGGAAAACAGAGCTCACACAAGTTGTTTGAACAGAGAGATTTTAATGTAGAGAATTGAGTAAACAAAAATTGGAGGCACTGAAAGACAGAAAGTGGCCATTGAGGACTTACAGAGATACTAACTGCCAAAAAGCAGCTGAACCTTTAGGGCAGAGGAACAAAGAAAGAGATTGGGGTTGTTAGAACCTGGAAGCTTGGAGAAGAAACAGCAGAACCAGGACCTAAAACTCAGAGAAGCCAGTGCTGGCTGATTGGTCCTGATGTTGCTGGACATGCCATGGTGGGTTCTGAGGGTGTGGCCAAAAGCGGGTGAACTGGAATTCGCTGCTGGTGGAGTGATGCGGCCAGGAGTAAGCAACAAATGGGAGAGATGGGGTCTCTCCTTCTGCCTGTCTTTATCCCTCCAAGAGTCAATGGGAGGGGGCCTAGTAAGGAGAAGCTGGCGAAGGGGAAATGTGGTTTGCAGGATTTCATCTCCAGGAGCACAAAGTAGAGAACAGAAGGGCGAATTTGGGGCTGAGGGACAAGAATTTAATAACCAGTGCACCTTGTTTTTATTCGTTTGGAGCTTTTGTACAAATTAGAAAAAAGTATACCCTCTGGGCAGAATTGGCCCTGGGTCAGGGTGCATGGTGTCGTGGTAGAGAAAGGTGCTGCACCATACTTGGGCATAAGGTGGACAGGAGAATATGGGCTGGGTTTTAGCCCCCAACTATCCTTTTCACCAGGTGTGTTTGTATAGGGTACAATCTGGTGCAGTCGTATGTAATGGCCCTGCATCTGTCCAGCTATAGGCATTGTAGTGCAATTGGTTACATGTGGGCATCACACACACACACGCACACACACCACGGAAGCACTTTCTTTTCTTCTTTGGGAGCAGGGCTTTGGGATGGTATATCAATCAGGAGGCCTCTGTGATCCCTGCTGTGTCAACTCACTGGGTACCGGCCCCTTCTCAACACCAGGACCCGGGGTCTGAAAACTCACTGGGTACCGGCCCCTTCTCAACACCAGGACCCGGGGTCTGACTTGTACAAATGTGCGTCTACAGGCAAAGCATTGACAACATAAACATAATTTTCTCAGTAAATCTAGGATGGGAAGCTGTTTCTGAGGGGGCTGTGGTGAACAAAGATGGGAATTAGGCCTTTTTAGACAGTAGGCATTCAAGAAGTTTGAATGGCTATTTCAGAATGCTTCATAACAGAGTTTTCAAATTGGATGGGAGTCTAGAAATGACCTGGTGGTAGTGATTGTGGTGATAAGAATAGTTGTCTTACACTCAGTTCTCTGGATCCAAACTGAGACAGAGGTGGTGTGAGAAGCTGGTGGGTGCTAAGTGAGAAATCACCTACGAGGAGGTGAGGAGGCAGAGAGGGCAGAGGGAGAAGCTGAGAGACGTGCAGCTGCACCAGAGGCCCTGGCTGTTCCAGGAACCTCTGGAACAAGGATAGCCCTTTAGGGTAGTCTCCAATTTAGGTCAGAAGACTGGGCTGTGTGTCTACACATCAGCCTTTCATTGGCTGTGGCCCCTTGGGAGGAGGCATGGCCTCGGAAGGGGAGCAGGTTTCTGGTGAGTAATAACTATGACCTTCCCATCGGCTGGAAGATTGGGGTCTTGGATCTGAAGAAGGGATATGGGGAGCACACCACAGCATCCACTACAATAGCAATGAGGGTGTCAATAGCTACCACCTGGCCATCACCTACACCAAGCTAGATGCTTCACCCATAAACCTGGTTCTCTCCAAGTCTCCACCATCTGAGTGAGTGGTATTAACCTCCAACTCCACTTCTCAAAACAAAATCACCAGAGCCCTCCTTGATTCTCCCCTTTTCTTCTCTCACAATCTGTCAGTAGGAATTATTGGTTCTAGCTCCAAAATACATTCTGAATCTGTCCACTCCTCTCCATTTCCATCCCTCTGGCCCAAGCCATCAAGTCCTCCATGGCCAACTATAACAGCTTCCTAACACACCTCTCTCTTTCCACCCAGGTTGCCTAGACAGCCACTCTCCATACTGCTGCCAGAAATAACACTCAAAATAATGCTCTTTTTAATTAAAAAACAAAACTCTTCAATTGCTTTTGTTGCATTTAAGGTTCAAACTTCTAACCACGGAGTGGAAGGCCCCACACAATTAGCCCTGTCTTCTTCACCAACTTCCATTTTTCTCTGGTCCACCATGTTCTAGCTGCATGGTCTCTCTCTTCATTCCTTGTACATGTCAAGCTTACTCTTGTCCCAGAGCCTGTGTCTTGGTTGTTCCCTCTGCCTGGAATGGCCTTCCCTAGAACCTGCCTTGGCTGATTCTTCTTGCTATTCAAACCTCAGCTCCCACCTCCTGCTTTAGGCCTCCCCTGACCACTCTAATTAAATTCCTACTGGAGACGTCAGTCCACCTGGTTTCAGGGGCCAGGCCTTCCTCTTGCAGCCTAGGGGCGCTTTGTAGACTGTTCAAAGCTCCCTTTGCACAACTCAATCTGGCAGTGGAGTCTTACTTTCTATTTTCGTGATCTCAGGGATGTCTAGAGACCTCGTTGGCCTGGCTACAGCACATCCTAACCGGGCATTGAGTTGGAGGAACTCAGGAGGGTATAATCTGGCCTAGCTCCTCCAAGTGAGTCAGTTACTAAGTGGAGAAGAGAAGCCCTTTACCATTGAATTTTTAATTGTACTGGAAACTGCCTAGCCCTTTGGTAGAACAATAAAGGGGAATTTGGTTACTTGGTCTAGAGGCCTGGGGCAAGTAGGAACAGAGATGAGGTCAGAAAAATTTTTAACATGTGGGCTTTCTTTAGTCATTAAAAGAGAAAAGCAGGCTCTTACAATGTTTGAAGGAAACCATTATGCAGTTTGCAAGTAGTTATTGGATTCTGGCTGTGACCAAGACATTGAAGGACTTGGGCTGAGTTTTGGGGCCACTGGAGTATGATGAGGCCTCTTTTGTCATGGAGCTGACTTCTAGGAAGGGAGACAGGGCAGAGGCAAAGGGCACAGGGACTACATCATGGAGCGCCATGCTGCATCAGGCACTATGTTTGGGTTTCCATACACACAGAGCAATTAACACACAGTAGGCCATGTGTACCTGGACCCAAGGGGCTGACCAGGTGAAGGGGGCCGGGACTGCCCAGGAAGGGGAGCAGGTGATCCCTGAGGAGCAGAGGGGATGCGAAAAGGCTTCCTGCAGGAGATGGACTTGGAACCAGCTCCAGGTGCACCGCGGACTCTGAACACACACCACTGAAATAATGGGCCATGAAATTCATTTCTCCAGCACTATTCTGCTTCTCTGTCACTTCTTTCCCCATCATTTCCTTTCCCGGCTACAGAGCACTCAAGAATGCCTTGCTGTGCCCAGTCAGGCCTCTGGAGTCCACCCTACCTGGCTGATGTATTATTATCACCAGCAAACACACACCAGAGGCGGTATCTTGGCTGGGAAGCACATTGGCACCTTGGAAGCCCTTCTTAGAAAAAGTAAACGATTGGCATTTGAGCTTCCTCATTGATTCCTTTGGATGAGGCAGAAACCGCTGCCCAGAAGGATGAAGGGGTGAAGTGGAAAAACATGCGCTGGCTTCAAAGTGGAGCATGGGAGGTTGGGAACAGTTCTGCTTTGTGAACAAAGTTGTGCAAAAGGCAGAGAGAGAGAGAGAGACAAAGATAAAGAGAGAGAGAGCAGGAGAGCGAGGCGGGAGGGAGTCAGCTTTGGATGATTTGAATTTTGAATTGCCTTGAAAATCACCATGCAGCAGTATCCAGTTCTGCCTTTGATGGTTGAAAGAAACCAGCTGCATTTATTCGTCTTCAGGTCTTGTTTCCCCCCCAGCAGTGAAGCAAATTAAGCAAAGAAACAGTGAAAGTTGTAGTTGGTATAATATCTCAGGCCAAGGTCAGGCTAATTGTTGGTGGGTGGGGAGGGAGCGGCGACAGAGACAAGGCACACACTCTAGGTGTTGATATTTCTCACTCCTGCTCCATTCTGCTCCCCATGATGTCACTTTGGCATTTCCAAACATGGCAGGCTTTCTTTACAAACTAAGACCCCTTGTTCTAACCACCAGCATTCCTGCATCATGCCATGCATTCAGGCAGGTAAGACGTGGTCCCTTTGCCCAAGTTGGGCTACAGGAGTGGCAAACCTTGAGACACATCCCAAGATATCCTATAACGCTGTTCTTAATTTGCAACATCAGCAGGGAGGGCAGGTATTTGCCGGTGAGTGTAGCCTGATTTTTTCCTGCTGCCTCATTTTTATCATCAACTCAGTTGTAAAAATTAATATCATGGAGGCTTCCTTGAAGGATATGAAATGCGTACTTGTCCCTAGAAAGTCTAAAATGTACCTTTGTGTCAAATTTAAGCAGCCATCTGGGAAGCTTGCCTGTGCTGTTTTGGGCCCTGGTAGAGCTCTTTTGAATGAGTGGCATGCTGGCAGGATGCCAGCTGCCTGAGAGGAGGAACAGGGAGGTGCTTGACCCCGTGATGGGTAGAAGATGGAAAAATTGTCATTTCAAAACAGCAAGTGGTTCCTCTGTTGATAGAGGTAGAGACTTTCACCTTTAGGGCAGACATTTCCTTTGTGTGGTTGTGTCCATCAGAATGGACCCTTGGGGACAACTGGGCGGTAGTCTGAATGCTGATGTTTTAGATGGGAATATGGGAGATTAATTTGTTGCATGTGGTTATGCCAGAGCAAGGTCTCTCCTTTTTGTCTCCTTCTCTCCCTTCCTTCCTTGCTTTTGATTGTGCTCTGCTCACCTCCTTCTGGTCCACACACCTTAGTAAGGCAGTGTGGTCACTGAATGCTGCTGTCCAGAAAGGGATTCTCTTCCCTCAACTGCTTCCTGAGTAATGATCAAGGTAAAAGTGATGAAGTGGAAGGGGTGGGTAATCAGACTTATTTTGAAAACTCAAGATTCTGTCCTGACCACTTCTAGGCATGACACATCTTCCTTTCCCTTAAGAGCAGCCCCAGGCTAGCCCAAAGAAGGCCTGGAGGAGTTAAATGTAATTCTGGTTTGGCCACCTGGATTCTCTTGTTGGCTTGACCTGACCTTAGGTCATTAGGATAGTGACCACTTGGCTGAGTACACAGCTCATGCAGCCCCCTATTGTGGCCCACATCAACAAAAGTGGGGGATATAATGGATCTCTCCATGTTTTATGAAAATGCTCTTGTCACTCTTGCAGTTGAAACTTCTGGATTAAAGATGTATGTGTGAGTAGGAGAGTATTGGGAAAAGGGTGATATTATATTTATTGGAAGGTCAGTGGAGGAAGGGCATTGACTGTGGCACCCACAGAGGGAATACCTTAGCCTGTACTTGTACTTAGAGGTACAGGGAAGGAAGGGACACTGATGAAATTTGTCTTTCAGAACCGCTCCTGGAGTCTTCCTCCCAAGAGCAAGGCCCTGGTGCTGCTCTCTCAAACTGTTCAAGTGCCTTAATGTAACTGACTGCTGGCTCTGCTGGCCCCTCCCACTGGCTCCAACCATGGCTTGGTCCCCACTCCCCTTAACCCCAGCTCCTGCACTTCCCATGCAAAGCACCTGCCAGCACCTCTGGATAACTTTCCCAACCACATTCTCATACTATTTGCTCAATCATTCCATGGGGCAAGAGAATGTCACCCGACGAGGAGTGTAGACAGACAGGACAAGTTGGACAGACAGTCCTCAGACAGAATCTTTGAAAACAGGGACTCCATTATTGGAACTGAAAATCCTAAGTCTTACCACCCATGGAGAGGCCATATTGGAGGCAGTCAACCTGTGCCTCCAGCTGATGTAGTCCCATTTGGGGATCCCCAGCAACTGTGAACAATACTTCCTTTCTAGGGGCACCATATGCATCCCAGGGAGTATAACTGTGAATTGTGTGGAAGCCAGATGTTAACTTGTCTCCTTACTGCAAACACAGTGACCTTCCCAGACAGAAAACCAAGTCATTATTTATGGGTACCCTGTGAACTGTTTTCCCTATAATGGGACCTCTCCAATTAGAAAAGGAGGCATGAAATTTGTCCCTGACTTCTGCTGACCCCACCTTGGCCTGGGCCCTGGAAAACATTCGTGTCAGCCTCCGCTCACTGACCAGGGTTGTGACAGACGACTATAGAATTACCCTACACCTTTTCCTTGTAGGCCAAGATGGAGTCTCTGCAATTCCAAATACATCCTGCTCTACCTGGATCACTGCCTTGAGCTGGGTGGAAAGGTCAGCAGAGATATGTATCCACCTGGCTTTCTAAGGTAGACCCAGGTTGTTGATGGCATCCGTTCACCTGGCTGGATCCAGGACCTTGGGGCGGTCATGGCTGAGGCCAGTGCTGCAGGTTAGTCTCGTCTCGCTGCATGGATCCTGTTGGTGGTAACCTTAATTAAATGCTATAGGAGACTAACTAAATGGATTTAGTCCCACCTTCTGTTGGTCAAATTAATCAGAGTGGCCGATAGAGTGATGCATTTAAGGGAGGATTTGCCAGAAGCTAAGGCTGTAAAAACCAGGGCTAGATTTGGTTTGAGACAATTCTCCATGGGTCTTTCAAGTTTCTGCATGGTTTGTGAGCAGAGGCACTGACTGCCTTTGTTCCAGATGATCTTTTCAAGCATGCTGGACCACAAGCATGGGAGATAGTGTCTCTTTCTGAAGCCAAGGGCAGGCAGGCTTAGTGTTCCTTAGGAAAGATTCACCTTCCCTCCACTCGGGGTTTCTCTCCTGTAGTGCAGGTGTGTGCAGGAGCCATGTGGCCTTTCCTGTGCTGCCCTGTAAGATTTGGATCTTAGGGAGCCGATGCAAAGAAGTACTGCTTCTGGATCCTGCTACTTCTCTGAGTCATGAAATCTTTGATCTCTGACCCAGGAGTCTCATGTCTTCTGTTAGCCTCCAAGAAGGGTAAAGTCATCTTAGGCACGTCACAGTTCTTGATCACCATATCTGGCCAGAACCATGCTTGAGTGTGGCATGTCTGTGAATACCATCCATCGTGTGCGTCACAGGAAGATAAAAGTCAACTGCTCTTGACATCACCAGACCATACTGGATGGTAGGTGTGGGGGTCACCATCCACCACTTTCCACCGTCCAGTGCAGGCAATCAGTTCTACATAAAGATCCGGGAGGCTGGCTGGAGAGGGCTGGAGGAGCCTCAGGAGTCAGACCATGTGGGTTTCTATCATGATCTTCCATACCCTACAGGCTCTGTTTTCCCATCTGTCAAGCAGGGATAACAACAGCACCTACTCTGGAGAGGTTTTGTGGGGACTCAATAGTATGGCTCCATCCAGGAAAGCTGTGATGAAGGTAGCACTTGTTATTTGTGTTTACCATTATTATTATCATCCATATCATTATTCTGCCCACTTGGACTTATTCTTTGTAAGGCTTGCCTCTCCCTCTGAACAGCCTGTCTATAATCGAAGCTTATATTTTCTGCACCAAAATTGGCCAATTTATATGGCACCACCCCTCACCACCATCACTGGATGTGCCTCTAATCTAATTAGACTAATTTCAATTTCCTGGATTTAATTACTTTTAATTTAATTAATTTAGAATGCAGTATACTAGGAGATTAATTAGGAGACATTACTGAGGGATTCGGAAAGTGAATTGCAGTATGTAATTGTTTAAATATTATTGCGGCCACAGCCTCCAGTTGTCACTTTACATAGGAGGCCACTGAGGCCATGGGAGGGACAGAGCTTGGAGAACTGGAGTGGGACAGGGACTCGAACAGAAGTCTCCTGGCAGCAAGCACAGAGCTCTTTCCTTTCACTGCTTTTGGCCACTCCCAGGGGAGGCAAAGAAGAGGCAGCTGATTCCAGTGACCAGCAAGTTGGAACTAAGTCATGAAATTGTGGGAGGTGAGAACACACTTGGTCTTTTAATAGAGCGATATTTTACTGGGTTTTTCATGTACATAGTAAATAAGCAAACCATAGGTCTCCCTCTGAGCTATCGCACACTGCCATTATTTTTCTTTTTTGCTACACACATTTACTGAGTACCTGGAATAATGAATAGTCATCACCATCATCATCATCTTAACAAACATGTGTGTGGTGCTACATGCCAGATATTGTTCTGAGTGCTTTTATATTGATTCGCTCATTTAATTGTCATTGGAGTTAAGTACTGTAAGTGAAGTACTATTGCTTCCATTGTCTAGAGGAGGGATCTGAGGCACAGAGTTAGCTCTGCCAGGAATATCTATTATTTGTGTCGTAAAGAGGGACACATCCTAGTGAATTTCAGGCTTGTGCCAGGCAGGTGGGGGAGACAGTTTAGGGCTGGGCCCTTTAGGTCACACAGGTTTACCTACCCCACCTCTGAGAGGTAATAATAACACCAGCAAACACTTGCAGAGCCCTGACTGTGTGCCAGGTCTGCTTTTAAATCGTGTTGTGTATTAACTCCGGACACAGCTGCCCTACCCACTACTCCCTGAGGGTAGATTGAGCTATGGCTTTCCTCATAGCTCTGTTTGTCGATCAGAACTTGAGTCTACAGTTCTGATGGACCCTTGGAGGCAGAACTGGTCCAGACCCTCTATCCTGAGCTAATCCTGCAGCATGAGCTCGATCCTTCACTCTGAAATCCAGCTCCAATTCCAAGGTTACTCATTTACCAAATGAGCCCTTTGGGCATTTTCAGGGCTTTGACCCCCATTTTCCTGGAATGTTGGGCTAGGATACAGGTAAGAAGCCAATGTGGTGTAGGACTTCACTCTGATGCACGAGCAATGTCTGCTAGGCCTGGACCCTTTTGCACGGAGAAGTAAAGACACAAGAGCTGGCTTCAATATATTCCCTGTGCGGAGACTAGGACCACAGGGAGACTTTCCTCTTTATAAATGAATTTTCTAATAGTCTGAGCTGTCTTAGCTGCAATGGGCTTGTCAACAGGCCATCACTGGGGGTCTCCAAACAGAAACTAATCGACAACAATTTGCTCACTTGGTCTTCTCTTCCTGGAAGGCTCATCTCTATCCTTTTTGTCAGTTAACTCCTATTCAACTTTTAAGACTCAGTCCAGGTGTCACTTCTTCCAGAAAGGCTTCCCTGTAAACCCCAACCCAACTCCAGACTGGGCCAGATGTCCTTTGTGTTCCCATAATGTCTCAGGCATATCTTTATCATTACACTCCCTATATATTGCAGTGACCTGCTTATGAGTTTGTCTCCTCTATGTTCTATCTATGTCACCACCTTCTTCAATAACCAGGTGAGTCAGACATGATTTCCATTTGGAGGATGGAGAACCGAGACTCAGGTCCTTGCCTGTGCAGCCAAGAGGAGACAAAGATGGCTAGGTCTGGTTCCCAAGCCTAAAGACCATGATCTGTCCAGTGTGGAACACTGCGGGCCCCCAAGTTCTGTCACTTGCAAAGTCATGGGCTTGTGTGAGCCCTGAGCAACCAAAGCAGCAGAAGCAATGCCCCCAAGGAGTGCACGAGGGCCATGTTTGGAGCCATGCCAGCTTGCCAATCCTTGGCATACTCTGTACGTAGCCAGATAACTACACAAGCTCACCTCATCTGCACACACTCACTCTCTGAACACTTCTAAGGTCACAGAGAAGCCAGGGAAAAATGAGAACCAGGACAGTCAAAGCCTTTACTTCTCCTGGAGCTATGGGGCTTGTTGCCAGAGCCGAAGCCCCTCTTAACACCCTTATTCCTTCATTTAACAAAGGTGAGGAGAGCCCGGCCCTGTGCTTTTAAGGGTGGATTCCATTACTATTAAGACTACTGCGGCCCCTGAAAGATTAACTCAACAGTCACCCCTGTGAAAGCTGATCCAAGTGGAAAATCGAGTTAGAAAATTCCGCCTTCCCTTCCCTCACACCTCAGCAGATTAAGGGGAAGGCCTGATGCTGAGTTATGGGGATTTATGGGAATGTGCAGTTGCTGGCTTTTAAACGCTCACTCTTTGGAATGCTGGCAACCTTGCTTCCTATAAATCGTTGCTGGTATTTCTTAGCCTTTCCTTGCCAGCAACGCGGAGGCCTGCAACACCTTTTCCGTGCAGTAGCCTGTGAAAATATTGAAGTCGGGCCCAGAAAAACACCAGCATTGAAAGGGGAAACTTTGATGTTTGCTAGTTCTTTTCAGACAACTCTTGCCAAATCTTAATTTTTCCAGTTTACAAGTAAGGGATTCTGACCATCTGTCTGCTGTCAACCGATGTTTGTTTGGATGAAGATTTTATTTTTTTCTCCCAATCTAGCACTCCTGTTCTTACAAGTAGTTTATTGGACTTCATAAATGTCAGCTTTTTGCAGTCATTTTGTAAGCAGCTTATGATTTAGTATTTAATCAAAATTGAGCAGTCAGCGTCTGTAATCAATCTGAAGCGAAGTAACAATGAGATTGAAGCTTAAAATGCACCAGGACCACAATTTTTGTCTCCCAACTATCTTTTTAAGAACTAAGTTTGCACCTGAAGGTCTGGGGTGGGGAGATGATTCAGGAAATAAATGCTTACTGAGCACCTATTGTGTGTCATTTTATGATTGTGTCAGTTATAAATTGCCAAAATAATACTGCACAACAAACCATCCCAAACTCAGTGACTTAAAAAAAATCAGTGTTTTTAGCTTGGTGACCTGATGAGTCAGGTGGGAGGTCCTCTTGGCCTTGGCAGATCTCTTTACATGTTGGGGATGGGTTGGCTGCTGGGTGATCTTTGCTGGCCTCGTCTGGGACAACTAGGGCACATTGGCTCCATTCTGTGTGTTTCTCATCCTCCAGCAGGCTAGCTGAAGCATGTTCTCACGGCCATGGCAGAGTGTAAAAGTAAGCAAACCCAGTCTGCAAGCACTTTCCCAAATTTCTGCTTGTGTAACGTTTGTTAACATCTCACTGGCCAAAGCAAGTGACATGGCGGAACTCTGAATCACACAGGGGGTGTCTCAGTTCACACAGGGTGCTTTAATAAAATTCCATAGACTCGGTAGCTTTTGAACAACAAAAATTTATTTCTCAGAGTTTTGGAGATTGGGAAGTCCAAAATCAAGGCGTGCAGGCAGATTTGGTGTCTAGTGAGGACCCGCTTCCTGGTTCATAGATGTTGTCTTCTCACTGTGTCTTCATGTGGTGAAATGGGCAAGGCAGCTCTCTGGGGCCTTTTTTATAAGGGTGATGACCTGATCATCTCCCAAAGGCCCCTTCTTCTAATATCATCATGTTGGTGTTTAGGTTTCAGCATATACATTTTGGGAGAAGGCAAACATTCCAACCACAGCAAGGAGAAAGACTCTTTCTCTTTATAGCAGGAGGACTTACAAAGTCACAGACAAAGTTCACGGGTACAGAGAAGGATGAAGAATCAGGGTCCTAAAACAATCAGTCTATCACAGTGGTGCTGGAAATAAATCCCCGAAGGAGGTAATTATTATAACCGCCATATCCAGACAGAGAAATTCAGAGATTAAAGCATTTGCCCAAGGGTTCTCAACAGTTAGTAAAGAAGTCAGAATTCTTTCTTGGCCTAAGTCTTAAACAGTTTACTTTTGTCTCTCAGAATCTACTTTTCTCTAGAAATAGGTAAAGCAAGAGTAGTGGAAGGCTCTCAGAAATCATCAATTCACCACCCTCATTTTAAAGATGGTCTCTAGAAGGGAAGCGAATTGCCTAAGGTCTTACAGGGGAATGGAAGGACACAGGGAGCCTCGGCTTTCAGGACAGCGCTCTTCCTGAGCCCAGGAGGAGCCATGCATCTCCAATCTGTCACAGCGCTGTCTTCTGCAGGAAGCTGCTGAGGACTTTGGGCTCCCCCTCCCAGACCTGAATATCGTATCCACTAAGCAGCCTCTGCAGAGACCTGGCTTGGTCATGGCAGCCTTAAGAGAATGTAGCAAAATTACTGTAAGGGGCTCCCAGATGGAGCAAGGATGGCAAAGACCTTTGCTTGGTTTACTAGAGAGGCATACTGAATGTTGGCAGCCTTTTATGACATCGTGATTAAATTCTTTCCTTGGTTGGTCCTATGAACTGAATTGTTCCTCACCTCCATCAAATTCATATGTTAAAGCCCACACTCCCAATGTGACTATATCTGGAGATAGGATCTTTAGGAATTAATTAAATTAAATGAAGTCATAAGGGTGGGGCCCTAATCCAACAGTACTGTGCCCTCATGACAGAGAAGAAGGCTGGGCGTGGTGGCTCACTCCTGTAATCCCAGCACTTTGGGAGGCCAGGGCGGGTGGATCACCTGAGTTTAGGAGTTCAAGACCCGCCCGGCCAACATGGTGAAACCCTGTCACTACTAAAAGTACAAAAAATTAGCTGGGCATGGTGGTGTATGCCTGTAATCCCAGCTACTAGGGAGGCTGAGGTGAGAGAACCGCTTGAACCTGGGAGGCAGAGGTTACGGTGAGCCGAGATCATGCCATTACACTCCAGTCTTGGCAACAAGAGTGAAACTCTATCTCAAAAACAAAACAAAACAAAACAAAAAAACAGAGAAGAAAGAGAGATATCTGCCATGTGAGGACATCACAAGAAAGTACTGTCTGCAAGCCAGGAAGAGAGCCCTCATGAGAACCCAACTGTGATGACACCCATCATGATCTCAGACTTCTGGCCTCCAGAACTGTGAAAAAATACATGTATGTTGTTTTAGCCACCACCCAGTCTATGGTATTTTGTTGTAGCAGCCTGAGCTGATTATGACAGTTGAAGAATCAGATTATCAAAGGGTCATTTATGTATTCACTCAGGCATTCAACTTATATGTGTTAAGTATATACTGTGTGCAAACTCTCCATGCTACAGGGGGGTGGGAGCCTGCGATTTTCCCTGGAAAGTGGAGGAGTGGCCTTTCATGTTGCCCTGATTTGCCCCCAGTTCTCCATGTAAGCTGCCAGCAAAGCCTTCACTATGGAGGTTTTTCCCTTCTGGCTTAATGAGCTAGTGGCTTTGGAGGAGGCTGGGATGGCCACCTGGCTGACTGTCCCCAGGGCAGTTGGCTGGGGCTGGGGGGTGGGAGTGCACTATATTAGTCCGTTTTTACACTGCTGATAAAGGCATACCTGAGACTGAGAAGAAAAGAGGTTTATTTGGACTTATAGTTCCACATGGCTGGGGAGGTCTCATAATCATGGCAGAGGGTGAAAGGCACTTCTTACATGGTGGCAGCAAGAGAGAATGAGGAAGAAGCAAAAGCAGAACCCCCTGATAAACCCATTAGATCTTATGAGACTTATTCATTATCACGAGAATAGCACGGGAAAGACCAGCCCCCGTGATTGAATTACCTCCCCCTGGATCCCTCCCACAAAACATGGAAATTCTGGGAGATACAATTCAAGTTGAGATTTGAATAGGACACAGCCCAACCATATCACTCCCCCCTGGCCCTCCAGACCTCATGTCCTCACATTTCAAAACCAATCAGGCCCTCCCAACAGTCCCCCAAACTCTTAACTTGTTTCAGCATTAACCCAAAGGTCCACAAGTCCCAGGTCTCATCTGAGATGAGGCAAGTCCCTTCCACCTATGAGCCTGTAAAATCAAAAGCAAGCTAGTTACTGCCTAGATACAATGGAGGTACAGCTAATGGGTAAATACAGCTGTTCCAAATGGGAGAAATTGGCCCAATAAAAGGGGTTACAGGGCCCATGCAAGTCCAAAATACAGCAGGGCAGTCAAATTTTAAAGCTCCAAAATGATCCCTTTTGACTCCAGGTCTTACATCCAGGTCACACTGATGCAAGAGGTAGGTTCTTATGGTCTTGGGCAGCTCTGCCCTTGTGGCTTTGCAGGGTACAGCCTCCCTCCCAGCTGCTTTCATGGGCTGGCACTGAGTGTCTGTGGTTTTTCCAGGTGCATGGTGAAAGCTGTTGGTGGATTCTGGGGTCTGGAGGACAGTGGCCCTCTTCTTACAGCTCCAATAGGCACTGCCCTAGTAGGGACTCTGTCGGGGCTGTGACCCCACATTTCCTTTCTGTACTGCCCTAGCAGAGGTTCTCCATGAGGGCCCCACCCCTGCAGCAAACTTTTGCCTGGGCATCCAGGAGTTTCCATACATCTTCTGAAATCTAGGCGGAGGTTCCCAAACCTCAATTCTTGACTTCTGTGCATCTGCAAGCTCAACACCATGTGGAAGCTGCCAAGGCTTGGATCTTCCATCCTCCAAAGCCACAGCCTGAGCTGTATATTGGCCCCTTTCAGTCATGGCTGGAGCAGCTGGGACACAGGGCACCAAGTCCTTAGGCTTCACACAGCATGGTGACCATGGGCCCAACCCACAAAACCACTTTTTCCTCCTGGGCCTCTGGGCCTGTGATGGCAGGGGTTGCCGTGAAGGTCTCTGATATGGCCTGGAGACATTTTCCCCATGGTCTTGGGGATTACCATTAGGATCCTTGCTACTTATGCAAATTTCTGCATCTGGCTTGAATTTCTCCCTAGAAAATGGGTTTTTCTTTTCTACTGCATCATCAGGCTGCAAATTTTCTGAGCTTTATGCTCTGTTTCTCTTTTAAAATGGAATGCTTTTAGCAGCACCCAAGTCACATTTTGAATGCTTTGCTGCTTAGAAATTTCTACCACTATATACCCTAAACCATCTCTCAAGTTCAAAGTTCCACAAATCTCTAGGGCAAGGGCAAAATGCTTCCAGTCTCTTTGCTAAAACATAACAAGAGTAACCTTTGCTCCAGTTCCCAACAAGCTCCTCATCTCCGTCTGAGGCAGCTCCCAAAAAGTTCCTCATCTCCATCTGAGGCTGCCTCAGCCAGGACCTTATTGTCCATATCACTATCAGGTTTTTGGTCAAAGTCATTCAACAAGTCTCTAGGAAGTTCCAAACTTTCTCACACATTTTACTGTCTTCTTCTGAGGCCTCCAACATGTTCCAACCTCTGCCTGATACCCAGTTCCAAAGTTGCTTTCACATTTTCAGGTATCTTTTCAGCAACACCCCACTCCTAGTACCAATTTACTGTATTAGTCCGTTTTTATGCTGCTGATAAAGACATACCTGAGGCTGGGAAGAAAAAGAGGTTTAATTGGATTTACAGTTCTACATGACTGGGGAGGTCTCATAATCACAGTGGAGGGTGAAAGGCACTTCTTACATGGTGGCAGCAAGAGAGAATGAGGAATAAGCAAAAGCAGAAACCCCTGATAAACCCATCAGATCTCATGAGACTTAGTCACTATCATGAGAATAGCATGGGAAAGACCAGCCCCCATGATTCAATTACCTCCCCCTGAGTCCCTCCCATAACACTTGGGAATTCTGGGAGATGCAATTCAAGACAAAATTTGAATGGGGACACAGCCAAACCATATAAGGGCCTTTGGCAGAGATTGCTGTGCCTGCTATTGCTCTCCTGTGGAGCTCCTCAACAGGTCATGTGGGCAGTGAGATTTTTTTTGGTACATCAAATCTGATGTTTCCTAAAGACTTAAGAATCGTGGATTCCAATGCCTGGTCAAGTGTTCCTAACAGCATAGCTTGATTTTTGTCTTGTTTTTCTATTCCCAGCTGAGTGTCATGGAAAATGCCCCAGGAGCTGGAATGAAATTGCTAACCAAGAGCAGAAAACACTGACTGGCTTGACCAGCAGGGAGGGGCAGTGGCTGAAATGGATACAGGGAGGAAAAAGATGGCTCAGCTTCTTTTTTGTTTCTAGCTCAAAGGAGTAGCTTCACATTATAAAGTTTGGTAAAAATTGTCATGAGTGAAGCTCATACAAGGAACCAAAGTATTCCTAAGAATTGAACATGCCAGTGGCCCCTATGTCCACATCCTGTGGCTGTCAGGAAACCTCTCTAAGTCTTAGTTTCCTTGTCTGTAAAATGGTGGGACACGGGTTATAATGTGATTGTTATAAACGCCTACAGTCATACCCAAGAAGATGTCTTGCTCATGGATATTAAATTAATATTATTTCATTGGCCCCTCCCTATCAGACTCTCTCCCTACCCCTGTCTATCTGAATCTTCCTAGCACTTTCCTATCCCTTTAATAATTCAACATTAATGGTTTATTAAACAGAGGCTTCCTAATGGGCTGTTACCTACCTATAAAGAGCAAATCTTCCACTGTGGGGTTGCCCAGGCCCTTGACGGGAGAGTAACTGATGGGAGCAGCTGACTGTGATGGTGTTCTTGGGCGAAGAGGGAGTGGCCCAAGAGCAAATCCCCATACTGTCACTTTCATGCCTTGGAAAACCTCTTAACCTCCTGAAACCTCAATTTCTGCAAAATGGGATTCATATCACCTTTGCCATGAGGTTTCTATGAAATTGAATCAATGTAGGTGAAATTCCTAGCTCCTTACTCCTCCCCACTCTGTGCCTAGGGCTCAGGCCAGCCCCAACTCTGGGGAATGGGTTCAGTTACCCAGTTACCCACTTGGTCTATCTGTGGGACTACAACACCTGCGAATCTCCCTTGCTCGAAGTTTTACCACAACAGATTAATTCCTTTGAGTCCACCTCCAGAAGTGTCTGTGATAAAGAGAAGTGCCTCTGTCCACCACAAGCCGCTGGTGGCTGATGACTAAGAGGCAGGGCAGTGAGGTGGAGGGATCCCCGAGGGAGGGGTTGGGATTCCTGGTGCTAGTCATGCTGACTCTCTTTCTACGTGACCTTGGATAAGTCGTTTTCCATTTCTGGACTTTAGTTTTCTCAGATGTAAAATCAAGGGCTTAGGTTGTATGGAATCTAGGATTTGCTCCATCTGCAACTACAATTAGCTCCAAAGATTAGTTTTGAGATTCCCAATGGGGTTCCAAAGAAGGAGACCTCAGACATGTCAGTTTTGATGAGACTTGTGGTGAAAAGGCAGAAGCAAGGGCCAGGGGCAGGCTGCCTTTGTACGGAACCTATGCTTACTCACACCTGTCACACTCGATGGTTCCAATCAAGGCTCCTCATTAGCTGGCTGATTCATTGATTCATTCATTTTCTTTATAGAGCTTTCTCTGACCACACTGGCCCAGAGTGTTCTGTCACCTCTTTAACCCTCCATGGCCCTTCCTGTGACATTTCCTCCACTATCCTTTGGTGGCCTTGGCCATTCTGCAAATGACCCTGTACCTGCCATACTTTCCCTCACTATTCCCTCTTCCTGAAAGTCCCTTCCTCTCTATCTCCCAAAGTCCTGGCCACCACTTAAGGGCCTGCTCAGAAGTCACCTCCTCCAGGAAGTCTTCCTAGGCTTCTAATTCAAAACTCTCTCCTCTGTGCTCTCTCTATGCCTATTAATATGCTTCAATGTCTTCCCATTGACACGGAACTAGGCCAAAATCCTCGGTGTAGCTCCCCAGGCTCAACTCTCATCACTCTCCTCTCCCGCAACCCAACTCTAGTTATGCCGGGGTGTCTCTCATCTCCATGCAGGTACTTAAGTTGCTGTTTCTGCCTGAGGGCTCTGTTCCTCACCCTGTTCCCATAGTGAGGATACTTAATGACTTTAAGACTCAGCTCATATCCCCGGTACTGGCAGGAATTTATTGTACTCATCTTCTGGACTGTATTCTCTGTTTTGTAGTGAGCCAGTCTTGTCCGTGACTCCAGTGACACTGGCTTATTTGTCTCTGAAGTTACACTGCCTTGCCTATGAGCTAGCACATAGTAAGCGCTCAGTAAACATAGCAGTGAAAGGAATTCTCGTATGTGTCCATCACAGCACCCAGGAGGGGCTGAGGTCCTGGGCAGGTGTGTTGATGGGGCAGTTGATTAAAAGCTTTGTTTGCAGCAGCCCTGGGATTTGGAGTCTTGGAACAGGCTGAGCTGGAGAAATGGCTCCTGTGCTAAGTGTGCATGTATATATGAGTGTGTGTGTATTTGTGTGTGTGTCTATTCTCTGTGAGCATGTCTGCTGGGGTCTGGCTGTCTGCCATGCATGGGGGAAGATTGAGTTCCCCAGGATCTCATGTCTCTCCCCTGACTTCCAGAGGTTTCCTCCTGGGCACTAAACCACCAGCCCAACAACTCCAGAGTCAATACAGAGATGCGTTTGGAGGGCCCTCCACAGTCCTGTAAAGAGACAGCATTCTTCAGAGGACCAGGGCATGGACTTAAAGCTGGAGAGCCCTGTGCTCTGTAGCCTTGGACAGGTCTCTGATATCTCGGCTCCTCTGGGGTAATTACTTATGCAGGGCTTCCCTTGTGCCAGGTGTTGAGTGAAACCGCTTGTTTGGATTATGTGATTTAATCTTCATAAACACCCTAGTTTGCAGAAGGGAAACTGAGGCATAGAGCGGTTACATTACTTGTCTCAGGTCAAAAAACAGCTGAGTAAAGAGCAGGGGGGTGAAGTCAAACAGTCTTAGCTCAAAGCCCATGTTCCTGAGTGCTGCACCCCACTCCTTTTCATAGAGTAAAGCCTGATAATACCGTCTTGTAGGATACTGAATTAATATACATTAAATGGCATCTATGAAATGACTGGCACACTGCAGGCATGCAATACATGGAGGCTGATATAATTAATATCTATTTCACCCCTTTCCAAGGTGAGGAAACTGAGGCATGGTTTATATACATGACTTGATAGCCAGCGTTGAGCATTATAGTCTGAAAATCATGTCTCCTGATGGCCAACCGGTTTCATTTTTCATTATGCTGTGCCTTGTCAGGTAAAAATTAGAAAGAAAGATAACCTAATATTTTGGAGGAATCAAGACTAAGAGAAAGGTGGAGCTGATGGGCACTTGAGGATATGTGAAGACCTTTCCCCATAACTTCCCAACCACCGATGATGTAGGGCCTAGGATCCCAATTTGCAATTTGCATATCTGGTCTCAGAGAAGTAGGTGACTTGCCTGAGGCCTTTGCATGATAAGAGAGGGCCAGGATTTGAACTCCGGCCTGTCTTACTCTAAGTCTAGTGTTTTTTTCCTACATTCCCAGCTCATAAGTGGGGCCCAAGATCAAGGCCATAGTAGACACAATTGTGACTACAGATTGTGGTGAGAATGGGATGGGCAGGCTCTTTATTGCTGCTCCTCCTTCATAGCATCAGGGGAGCTTCTGGAGCTGGGGAACAGGCACTTGGAAGGGCAGTGTGCCCTAGAGGAAGGGGCAGATCTTGAAACAGAAAGCGGCCGGGCTTTTCCTGGAGCACCAAGGAAGTCAAGAACAGCCATTTGGTCTTCATGTATCCAAGATCTCCTCTAGGGCTCCTTCTGCTTAACAGGGTGACTTTCAAATTTCAGGAAGGTGATGTTGTACCCATAGGGGTGGGGGGTCATATGCCAGTGGCAGATAGAAAATATCTCCGGAATCTCAGACTTTATTTTAAAAATGCATGCAGAATTTAAAGAACTCTATTTCTTTCCCACAGCATATCCACATGTGCGTGTATGTTTGTGTATGGGTATGCATAAGTGTGTATGCACATTGCAAATCTGTAACTAACCACCATTTTAGGAAGAGCTGCTGTGCCTTTGGTATAGCTACCTGTACTCTCTGGAACCCTGCCATGTATTCATCCCTCTCCTCCCTGAGGTATATGTACTCCCCAGCAGGTCAAATACTTCCATTTCCTGAGCCTAGAGAGGAACTGGGCAAACAGTTAAGGGCTAAAGGGGCATGTTCATAGTGAGGATCTGCTCCGTGTGGCTGAGCTGAAACAGGTCAGGAAGTTACAAGATTGCCTGAGGTCACCCAGTAACTGTGAGACTAGAACTCTGGTCCCTAGATCCTAGTTCAGCGCACATTTCCACCACCTCTGGGCCAGCTCCTGGGCAACAGAATGTACTTGGTCGTACTTGTTGCCTTGTCTGCCTACCTGGCACATTGCTGGGAAACAGGGCTTCTCTCTACGAGCCCAACATTCTGACAATTAAATACAAAGTATGACTTGTGCCCTCCCGACTCCTCCCCACTACAGTGGCTGAAACGCTGTGATTCCCACACCTGAGCTCTCCCGCTTGCCCTTTTGGATTTCTAGACAGGCAAGTGAGAAATATGTGATCTGTTTGGACTTGAGCAAGACATTTGGCAAGGTGTCTCATGCTCATCTCAAGGTGAAAAGTTAGGACTGGATGCTGGTGCAATTCAATAGATTAGGAACTGGTTAAAGGGCCATACCCAAATGGAATGGATAAATCTAACTACATCAGCCTAGATGAGGGTCTCTAGTGGCATGCCAAGGGACTCTGTCTTTGGCCATATCGTACTCAGCACTTTTATCAATGACCGGAATGAAATAGGTGGAGGGAAGGATGAACATTTATTGAGAAATTCCTGTGTCAGCAACTATTGCCAATATTTTACAAAGCTTATTTATTTTATCCCTCACAGCATGACTGTAAGAGAAGTTGTATTACCCTTTCACAGACAAGGAAATAAATATGTAACTGAGGGCAAGCAACTTGCCCAAGACCTCACAGCAATTGATGCAATAAGATTTGGCATCCAGATGGATCTGACTCTGAAGGCTGGGGCTCTGTGTCACATGTGGCACTGAACTGGCTTATCACCGAGGAGCATGTGGGAAGGTCGGAAGGATGGACAATACCGGGAAGGTGAGAGGCAGGTCTGAAGAGGACTGAAATTAACACTAGGCCAAAATGACTGCACACCAAGATGAAAGGTGATAGAGACCTTTGCTCACACTGGGGCTCAGATGCTCACCAGACACACACAGGATGTGGGATACCTGGGTCAACAGCACAAGTGAAAAGGTGTTGGGTTTTTAGTTGACAGGAAGTTTCATATGAGTCAACGGTGGGATGTGGTAGCCAACAGAGCTAATGTCACCGTGGCCTCCACAAGTGGAGGTACAATGAACAGAGCGAGGGAGGAGCTACTCCTTAGTCAGCGTGTGTCCAGGAAATGGAGCTCAGGCCTGGTGACCTCAGTGGAAGACAAGCATCGAAAGCCCGCCGAGCTCTCAGAGGGCAGGGAAGAGGGGCTTCTTGCTGTTACTGATGCACATTCCTCTCCTCATTCTTTGTCATTACCAAAATTACCAAAGCTTATTAATACCTTTCTGAGAAGTTATGGCCACTTCTTGATTTTTATGCTTTTGCCTTTCAAGCTCTGAGAATATGCTACTCATTCAGGTTTGAATTTTTATTAATGTAACTTGAGCCAATGCAGGGAGTCCTTGTGACCCAGTCTCTATGTTAAGTTATAGTCAAAGAAGCACACTCCAATAACCAAAGGAAAGTAAGAGATTTTCCATCTTTATGCACATCTCTCAAAGGAATGAAAAGAATGAGACCTGCTTTTAGTTCTCTGTCTCATTACCTTATACTTCAAAAAACATCCACTCTACGAAACACTCCAAACTCTCCTATATCCAGTCAACCTGTTGTGCCATCTCCCTTTGGTTCTTCCATGTCTCCATTATTTAGATGGGCTTAACAACTGTTTTTTCATTTTCTTTTCCTTTTTCTTCTCCTTGGCTCCACTCTTCTTTAGTTTTCTTTCTAGTTGGCTTCTGACCCAAATTCCTTTTTACAAAGGAGAAGTCAGGAACTGACCTAGCAAACCAGAATACTACCCCTTCCCTCCTGTCTCTGCAACACTGCCCATCTCTCTCCATCCTCCTGGGAACCCGGATGGCCAAGATGGAACTCTTTTTTGAGAGCTGGGGGAGGAGAAATGGAGCAGGCAAGGAAGACAGTTTTGGTGGTGGGTGGTAGCAAACATGGTGTTGGGAAAGATGATGGGGAGGCTGGGAACACTCTTCATACCAACCTTGTCCTCATCACGTTAGCATGTGGGCACTGTGGGTGGAAGAGCCTGGCCACTCGTGCGTGACAAACTCCAACACAGACTGCCATGCAAGAGCTACTTGTAGTGAATGGCAGCAAGGAGAGGCCCCTCCTTACCCCTAAGATGCCCATTGCCGTGGATGGTTCATTTTCATTACCTTGCTGTTCTCCTTTTCTTTGCAGAGTTGACTGTTTCTGTAATAACAGACCTTGAAATCTACTCAGAAATGGCAGACTGGGAGAGATGGCACTCCCACATTCCACGTGCTCTCCTACACTTCTCAGCCTCCTAGGTGAGGGCTGTGTGGCTTGTTCTGACCAATGCAGGCACACCTCAGGGATATGCAGGTTCCATTCCAGACCACCCCCAATAAAGTGAGTATCTCAATAAAACAAGTCATACTTTTTTTTTTTGGTTTCCTAGTGCACATAAGTTATGTTTACACTGTACTATACACTGATAAGTGAGCAATAACATTATGCTTAAAAAAAAGTACATACCTTAATTAAAAATACTATATTACTAAAAAATACAAATGATCATCTGAGGCTTCAGTGAGTTGTAATCTTTTTATTGATGGAGGATCTTGACTTGACACTGATGGCTGCTAACTAGCAAGGATGGTGGTTGCCAAAGACTGAGGTGGTAATTTCTTAAAAGAAGATAACAATGAAGTTTATCACACTGACGGACTCTTTCTATCAAGAAAGTTTTCTCTGTAGCATGCGATGCTGTTTGATAGCATTTTATCCACAGTAGAACTTCTTTAAAAATTGCAGTCCATCCTCTCAAATCCTGCCATTGCCTTATTAACTTATGTAATGTTCTAAGTCCTTTGTTTTCATTTCAATAGTGTTCACAGCATCTTCACTAGGAGTAGATGCCATCTCAGGAGACCACTTTCTTTGCTCATTCATAAGAAGTAACTCCTCATGTGTTCAAATTTTATCATGAGATTGCAGTAGTTCATTGCCATCTTCAGGCTTCACTTCAAATTCTAGTTGTCTTTCTATTTCCAGCACATCTGCAGTTACTTCCTCCACTGAAGTCTTACACCCCTAAAATTCATCCTTTAAGGTTAGAATCAACTTCTTCCAAACTCCTGTCCACGTTGATATTTTGACTTCCTCCCATGAGTCATGAATATTCTTAATGGCATTTAGAATGGTAAATTGTTTCCAGAATATTTTCAATCAGCATTGCCCAGATCCATCAGAGGAATCACTATCTATGGCAGCTATGATCTTATGAAATGTATTTCTTAAATAATAAGACCTAAAAGTGAAAATGTCTCCTTAATCAATGGACTATAGAATGATGTTGTGTTAGCAGGCATAAAAACAAAATTAATCTTGTCCATCTCTATCAGAGCTCTTGAGTGACCAGGTGCATTGTCAATGAGCAGTCATATTTTGAAAGCAGAAATCTTTTTTCTTCTGCAGTAGGTCTCAATAGTGGGCTTAAAATATTCAGTAAACCCTGCTGTAAACAGATGTGCTATCATCCAGGCTTTGTTATTCCACTGATAGAGCATAGGCAGGGTTCCACAGATTTAGCATAATTATTTGGAATTTTGGAATGATAAAAGAATATTGGCTTAATGTAAAGTCACTAGTTGCATTAACCCCTAACAAGAGAGTTCCCTTGTTATTTGAAGCTGTGAAGCCAGGCATTGACTTCACTCTGGCTAGGAAAATCCTAGATGGCACCGTCTTCCAATGGAAGACTGTTACATCTATGTTGAAAAATCTCATTTTTAGTGTAGCCACCTTCATTAATGATTTTAGCTAGATCTGGATAACTTGCTGTAGTTCTACATTATAGCACTTGGTGCTTCACGTTGCACTTTGGTGTTCTGGAGATGGCTTCTCTCCTTAAACCCCATGAACTAACCTCTGCTAGCTTCCAACTTTCATTCTGCAGCTTCCTCAGCTCTCTCAGCTTTCACAGAATTGAAAGAGTTAGGGCCTTGCTCTGAATTAGGATTTGGCTTAAGAGAATGTAGTGGCTGGTTTGATCTTTCATCCAGACCAAACTTCCTCCATATCAGCAATAAGGCTGTTTCACTTTCTTATGACTCATGTGTTCACTGGAGAACCACTTTTCATTTCCTTCAAGAGCTTTTCCTGACTGAACTCGATGGCTCACGTCTGTAATCCCAACACTTTGGGAGGCCGAGGGGGGTGGATCACGAGGTCAGGAATTCGAGACCAGCCTGGCCAACATGGTGAAATCCCATCTCTATTAAAAACACAAAAATTAGTTGGGTGTGGTGATGGGCACCGGTAATCTGAGCTACTCGGGAGGCTGAGGCAGAAGAATTGCTTGAACCCAGGAGGCGGAGGTTGCGGTGAGCTGAGATCATGTCACTGCACTCCAGCCTGGGCAACAAGAGCAAAACTCCGTCTCAAAGAAAAAAAAAAAAAAAAAGAACTTTTCCTTTGCATTCCCAACTGGGCTAACTGTTTAGTGTGAGAGGCTTAGCTTTCAACCTCTCTTGGCTTTTGACATACCTTCCTCACAAGCTTCATCATTTTTAGCTTTTGATTGAAAGTGAGAGATGCATGACTCATTTTTCCATGTGAATACTTAGAGGTCATTGTGTGGTTATTAATTGGGCTAATTTCTATATTTTTATGTTTCAAGGAATGGGGAGGTCCAAGGAGAGGGAGAGAGAGGGGGATTGGCCAGTAGGAGTAGTCAGAACACACAAAACTTTTATTAATTAAGTTTGCTGTCTTACATGGGTGCAGTTCATGGTGCCCCAAAATAATTACAGTAGTAATGTCAAAGATCACTGATCACAGATCACCATAACAGATGTAATAATAATGAAAAAGTCTGAAATATTGCAAGAATTACCAAAATGTGACACAGATACAGGAAATGTACACATTCTATTGGAAAAATGGCACCAACAGACCTGCTCGACACAGGGTTGCCACACATTTTCAATTTGTGAAAAACACACAATATCTGTGAAGTGCAATAAGGCAAAGTGCAATAAAATAAGGTGTACCTGTAGACTGAGCCTAATGCAGTTAAGAGCTGGTGTGGCTCCTTCTTATCTTTCATGGGGTGATGACTTGGAGGCTTTGCTTACCCAATGGCCTGCAGAATGGGGGAGGGCCCCCCACTCCATGGCATTCTCCATGAGCAAGAAATAAACTTTCATTATTTTAAATCTCTGAGATTTCAAGGTTGTTACTTCAGCACAGCCTGGCCTATTCCAGCAAATACCCAGCATGTTGGAGTTCACTGAGTAATTGCTGCTCTTGAGTTCTTTAACACGATGAAGGAAAAAGCTGCCTCTTGAGCCACCCAGGGCAGCTGATTGACGCTTTCCCTCACTCTCATCATCCAGCCCAGATGGCACTTCCTGTTTGGTAACACCTCACGTGGGCTCCTTCGTCCCCCACCAACTCTGCCAGTTACCATCCTACACAGTCAAATGTGCACAGTATTAGAGGTTTGCCAAGAACACATCCTTGTGTCTGCCAAGGAGCGTCTGTTTGAGGAAGAACATTCTAACAGAGAATGTTCAGAGACAAAATGCTGGCTGTGGGAGACAGTCAAATCTTTGTCTCTATGATGAGCAAGCGGAGGCTGGATGGCCACTGGGGATAGGGGGCAGGGGTCCTGAAGACGGGATGTCAGTCTCAAATGGGGAGGGGTTGGGCTGGGAGGGGCAGGATGAACAGGATGATTTTTAAGTCCCTTCCAACCCTGAGAGTCCCCACCTTAATGCCTAACTTAGTATTTTTTTTTTGAAAGTGTATGAATGAATAAATTTCAGTCACGAAGAAAGTAAAGAACGTATGAAATAAAACAGCCAGACTTAATGAGCAAATAAGAATTATAATACAGATTCTTTCTGAAAGGTATAGCCTCATGAGATCAATGTTCTCAGCCCTCATGAGGCTGACGGATGGTGATGAGTGGTCAGGAAGGCATGTGACGCATATCCGTAATTTACACACCAGCCACAAAGAGGGCTGAGCTCAGGGAGGAGTCAGAGCCTGAGACAGGCTGAAGCCATCATGATAACAGCCCCTCACAAGGACACCGGGTGCTTTATCATGCACAAAGTGCTCCCCCTGACATCCTGAGTGCTCAGAAACTATTATCTCTGAGCTTTTTATCATAGATCATAGATTATCCTACATCTCTGAGCTCTTCTTATCATAGCCTCAGGAAAGAAGAACTGCTATTCCTATTTTACAGATGGATAGGGGGTTTCCAGCGACTTGCCCAAGATCACATAGTAATGGGGAGATCCAAGACTTGAACCCAGATCCTGTTACTCAAAGTGGTGGGTTTTAAAATAAGAGAATACACTTACTCCTGGCACTGGAAGCTGAAATTGCAATTAGTTCACATGCTCCTGGGTTCCTGAGAACTTCCACTTTTTGTGTGTAATGTTGGTTGCGAGCAGATATTACAGGGACAGGCTGGCCCTGAACTGCCTTGAAGACAAGAAGGATTTTCTTGGGAAAAGCAATGGACTGGGAGACAGAGAGTCCTGCAGTACAGGCCCTGAATCTTTTTCTGACCCACTTCGTTACCAAGAAACCTTAGTTTCCTCATCTGAAAGCATGAGGAAAGATGTTGATCTGGTCTACCATGAAGAATTTCTATGTGGACTCAATGAGAGGATGGGGTGCACATATTTTGAAAACCAATAAAAAGCTATAAAGAACTATGAAAATCTAGCATTCTTGTTTCAATTAAGAATGCATTTTGCTAGGCCAGGCACAGTGGCTCACACCTGTAAATACTAGCACTTTGGGAGGTCCAGGTGGGTGGACCACCTGAGGTCAGGAGTTCGAGACCAGCCTGAACAATATAGTAAAATGCTGTCTCTACTAAAAATACAAAAATTATCCAGGCGTGGTGGCATGTACCTGTAGTTCCAGCTATTCGGGAGACTGAGACAGAAGAATTGCTTGAACCTAGGAGATGGAGGTTGCAGTGAGCTGAGATTGTGCCACTGCACTCCTGCCTTGGCAGCAGAGTGAGACTCCATCTCAAAAAAAAAAAAAAAAAAAAATTAAATAAAAAAGAATGCATTTAGCTGCAAGTAACAGAGCAGCCAGATACAGATGATGCTATGATGTTCCTATGACATAAGAAGTGCAGGGTGAGTAGTAGAGGGCAGGAGAGGATGATTTAACAATGTTAATGGGGACCTAGCCCTTTTCCCCTCCTCTGTTCAAATTCCATCCTCACACATGCTACCTTATATGCACAAGATGGGTGCTGCCTCTCCAGACTTTATATTCCAGTTGCAGGTGGGAAAAAGAAGGGAGAAGGAGGAAGAGTTGGTACCTACATTAGGAATGCAAAAATTTTCTTAGAAATCCAATAACTGTAATATTGGCCAGAACTGTTATCAAATGGTCACCCTCTAGATACAAGGGAGGCTGGAAGAATGAACATTTTTGGCTGGGCACACCACTAAACAAATCCAGGGTTTTGATGGAAAGGAAGGGGTGGGGATGGATTGCAAGTGACAGCTGGTGGTGCCTACCACAAGCTCCAATACCACGATGGGCACTGAATTCACAGGGATCTTTTACATTTAGTTTCTGGATTTGAGTGAAAGCAAATTGGGTTGCCTCATCCTTCGAAGGAAAAGTGTATCCATGGTATTCTACTGTCAGAAAGGGAAACAGAGTCACCTTGAAGACAAGAGGTGAGACAGTGCTGCTGCATGTCTGGAGGGCCAAGTAGATAGAGGCTCAGCATGACCTCCCTCTCTCTCTCCTCTTTGTTCACTTTCATTAGCCTCCTTCACTTGGGCTGGGAAAGCTGGATCCGGGGAGCTCATTAATAGCCTCTGGGTTTGTGTGTGTCTCCACCCGAAGAAGTCTAACCACAGACTTCCTCTTGACTCTTGGCAACAGGGAGAAAACAAAACCACAGCAGCTTTCATTGCTGAAAAAGACAACACTGACTCGTTTGCTTAATAAGCCCAGACGGAGGAACTTTATTTCTGGGAGGAAGTGCTAAAGACTCCAGTACAAGGAGTCGTGGTTGTGCCGTGAAATTGCCAGACTCTGCAGTGAGAGATCCTGGGTTGACAGTTTAGAGGTTGAGAGATTGGTGAGAGGAGGCCACGAGTCCAGGGCTCAGTAGGACTGCGGGGCAGAAGCCTGTGCTGCAGATAGGTGGGGCTCTGCAAAATGGATCTGCTTGGGGAAACTGAGGCCTCCTCCCACCTCCCACAACATCTAGACCTCTTTTGCCACTTCTGGTTTCCAAAAATCCATTTATGTATTTATTTTCCCTTTTTCTTATTTTCCTTTATTAAATTCATCTATTGATTAATTCCTATATCATACTTTCTTCTTTTGTTTGCTTGTATTTCTAATTTCTTACATTGTGTAGTCAGTGCTTTTATTTTGGTCTTTCTTCTTTAATAAGAAAGCCATTTCAGGGGATACATTTTCCCCTGTGTTAAGCTTTTTTCAAGATCTCATAGGTTTTGAAATAAAATGTTCCCCTTTTCATCGGTTTTTAGATGGGTTTTAATTTCAGTTTGATGTTTCCTTTGATCCATGGGTTACCTAGAAGTACGTTTATTAATTTTCAAGTAGTTAAAAATATTTTCAGCCACATTATTATTTTTTTTAAGTTTAACATTTTGGGGTTATAGTAAGAGACTGTGGCCTGTAAAATCCTTAATTTTAAATTAAATATTTTTTCTTTCCAAGTATGTGTTCAGACTTTATAAATGTTCTATGGGGCAGGGAAAGCTGAGCTGGTTGGATTCATGCAGGAAAGAATGGAATTCTAAAATGTGCTAGCTCTAGAGACATACTACCCCATTTCCAATCTGGCTTCTACCCCTTTCCAGCTGTGTGTCCTCGGATGAAACACAGAATTTTCTGAGCTTTATTTTCCATTTAAAAAATGGGAACAATAAGAATATCCACTTCCCAGTATTGCTGTGAAGATTAAATGAAATTACGTACTTAAAAATACCTAGAATACTGCCTGGTGTGGATAAAAAACTCACCAAAGAGAAATATTGCTATTTTTTTGCAAAGGAGGAACCTTCACTGTTTTTGTTCTCAGCTTTGTCCTAACTCAGAGCTGTGGCTGCTGGTTGCTGAAGGAACTGGGAGAAAAGAAGAAATGGATGGCGCAGTGCGCCAGTCACCTTTCCTTCCATGGGAGGCTCCGGGAGCCCAGGGGGATAGAGCTACTTGCCCAAGGAAACACAGCAATTTAGTGGCAAAGCCAGGCCTCAAACCCAGGCCTCACCTGCTCATTCCTGCCTGCTCTGCTAGCAAGCTGCTCTAGTTTCTCCCTTGAAAGACGAGACAGTTGACCGCAGATTCGCCTCTATGCTGTAGGGAAGGCTGGAAGCTCTCAGGAGGCGGCAACCTCAGAGCTTCGTCATGTTACACCTTGCTGTCTGGGAAAGGGGAACTCTGAGGTCAGTAAGTTCCAAGAGAAGCTATAGAAAGAGGGTTGAATTGGGAGTGGTGGGAAGCGCTGGGGCATTGCTGTTCCATTGCTCAGTGGTGGCAGAAGAAAAAGCCAGTTCTCTAAAGCACCCCTGGGGGGATGTCTGTCTGCACCCCTCTGGGCTTCAAGCCTTCATTGCCTGCGTGCCTTGCTTCCCAAGCCCTGGGACTGACCGTGGCAAAGGTAGATCCCCAAGAGGCCCCATCTTCATTTGCCTGGCAGGTCCTATGTGGAGCAGAGCCCAGGGGCGGGAGCCCTCTGTTACTGATCAGGGTGGCTGAGCAGCACGGATGTGCTCATGGAAACTGGAGAAACTGGGGTGACAGCCTCAGCAGCACCGAGGAGGCCTAATTAAGAAGTAAGGCAAAACGAGATGCGCTGCTCGGCTGTGCTGCCAGCTGACATCTGAGAGGGGCTGGCACTGTGCCCTGGAGCAGCCAGGAGCCACGAAGAACTCAGGAGGCATGGGAGCTTCTTTATGGCAGAAGTCCGGGGAGGAGAGGGAATCTCAGGACAGAATTACAAGGTGGAGGGTGACTGAGTTATCTGATTAGGGCCATTGATCTTGGGAGCAAGTGACCATTTCTTGGCCAAGGACTCTCTGTATCCTTAAGCATCATGTCACCATGCTGTGTATAACCCACAAGTGGACAGAGATGTCTGGAACAGATATCACAGTGCATGGTTAAAGCACACATGGGTATGTCTGGGCAGCAGGTCTCTGACCTCAGACACACGCCCATGCTGTGGGGTAGGTTGCCGCCAGGGAAAGCTTGGGATTAGAGGCTGATTTTAATAGCTCTTCCATGCAAGTTTTTAAAAAATGTATGGCCCCCATGATTATTATGAAAATTGAATACATCCGGGCATGCAAAACTGCTTTGTAAATATCAGCACAAGCACAGAAGAAAGTTATCGCACGTGCGTTTTGGTTAGAAAGTGCTAGCTAATTCCTTGCTATGCCCCCAGCCCTTCATTAGAAGCTGCAGAGGAATCAAATAGGCTTAGATCTTGTTCCTGTCCTCATGGTGCTTGTGGGTTTTCTCAGTGTGAACTGCTTTGCAATCATTGTCTCTCCCTCCCTCTTCCTCCCTCCTACTTCCTTCTAACATAGCTTAATTAAGCACCTCTTCTAAGTGAAGTTCTGGGCTAGGGGCTGAATTATATAGAAATTATTGTCTATTAGGGGAGAGACAGGAGCAAATGGATAGGTACAAGCCCAACATGGTAGCCATTTCTTGAATAGAGAAAGACCCAGGTTCAATGGACACAAAGCAAGAGAACAATGAGCAGTGATCCCAGGGAGGTTCCTGGAAAGCTTCAGATAGAAGTATGTGGGGCAGATACTGATGAAGGAGCAAGAACAAGGAACAAAGTCCTCTTGGGGAACATGGGAAGAAGGCATGGCAGGCACAAAGGCATGGAGGTGGGAAATCCTCGGAGCAAGAGTATCCACCCACACAGGGGCTTCAGTAAACAATGGGAGCCTGAATTCCAATCCTTGATCCCCTGGTTGATGCAGATTGGAAGTCTTACTGGAGCTCAGAAAAGTTGATGGCCCTAAATAGAAAACTCCTATTTCAATGAACCCGTCATGGTGTCAGCACGGACTGGGGTCAAAGCAGAATTTGCCTGCCAGGGAGTGCGTGGAGCAGAAAGAGGTCAGAGCTTGAAGCAGGCAGTCCTGGCTTCTAATTCAGGCCCACCACTGCCTAGCTCTGTGGTTGTGGGTCATTACAAACCTCTCTGAGCCTTGGTTTCATCACCTTTAAAATAGGAATAGGAGACCTGGGCATTCTGTTGAAAATCACATCCTTTGTTGAAAAGATAGTGAGAAGATAGGGTGGGTGGATAGAGGCCAATTTACACTGAATGTGGCACTGGGGAGATGCAGAGAATAAGCTGTTAGTCACTCTGAGCTCTGACAGGCTGAGTGGGGCCGGGAGGTGTGGGAGCCCAAAGGAGGAGCCCTTTGCTCTGCCTGGAAGGTTTAGAGTTTTCCTGGCAACACTGAAAGCAGAACTAGGGGCCTTCCTGCAAGGCAGGTGGAAATTCAGAAGGCTAAGAAGGAAGTAAAGGGAATTCCAGGTAGAGGGGACCAAATGGACAAGGGAACCAGGAGCAGTTCTTCTCAACTAGGAAATGTGAAATGGGGAGTAATGAGACTGCGGAGACTCGGCAGTGGCCTCGAATGTTGAGTTAGGAACTTGGACTCTATCTCATATGCAGCAGGGAGACATTGAAGAATTAGAAGCATGAGAGAAAGGATTAGTCAGGCTCTGTCACCAGGACAGTGACAGTGAGTGGGCTAAGGAGAGGCGGTTGCAGTTACAGAAGTCCTAGATACTGACATGAAAGGTACTTGTGTGAAGTCGAGTTTATCATACTGCAGGGATGATCTAAAGCAGATACCAAAGTCTAGAGTGCCATTGAGGTTCCAGGGACGAGACAGGCACTCTTTCCCAACACAACTCTCCCTAGTTCCAAAGAGGACAGGAGCCCAGGGCCATGAGAAAGCTGCTGCAGGGCCCAGGCCTTCCGACCAGCCCCTTTGCAGGGACAGGCTCCTCAGGCCCTGGTGGCCTAACTGGGGTTGTTCTAGCTGGAACCCCTATGGCCATGAGAAATAGCCCTTTTTGCTTAAGCAAAACAATGACCTTATGGGAAGAAGATGGTGGTATTTCACAAAACCCAAGGGTGAAACATTCAGCCCCGCCTCTGAGGAACTAGAATCAGGAACTGTAAAGTCATGCCTGTGGCCCCTCTCCCTCTCTCACTGTTTCTCTTCCTCTTTCTTCTCTCTATTTTCCAGCCAGCTTTCCCTGTGTAGAGCGAGCGCACAGCCGCCTGACCCCAGCTCCCTAGCCTCAACTGTCATGGTTCCCATGTCCTGAGGAGAGTCTGACGGTCTGAGCCCAGGCAGCGGATTCGGCCGCCTCAGGGCAGACATCCTCCCTTGCTCCCTTCAGCCCTGTGGCCGAGAAAGGAGGTGGTCTCCTTTACAGCAAGGCTCCAGAGCCCACCCCTGCAGGTTATGATGGAGGGTGGTTCTCGGAGGAGGGGCGCTGGTACTGGACTGGCACCCAAAGGTGGTCTATTCTATGTAGTCCCTGACCCTACCTGGCACTATTTGTATTACTGGCCAGGGACATCCAGGTGAGCTCACCCCCAAGGTGCACAGTAGTGAGCTGGAATGCACAGGGCCTCCATTCACCTCTTCAAGAAGGAGACAGAGACGGCGAAAATGAAACTCGGAAAAGTCCCCATGTTTTGCTTTGTGGATGGTAGAGCCAGGAAAAGAGAGGGTCTGAGAGGCGCTTGTCTTTGTATGCAACAAAGAGGGGTGTGGGAAGAATGGCCCCTTTGCTGCCGGCCTGAGGGAGCAGGTTTAGAGCCCAGGGAACCTGGGGGAGGTGGCAGTTCTGGGGAAGAAGGGGCTGAGTCTGGGCTGAGTCCCCGGGGCTGGAGGCCAACCCTTAAGGAGCCAGCTGCCTGGAGCGGAGGGCAGGGAAGGGCCCAGAACTTCTGGGGTGGGCCAGTGGCGATCCTTTGTTTCTCCATTCTCCTCAGATGGCACACAGCACCAGCTTGAGGAACCAGAGTCATTTGGTTGTTTTCCCCAAATGTGGAGGATTCTTTCCCCTTTCCCTTCTCACGTGTTGCCAGAAGCTGGGTTTCCTGGGGGTTCTCATAAACCCAGGCGGCTCTGCAATCATTTTCATATAGAACGGTTTCCCTAAATAGCTGAGAAGGCCAGCTGTAGCTGCTGGAATAGAAAACAGCATTGGCTGCTGGGGGATGAACATGGATCCTGTTCTTGTGCTTGGCAGCCCACTTTCCCGGAGGCACAGCAAGGCCCGGGGCCTCCGGCCTCTGCGCCACCCACTTCAACTCCAGCCACTGTTTCTTGCCAATAGACGTCTGAGGCAAATGACTTGATCTCGCTAAGTCTGTTTTCTCACCTGTGAAATGGGAATAATGACAGTACAAAGAAGGGTTGTGGCCCCCAGAATTTAATGAGACACCTGGGGAAAGAACTCAGCAGGGTGCCTGGGTGAGTTCTGTGATGTTAATGGTTTTAATTACTACTGACCCTGCATTGGCACACACTGCAGGGGCTCCACCCTAGTTCCTTTATTTGCTGGTTTTCCATGGATAATTATAATGCATCTGATATGCTAGCCACCCTGCCTCCCCAGTAGTTTTTGAACTCTCCCCCTAAATTGCTACCTCTGCAATTTCACTTGGGCTCTTTTCTCCTCTAAAAATACTTCCATGAGTATTTGTACTCACACCTGACCAAGCCCTCATCTTTCCTCAGGTTGCAGCTTAGGTCTGCACTCCTTTACTACAGCTTTGCCGTGGACCCAGGAAGGAGCTCTTCCTCTCTTCCCCCAAGGCTCAGAATTTCTTTTTCCCTTCCCTCCCCTTCCCTCCCCTTCCCTCCCCTCCCGTCCCCTGCCCTCCCGTCCCCTCCGTTCCCCTCCCACCTCCCCTCCCCTCCCCTTTCCAGGATTTGGCTCTGTTGCCCAGGCTGGGGTGCAATGGCACAATCTTGGCTCACTGCAACCTTCACCTCCTGGACTCAAGCCATCCTCCCACTTCAGCCTCCTGAGTATCTGGGACTACAGGTGAGTGCCACCATGCTGGGCTAATTTTTGTATTTTTGGTAGACACGGGGTTTCGCCATGTTTCCCAGGCTGGTCTCCAACTCCTGGGCTCGAGCAATTCACTTGCCTCAGCCTCCCAAAGTGCTAGGATTACAGGCGTGACCCACCGCGCCTGGCTGAATTTCTTTTTGTTTAATTTTTTTTTTTTTTTAATTGCAGCAGCTTTAGGAGTACAAGTGGTTTTTGGTTACATGGATGAATTACACAGTGGTAAAGTCTAGGCTTTTAGTGTACTTGTTACCTGAATAGTGCACATTGTACCCAATAGGTAATTTTTCATCTCTTACCCCTCTCCCACCCTCCCTGCTTCTGAGTCTTCAATGTCCATTAAACCACTCTGTGTACCATTGCATACCCATAGGGCTCAGAATTTCAGTGAACCTCTGTTACAGGGAGGCAGCATCATGCAGTGCATAACTGTGCAGCCTCTGGGTGCCAGATCAATGCACACGTCTAGCTGTATGACCTTGGTTTTTCTGTGCCTCAGTTTCCTTGTGTGTCAAAGGGAAATAATACAAATAGTGCTTTCTTCATAGAGTTGCTGTGAGCATGGAATGAAGTGATACCTGTGAAGCACTGACAGTACTGCCTGGGAAGGGCTCATTGAAGGTTGACTATTTCCATGAAATAACCTTCAAAAACATGAATTTTAATGGCTGCATGAACTTCTATTGTGTGAGTAGATCATAATTTATTTAACCACCCCCTTGTTGTTGGGCATTTCAGCTGTTTCCAATTTTTCACCATTATAAATAATGCTGTAGTGAACATCTTGTATATAAATCTTTCTGTTTATCTCTGATTGCTTTCTTAGAAGAACTTCCCAAATCTTGTTTGTCTAAGAACAAAGCTCTCTCCCCAGACTTTTTAACAATGCCCTTTGAAATAAAAGTAAAGGCTATTTTCCATCAGAGTAAGAAACATATGGAACATGTTAACCAAGAAGTGGTTCAGGAGGAAGGTAGAAATAGGTTCAAGATGGGTTTAGATCCATTTCAGGATGTCTGACATAGAATCGGTTATAAAGCTCCCCTCCAGCCCCCTTCCCAGAGGAGAGGAAGGGTCTTAATCCTCAGGGACCACTGATTTGATTTCTCACTTTGAGGCAGTTCCAGGGGGCTTTGAAGTTCTCAATGTCAGAGAAACAACAATGACAGATCAATAAAAGAAGCTAGTCTGTGGGCAATCCAAAACTCCTCCAGCCAGTAGGGGGCGATGTCGTCTGTTTCTCTTGGCTGCCTGGAACTTGGTAGTTTTTGTTGTTGTTGTTGTTGTTGTTGTTGTTTTTGTTTTTGTTTTGCTAACAAGGACTTCCTTTACTGATGACCTAAAACTTTGGCTTACATTTTATGTATCTCTCCTGTCTGTTTTTCGTTCCTTCCTCCCACTTCATACCTTCCAGCACTCACCCATTCATTCAGGAGAAATCCAGTGTGTGCTTCCTCTGGGCCAGACATCAGGATGGTTTTTAGACTTCTGTCTGGAGACACTTGCATTGAAGGCTCCACCTCAGACACATTCAACATATTAAATATAATTTTTTCTGTAAAATTATAGGAATTACTTTTTATAACTTCGCTTTGAAATTATTTGGCTACTCGTCATTCATTTGATGCTTGTTTCGGTTTGATTTCTCAGCGATTATAAGGGGTACTCAAGAAGTTTTGCAAAGTAAGAAAATCTAATCTGCACATCGTTTTCAGATAGAGTGGAATTTTTATGAATACTAGATGAAACCATTAATGAGTTTGACATAATATTTTGTTTTGTAGACATTCCATTAGAATTTTGTTAATTTCCATTGCAAAGTTTTCCCTTGATGTTTTGGATCTCATAATTTTGTTTCCGGGTCTCATACTTTTTTGGAGATCTCCCAAAAGTTCTCAGACCCTCTAGCACCAAGCGGATGAGAGAGCCCTGCCAGGCTGGGAGATTGAGGGATGAAAGACTCGGTGCGGTCTCTACAGAGCTGCTGGGCCACAGAGTGATCAATGGACAAACTCCTGTTACCGAAGAGTAAGAGTACTGTTATATGAAATGTGATCAGGATACAGTGAAGATATCATCTTCCCTGAGCATGCTTGTGGAGAGGAGGGGCTCAGTGGAGACATGAAAGAGCAGACATCACCCAAGCCAGAGCGTGAATGCTGAACAGGACTTTTCTAAGCAGATTCAAGGAGGAAGGGCATTGCAGAAGAGGAAATAGCACATGCAAAGGGCTGGACAAGAAAAGAATATCTGAACAGACAAAGCTGACTCAGCTGGGCCCACAAACAATGATCTCTAGGCCCTTGTTTTTCCAGACGAGCAGCACTGGCATCACCTGGGAACTTGTCAGAAATGCAGACTCTGAGGCCCCCAGAATCAAAACCTTTATTTTAACAGGATCCCAGGTGACTTGAATGCACCTCGAGGTCTGAGAGGCAGGCTCTATTTCTGACAGGATCAGAAATAGGTCTCCTGCAGCCAGAGCAGAAAAGCAGTTGTTCAAGTTCCTTTCAAGTTTGGCCTAAGAATTCAGTCCCTGAGGGCTCAGACAGTTTCACCCATTGCTCGGAGGGCTGGGGCTTTTCCTGTTCAGGGACTCCTCCACCCGCTGGGCCTGCATCGTTCCTTCTGCTGGCCTTTGCTCCAGACAGCCTGTCTTGCCTGACGGCTCCTTCATCTGGCACACCACCGATTACCTAATAGACTGTAGGCTATGTGCTTACTTTATTCCTGTGAGTAATTGATCACATTAGGATAAGCAAGGGGCAGCACCAGGAAGAGAAGGGAGAAGAGACATCAATAACCAGGGGAAGGAAACCGTGCTACATCAGCTAATTAGATGTCTCACTAAGGCAGCTCTTTAAACATAATGGTCCATCTTGCTATTGTCGGTTGACCATGCCCTCCCCTGCTTCCATGTGTGACTTGGCTTTCCAAGGGGTAGTAAGTAGTAAGAGCGCCAGACCGAGTCAGAAAACTCAGCTGCCAGGCTAGGTGATCTTAAGCAAATTAGTTATCTCTGGGCCTCAGTTTTATCAACTGTAAATTGGGGAGGGCTGGATCGATGGCTTACAAACATGGCTGATATCAGAATCACCAGAAATACTTCTAAAAACATAGTTTCCAAGGTCACATCTCCTAAATGCTGACGCAGTCGGTACAGGGTGAGAATAGGAATCCTTGTTGCAAAAAGCATCTCAAGTAACTCTGACACAGCTGCACGGGAAACTGGAAGCCACTGGGTTGGAAAGATAACCTTTAAGCTCCTGCCTGGCATCATCCGTTTCAGATTGTCCATAAGGATGAATTTTCCCAAACCTCTTACAGAGCAACAGTGTTGTCCTGGTGGGGGAGGGGAGGAAGAGAAGAAAGACAGGAATCTCATCTTCCACTCCTGGCTCTGTCAGTAATTCATTGCGTAACAACAGTTTCTCCCTGAGACTCACTTAACTCGCTTATGCATACACTGACAAGTATGACAGTTCTTTCATCTGAGCATCAAGTCAATGTGTGCAGAGGTTCCCAAGCATGGGGAGATTTAAAAAAACAGACACCCTGACCAACATAGTGAAACCCTGTCTCCACTAAAAATACAAAAATTAGCCAGGCATGCTGGTGTGCACCTGTAATCCCAGCTACTCGGGAGGTTGAGGCAGGAGAATTGCTTGAACCTGGGAGGCGGAGTTTGCAGTGAGCTAAGATTGTGCCAGAGCAAGACTTCATCTAAAATACACACACACACACACACACACACACACACACACACACACACCCAAAACCAAACCAAAACAAAACAAAAAACATAGACTCCTGGTCCCCATCTACCCACATATCACTCTTGAGTACATCTGGAGCAGCTCAAGACAGTATGTATTTAAAGCCTGCCAGAAAATCCAAAGATCAGCCAGTGGTCTGGCCAAAGGCATTGCTCAGTGGGATGACTGGTGCCCCAGTACACGTGCAACGAGGCAGGGTCTAGCTCAGGAGGGTCACTGCCATGTTGGTGGGAAATGTGGACTGCAAAGGGACCCAGGCATATCCCACTCACCTCTTGGTTTTCAAGTGAGTTTAGACAAATCCTGTCAGTGGAACACTCAACAGTATTGCACCAGAATGAACAGTAGACCCATCTTTCAGAAGACCTACATTTAAATCCTGATGCTGCTACTAATGGGGTAACCTTGGACAACTCATGAGGGCTCCCTGAAGCTGTTTCTTTGGCTGTAAAATGGAGTCAGTTATAACTCTAACCTCCCAGCTCAGCTGAGAGGATTAAAGAGAACAACTCGGACACTGTACTCTGGGAGTGGGCATGTTCTATGCCAATTGTCCAGCCACCTACACTGGGACCAGTGGGAACCAGCCTGACTGAGTGTTAATATCTCTCAACTTAATGAAAGTAGGGGTTGGAGACAGTCTGCTATTGCATTGGGCCAGAGGGCCAAAGGTCCTGGTGGTAATTTCTGGAATGATTCTGCTCTGCATAGCCAGCTGCCTTCTGTCCAGTATTTTTTGTATTTTCTCTAATCTTTTGGGGCCTTGCTTGATTCCCTTAGTCGATCAGCAGGGGTATGCCTGTTGGCTGGCCTGAAAACCTGAGCCCAAAAACCCACTCCAATGGGACTTACATCTTTGCACCTGTGCCCTTTTCCACACCCTTTTTCTATCTTCATCCCTGGCCTTGACTATTGCAGAACGCTCCCAGCTGGTCTCCCATAGAGACCAGAAATATTCTCCTCATAGCAGCCGGAGGGGTTCTCTTAAGAGAATCTTGTAAATTCTTGTAAATCAGATTATGTCATTAATTTTGACCAGCTTCTCATTATCCTAACATAAAATTCAAACTGGTGAATAAGGACTACCATGGAGTGCCTTCTCAGTCTCCGAGATTGAACTCCATTTTTCTTCCCCTGGTTTATGAAGCTCTGCACATTCTGGCCATCTATTTCTCATCTGGTGCCATGCCAGCCACCCTTGCTCGCTTTGTGAGGCAGAAAAATACTATGTGTTCTGCTAACCTGTTTTACTTCCTTCCTTTGCACAGAGCTAAATCCTATGTCCTGGCTCCTCTGCAGTTAGATGAGATAGTATATTGAGTTCTAGTCACTGGAATATGAGTGGGAGTGGCGTACACCATCTCTGGGCCTGGCCCCCACATATCCTGGGAGCTTTTCTCTTTGCTCTTGGCTGCATGCAGAGGCCATGGTGGACAACTCAGAGGAGGCCTGAGGGATGGCAGAGTAGCTCATTAGAAGGAACTTGGGTTTTGAATAACAAAAAATTGTCCACCTAACACCTGACAAGAAGGAGAAATAAATTTTTATTATCTTAAATCACTGAGATTTAGAGTCACGTGCTTGGGCTACCACCATTGCTCACTCTGAATGACGGCCTGTTCTCAGTTTCCCAAATTTGCCAACATTCACTCCGCTTCTCCCATCCTGTTCCCTCTGCTTAGAATGTTTTTCCCTGGCATTCCTCACATCTACTTCTTAACCTTTAGGTCTTCACTGAAAAGTCACCAACCAACTATGAACCTGTATTTGTGTTCTTGTTGATTTTTTAATAGTACTTTTTAATAATGCTTGTGATTTTTAGACTTTGTTTTTCACCATATTTCTCCTAGAACATAAGCTCTAATGAGCATAAATCAAATCTGTCTTATTTACCTTTCTGTATCCCAGACAAAGTGTTGAGCAAAAGGTAGCATTCAACAGCTATTAGCTGTTGGATTAAATGAATGAATGAACCAAGTGTGTATTTAGTTCAATTCAATTCAGATATTACCGAGCACCAACTTTGCGTGAGGCACTTTGCACGCATCTAATGCATTCTCTATTCAATTCCCGTAACGCCAGTGGGGAGGTAAGATTATTATCCCCACTTTACATGTAAGGATCCAGAGGCACTGTCAGCCAGTGTAGCACAGATCCTTTCCACATGGCATTCTCCAATTATCATCATAGTCCTAAAAGGCAGAAATTATGATCTCTATTTTGCAAAAGGGAAAACTCAGGCTCAGACAGGCCAAGTCACTTTCCTGGGTCATGTCGCTACTGAGGTCATGGAGCTGGGATTTAAACCCAGGGAGAGAATGGCATGCACCTCTGTTACAGCATTATTCTTCCTAAAGTCTGACAACCTCATTAGAAGTCCCCAAAGAATATCCCGAGTGTGGGGCAAGTGAAGACATGAGTCCTATGGACTTGGTTTGCAGTGGGATTCTATTTTAAATGCAAAATCCTTTCTTCCCCTGATGCCCGGGATTAGGAGGTGCCATTTTGAAACCTGGGGATGCCGCTCCAGTTTCCTAACTGAGCCTGGCCAGGTTGGCCACCGCCCGTAAGCTGGAGACAAGAGTGCCCAGGTTCATTTGGGGAGAGCAGCCGGATTTGTTGATAGGCAGAGAAATTCTGTGATTAATTATGGCCGATGAAAGTCTGAAACCATGAATCTTTTTTGAGGGCTGGGCAAGCTGAAGAGTCTCACTCCCTGAATGCATTTGGAGACTGCACATTCCCTTTTGAAACAAGCAGTAAACTTTAATGGCTGCAAGATCTGTGACTTGGCATGCTGCGGATTGGATGGCACATAGAACTCATGAATTCTCTGGGGTGGGAGCTAATTAGGGTGCAATTTTTCAATTATGGAACATTAAGCAAGCCTCTCCCCAGTCCCCCCACCCCATCTCTCAATGGATACACTCCATTTGTCTCTTTTCCTTTATTTCTTAATCATTTGATGATATGACAACAATTATTTGTCATTTGGGAAGAGAAAATTGTCACGGAGCTATTGTTTCCCTCTAGAAACCCCAGCTCTTCTGTGGTGATGGTTGCATTTGATAAATGTTTCGCATTCCCGCTGCTCCTCCCCCTCTCCCACCAAGGGTTGGTGTGGCAACAGGAAAACATTAGCCTGTGACGTGGGCCTGTTCTGATTGAAACGCCATTTGTAAAAAGGCCTGGAAAAGAGCAGGCTCGAGTTTAAAAGAGCCGCAGCCCAGAGCTCCCGGCCCACCCATGTCACCCAGGTTGAGACTCTGGGACGTTTGCTTGGGGAAATTTGGTCATTCCTCTGAGCTAATAAGCCAGCTTCAGAATCAGGAATGCAAAACAGAAACAGAACAAAAAGAAAAAGGCAAAGGAAAAAAGAAGCATGCCACCAGAAAAGGGGAAACTTAAATGACTTTGTTTAAATGTCGTGGTGCTCTCAAAACCCTGTTCTCATATGTATGCAAGTTAATTAAATGGAAAAATGTCAAATTAGTTGCTTAAAATATTAATGGCAGGAATTATCCCAGATTCTAGAGCAGGGAGAGTAGAGGAAACTAACCTTTTAGGGCTTAACCCTTTGGTTGGTTGTTCTCTGAAAAAGCAGATATTTCTTTCATTTGTAAAAATGCCAGTTAGCGCTGAGGGGTTTTGTAGGTTTCAGGATGGGAGCTTGCCAGTGGGCTTTGCACTATGGGATTCTCCAAGTGACACAGTACTCACTGGTGGTATTTATTCCCACATTGTTGGTTTTGCACGGGAGATTTGAGGTCCCTGGAAAGGCCCCAAAATCATGCATATATCTCTTCTGGAGTCAGAGCAATTTGCCATTTGTCCTTTTGGTTTTTTTGAAGAGTATTTTGAAGAGTTCATTACAATGCAAAATTGGAAAGATTGCACAAAACGAGTTGTCAATGTACTACTCAGCAAACCTTTATTCAGTACCAATGGGATCCAAATGCCGAGAAAAGGGAGCGTCACAGACTCAAGGGCATAGGATCTGGTAGGGAGAAGCTGTAGAGCACCCTAATCTAGCCTCATATTAGCATGTGGGAAAGCCAAAGTCCCAGGAAAACAAGGAACATTCCCAAAGCCACACAGCTATTGAGTGGTGGAATCAGGCTCATTTATTTATGCAACACAGCTCCTGCCTACCCCCTGGAGGGACTTGTGTATATCCTAGGAGGCCAGGGCAAACAAACCCAGGGTAGTGCATGCCACAAGCCTAACACTGCAGAAGGAAGGGCAGGAGGTGGACAGCAGGATGATGGGTATCAGGGAGACCTTACCTCCATCAGCCAAAGAGCATCTACTGTCCACCATGGTAGCCAGCACTGTATAACACCTGGTTTCTCCCCATTTGGGCAAAAACAAGCAGGCAAGGAAGGCCACGTCGTCTGTTGAGAAGTTATGGCTAGTCACTGTGACCATATGTTCAAACTGATCTCATGTAATTCAGTGATCAGTTCTACCCATTGCTTGTTCTGCAGTTATTGATAAACAGATATCCTATTGCCTACCATAGGGTTACAAATTCTTACAGTCAATTCAGCCATGTCCTTTGCTTGTGCCATCCAATCCACAGCACACCAAGTCACAGATCTTGCAGCCATTAAAGTTTACTGCTGGTTTGCTTGGAGGTCTTTCAATTTCCTCATCTGTAAAATGGGGATAACAGATTAGGAAAGTGGAAGATCTCCAAGCAAACGAAGTGGCTGAACTGACTCTGTAAGAATGGGATACCTGTTTACCAATAACTGCAGAACGAGCAATAGAAACGCCGAATAATAGGTGCAGAGCCCAATTTCCAAAAGTTGTATCCACAGGAGGAAGGAGTTATACTGAGATGCTCTGTGGAAAAGAAATCCAAATAGTTTTGGGGGAACCCTGTGTATTTTAATCCTTTTTTGCGTTGGTCAGTGTGGTGGGCTGAATCATTGCCCTCAAATATATCCACGTTTGAGTCCCTGGAACTAATAAATGTTACCTTACATGGCAAGAGGGACTTTGCAGCTGTGATTAGTTACGTCTCTTGAGATGGGAAGATTATCCTGGTATTCCAGGTGGACCCAACATAATCACATGGGTCTTTATAAGAGGGAGGCAGGAGGGTCAAAGGGTCAAAGAGAGGAAAGATCATTTTAGAAGCAGAGATTAGAGGGATGTGCTTTGCAGTTTGAGGAGGGCGCCATGAGCCAAGGAATACGGGTGGCTACTAGAAACTGAAAGAAAGGCAAGGAGATGGATTCTCCCATGAGCCTCCAGAAGGAATCAGCCCTGTCAACTTTTTGACTTTAGCCCCTCAGTGAGGCTGATTTTGGATTTCTGCTCTCCAGAATGGTAAGAGACTCAATGTGTGTTGTTTTAAGCCACTCGGGTTATGATCATGTGTTACAGCAGCAACAGGAAGCTAATATAGCCAGTCATTTCTAAGTAATGAAAGACCTCAACTCTGCTTTTCATTCCTGAGCCTTGGGGTTGGCTGGAGGAGCTCTGCTTCAGATTATGGGTTAGTTTTAAGTCTCTCCACAGTGGCTGCCAGAGGTGTGCTCCACTCATGGCAATGGCCAAAGCATGAGAAACAACCAGCAGTTACTTCTTATGCCTGTCATCGTTTCAGCTCTCAAACACCCCCTCCCACCCACCTTCTCTTTGCCAAAGTAAGTCATGTGGCCAAACTGAACTTCAGTGGGAACTGGAAATGTACACAGCCTAGTCTAGAGGGAGATACTGCAAAGTCACATAGTGAGGGGAAGGATGTATGATTCTAATATTGGAGAAGGGCAGTAAAAAGTTGGAACAATAATCCAATCTGCCACGCTTTTCTGGAAGATTCATAATACGTATTAACACGTTAAGAACTCTGAGAAGTCCTGCAATAAATAAACCTGTCTAACTATTTAATGCAGTGTTCCCAAAGCTTCTTTGAGTGCAGAATCCTACTGTCATCCTATAGAACTAATATTTTGAGAAATGTTCATGTAGGCAGTTCATCTGGGAAGTCTGAGGGAGGAGAGGGCAGTGGAACTTGACTGGGCCTTGAAGAATGGATTCAACTAAGCAGATTGAGACAGGGGGTTTACCAATGGCAGAGAGAAATGGAAATGTTTTTGTATGGGCTAAAGGGATACTTTCTCCTGAGAATCAAATGTTTTATCCCCGTATGGAAAAGAGGAACCTGTAATGATACTTGTGTTGCCTGAAAGAGGGAACACAACTGTCTTGGAGTCCAGTGTCCTTTCATCCAAGGATCTATTTGAAATGCCTTAGTCACAAAAGGTGGAGACTCACTTCTAAGCCAAGGGTTGGTGCATTTCTGAACCCTCTTTGGTAAACTGGAATCTGAATTCTTTTGAAATCCGGAGATGCTGAAGGAGATTGGAAGGTGCAGTTATCAGAGGCAGGTACTGCCAGCTGGACTCCTGCAAACATGCATGCCTTGGGAGGCACTGCTCCCTTACAAACAGTGAGAGAGAAATGGGCCAAACAGGTTTCCCACAGAAGTCTGGTCATCTCCAAGTTCACTAACAGAATTTCTCCTGGAACGGAGATGAGAATGTTCCCCTTATTTTCACGAGGACCTCGACTAGCAACAGGCTAAGGAACAGGAAACAAATCCTCCAGGAAGGGTGCCTGTCAACCCCACTGGGGCCCGGCAGAGCAGCTAAGCAATGAAGAGAGGCCGTTGATAATTGCTGGGGGCCTCCTCTGCCCTGCAGAACAGAGATTCTCCTGCATCCTGCCTCCTCCCTCCACGGTGGGGCACTACTGTGTGGGGAGGCTGGCCACACTGCAGGATTGGTGACTTACTTGACACAGGCAATTAGCCTATTTCCATGTAACACATTTTAACGGAGGTCATTAGAGCCTAATAAAAGGAAGCAATAGTGCCATAAATCCCAGGATCAATAGAAGGGAAAGCAGTGAGACTGGGAGCTGGCTTCCTCTGAAGGGCCCAGAAAGGCTTCAAGAATGAAATGCCCCTTGAAATGGAAGGACAAGGAGAAAGAATATTTACCAGGTCATGCACTCACTCCTTCAGCAAAAATATAGAGGGCACAGACCAGCCCCCAGGAGACAGACCAAAGGCGCAGACTAGTGCAAGAGAAAGGTGCAAGAACAAGAATGTCACCATTCAGAATAAAAGCTAGAGGGGCCCAGAGGAGGGAGTGACTTCCCAGAGGCAAAAGGTTGGAATGGCATTGAAGGATCAATAGGAGTTTTCTGGGTGGAGAAGGCGGGGGAGGCAGAAGGATTCTAAGGGAAGGAAGAGTACACAGACAGCTCCGAGGCAGGAGGGGCCTGGTGAACCTTGGGGACAAAGAGTGCAAGAACAGCTAGAAACATAGACACTGGGAGGGTAAGGGGGTGTGGCTGCAGAGGCATGTTGAGGCACAGAGGGGACGAGACTTCTTTGCTAAGCTGGAGTTTGGATTCTTTTGAAATCCAGAGACACTGAAGGAGACACTGCACCAGAGATTAGAAGGTGCAGTTATTAGAGGCAGGTACTGTTGCAGAGAAGATTGTGGATGAGGAAGCTCCTTGTCTTGGGTACTCATTCTGTACCCCTGGAGCTGGCCTGGCACCCTGAAGAGCCTTGCGGGAGCCACAGGTCCTGCTCTCTCAGCCAACTTTGTACCTGCCTCAGCACAGTGATGGCCACAGCATTGATTCATGGATTTGGAGGTAGGCCTGGGGGTTGTTGAGGAAGACAGTGGGTAAGGAACCCGTTCATACACCTGAAAGGAAGGGGATTGATCAAGAGAAACCTGCAAAGATGTTTTGAGGGGCAGATGAGGTGTTCACTCTCCAGGTTGTTCCAAAGATAAAAGATGTTATCAGTTCTTCACGAGGCTTTGGGCCAATGTGGGATGCATGCCCGTGGCTCATTAGCCCGGTGGTGAGAGCCCCATTTAACACAGTCAAGGCCACCAGCTCAGCCTGCTTTTCCAATTAACAATGACCAGGAACCCACAAGTCCTTGTGTTGTATCCAAGAGGAGAGGTAGATGCTTCACTTAGCTTTGTCATCAGCATTGACTTCACCTAGGGCTGTGCGCTCTCTCTCTAGATCTGTTTCTTTACAGTAACTAGATTTTCCTCACTAACTCTCTCCTTCACCCAAACATCCAATCAGTCATGAAGTCCAGTTGATTTTCCCACCCAATGTATCTTTCCTTCCCTCTCACTTGGAAATTGCCAGAGCCCCCAATGAGGGCTTCTCACTTCCAGTCTTGATTCACTGCTACTTGTGGTCTATGTCAGGGGTCTGTCAAAGCCATCTAGTAGATACTTAAGCTTTGGGAGTCACATGTGTCATTGTTGCATATTCTTCTTTGGTGGAAACAACCCAAATGTCCATCAACTGATGAATGGATAAACGAAATGTGGTATGTCCATTCAGTGGAATATTACCCAGCCATGAAAAGTGATGAAGAGTTCTATTGTACATCATGGTGACTATAGTTGATAACAGTGTATTGCATACTTGAGTATTGCTAAGAGAGTAGATTTTAAGTGTTTTCACCACAAAAACATAAGTGTATGAGGTAATGTGTATGTTAATTAGCTTGATTTAGCCATTCCACAAGGTATATAAGTTTCAAAACATAATGTTGCACACTATAAAAATTGGCAATTTTTATGTGTCAATTAAAAATAGTTAACAAAAGAAAAGGATGAGATTTGGATACATGCAGCAACAGGGAGGAATCCTAGAAACGTGCTCAGCAAGGGGTTAGGTACGAAGGTCCACATATTGTATGATTTCATTTCTGTGAAATGTCCAGAACAGACAGATTCATAGAGATAAAAATTAGATAAGTGAGTGGCTGCTTAGGGCTGGGGTTGGAGTGGGCAGATAGGCAGGTGGTGGCTAAAAGGTATAGCATTTCTTTTCGAAGTAATGAAAATGTTCTAAAATCGACTGTGCTAGTGATTGTATAACTTTGAATATACCAGAAGCCATCAGATTGTATATTTTAAATATGCAAATTACATAATACATGAATTATATCTCAATAAAGCTGTAGTCAAAAAAAAAATAATGTTTTGTTCACAGGCCATATGAAAACAAGCTGTGGGCTGAATTTGCCCCATGGGGCCATTGTTTGGTGATCAGGGGTCTATGTTGCTGCCAATATGAGCTGTTTAAAATGCAGATCTGATACTGTCACTGCCCTGGCAGGAAATGACACCCATTGCCCATTGGATAAAGGAATAACTCTGGCTGTCATTCAGGTTTTTCCACACTCCATCCCCAGTTTGTCTTTCTAGTCTCATGTCCTTCTGTCCTTCTCTGTACTACAACCACATTGATAAATACTCATACACTTATTTCCCTTTGATTTGCATTTGTTGTACCTTATGACTTCAGTATTTTGGAAAGTCTCAAATTTCTCATGTCTCAAATTCTCACTCAGTTGTCCCTTTCCTCCATGAAGACTTCCTCAGTCTCCCTGGGAAAATGGATTGATATTATAGGATGTGTTGTCTGTATTATCTCTGTTTAAATGTATGCCTCCCTTCCTAAGACTGCGAGCTCTTTGGCATCAGGGAAGCAGGGACTATATCTTTTCTTCTTGGCCCAACCACTGCTTAGCACAGGTGCCTGGCACACAGTTGACACTCAATAACTGCTTTCTTGAACTGAATTGAAGCCTAAAGAGAAGCAGACTAGCTAAACTACATCACAGAAATTCAGCAACATTATATTGCTGAAAAGCCTCTTTGAGTCTCTCTAGTAATCCAAGCCCTTCCTTTTCTATGATGAAACCAAGGCCCAGAGAAGGGCACTTCCTTGCCCGGAGTCACCCAGCAATTAGGGGCCCAGGCATACCTAGAGCCTGCATCTCCACCTGGGACCCCCGGGCTCCGTGTGCACACTTCCGTGTCTTTCTGCAATCCCCTCCAAGATTAACACGCTGGGGAGCTGGGCCATTTGCCACAGCCAGGTTTTATAGCCATCTCCTTGGCCTGGTTAAGCCAAACCTCCCAATGGCCAGCCGCCTGGTTTGCCTCACCCCTGCCCACTCTGGGCACTCTCAGGCTCCCGAGTAGGGGCCAACCACCTCAGGAGCAGCCTGAGATGCTGGCCAGAACCTCCGGGCATTCCTGGCTGTAGGAACAGACTGTGCAACATGGCCTCTGACGCAACTGGAGCAGGAGGCTGGACTCAGGCTCAGATTTGGATCCCATCGTTTGATTTATTGCATTGGGTATTTGTTCCACACATGTTTTTCCTATGCCTGGGGATACCCCAGGCTGATTGTGGTTTTCTCTTTCTTTCATCATGTGTATTTGTGTGTGTGTGCAGAGAAAGAAAGCGGGGGGGAAGAAGGAGAGAGAGAGAAAAGAAGGAAGGGAGGGATGAAAAAGAGAGAGAGAGTTCTGATTTCTGACAGTTAGTTGCAGGATCAGGGTCCTTACAGGCTGCTGAATAATTAAACAAGACTCTGGGATTTCACGAAGCTTTATTCCTTCCATATAGGCACACATATGGCCAGCTTCAACCTCCACAGCCCACAACTGAGCCCCTACTATGTGCCAGGCACTTAATCCTTCTAAACCTCACAACACCTCCATGCAGTCGGAGGGACTGCCTTTGTTTTAAGGACAAGGGAACCAAGGCTTAGAGGGATTACATGATTTGCCTCAGGCCCCTGGTTAACAAGTGATGGAGCCTGGATCCAGATCCAAGTGTTTAACTACAGCATTTGTGGCTGCCACACAAACCCGTGTGCCCTCCCATCTTTAGGGAGAGCCTCCTTTGTACCAGGCACCAGGCTTTAGCAATGACTAACATGTGGTTTTCACCTTCTTAGAGCTTTGTTCATACTTGTGCAGTGCCATTTGCCTTGTGGACAGCTTTGCTAAAACTGATCAAACTCCAAGCCGTCTTCCAGGCCTACTCTTAACGTTTTCTGTCGATTCGCTGACTTGAGCTTAGAGATCACATCGGCTGTTCCATGATCTCTTGTTTAGTGGAAGAAGAAACCAGGGTCCTGGGAGGTCAAGCAGCAAGCCCAAGGTCACCTAGCTAGTGGATAACTGAGCTGCAACTTGAATCCTTATCTCTTATCTCTCAATTCAAGCTCTTTTCATCCTCCTGGGCTGCCATCATGCTACAAGCTGTCTTTCTCCATGGAAACCTATGGAACCACATCTCGTCATTTCAGCTGGAAGTAGCTTGGATGTAGGGAGTGGTCCTCCTCATCTCAGGTTGTGTTTGTATCTTTGTGATGCTCTCTTGCTTCCGGGCTGGAAACAGCTCACCAGGCCAAGAGCCAGGAAATGCAGGTTCAGCTCATGAACCTCTTCCATGATGCTGGTATCTTGTGTCCTCGTCCAAGCCACTCCTGGCAGGGACACAGGGACAAACGTGGAAGGGTAGTTAGAAGTCACCCACCTTACAGGTGAGACACTGAGGCCAGAACGGATAGAAGTGACTAAGCCAAGCATAGGCAGCAGGGTGTGGCTACAGTTTTGAGGGTCCTCCTGCCTTTTCCTGTGTGTCAGAAAGCAGAAGAAAGAGAATATGGATCCTCATGAAACAGGGAGGCAGAGGCCAGCTCATTCGAGGAAGCACATCCACTAATGCTCAGTGTTGTCTGAATTAGGTGAAGATTGCCTTGAGAGTAGTGAGCTCCTGTGGTAAGAGACAGCCAAATAGAGGCTGCCTGAGCTCCCCAAGGCGGAGTGGGGCAAAGATCAGATTGAAGGGGCTCAATGGCTTCAGTGCCTAACCCAAAGAGCTCATGACCTCAGGGTCCAAGACTCCTGGCTTCCCATCTGGGAGAGTGGGAGAGCAGGAAAGGAGGGGGGTGGTGGGGCAGGGGAGTGGCTTTCACTGATAGAAAAGACCAAAAGAGCTCTTATTACTGGCCATCAGCCAAAGCTTTTGTGGGATGTTGCCTGAAACATAGGTCTGGGCCCCCAGAGGGGCTGTCTAACTAGATGAAAGGCGACAGCACTTAGAGGATGGTATGGAACCTCCTTCTGGGGAAACGAGCCCAGGAAATGGGTGGGGATTGTCCCAGACACTCAGCTGGAATTGATGGGGCAGATGAAAGCTCAGGAAATGGCCCATCACTCAGTTCTGGGCGGCAACCTGGACATCTTCATGGACCAGGGGCTGTAGACCTCCTCATCCCGGGGACCTTGGAGGGTGAGACCCAGGAGGGTGGGACCCAGGGAGGTCTCTCTTACTACGTGAAGCAGATCTGGCCCTTCCTCTCAATAGCTGTGTCTGTGGGCAAGTTACTTGGCACTCTGGGTAGGTTTTTGCATCCTGAGTGGGTTTTTGCATCCGTGTAATGAGGATACTGACTCCTCCCTCCTGGGCTTGTAAGTACTCTGTGAGAGCAGGTATATGATGTTCCTAATACAAAGCAGGGGGAGGAAGTGGTTTGGATGCCACATCTTGATTCACTGAGTGGGGTAGTTACTCTTCAAAGTTTCCTCCTCAGCTTGGGGCCAGCCCATGAATGTGGTTTCCTCTTTTTGTGTGTCTATGTGTGTGTGCATGCATGCGTGTGTACATGCATGTGTGTGTACATGTGTGCACGTGGCAGTTACCTGCCTTTCATTGACCCTGAGGTTCATATCCACTTTGAGGAGCCCAAAGCTCTCTCTCAGACCTGTACCATGTGCTGAGATGTTCTAGGACCCAGCCAGACACCTGTATACCTGGACAGACCACAGTGGGTGCTGACGGGTGCATCTCTCATGCTGGTGGGGATAGGGTGGGGGTAGTGCCCCTGGAAAATCAAATAGTGATGCAAATTACAGAAAATAAAACAAAATCAAGTAATTAGAATTCTCTTCATTTTAATTTTATCTCCCACAGATTGTCTGAAGCGTTTGATGTCTGATGTTGCCTCTACATGAGAACACAGGATAGGTCTGGGTCAGACAGCAGTGAACCAGCTGGTCAGTTACTTTCTTTAACTGTCTGTAGGTTTTCTCAGAGAGCTCCTTCATTTCCAGATTGGCTGCTGCCAGAAAAACTTGAGAATCACTGAAAGCCACTGTACCAGAGAAAGATTACTCTTCAGGAGCAGGGAAACCTGGGATCCGGGTGTGCCTCTCTACTAACCCACCTTTGACCAGCAGCCTCATCTCACTGGGCCTCAGTTTCCCAGTTATGTTTGGGGTACAACCATGCCTGCCCCCATCCTACCTGACAGGGTTGATACAGGCTCAAGAGTACGATGGACATGGAAGAGCTTCCTGAAATGCCAGCTCAATGTGTTCCAATAGGTTTTACATGAGTGAATTCTACAATGGCAGGGCACACACTCCGTGCAAGTCTTATGCTAGGCTTGGGGACCCAGAGATAAGCGGGACCTAACCTCTGTCTCCAGGAGCTCGCAGTCTGTTCTTTTTTCTGGAAGCTGACTTCCATTATGTGTGGCTTTTGTGCCCAGTCAGCATACATTGTGCTCACCAGTGAAGTTCTGGTGGTGGCGTTCTCACCACACTCTCCTCCCTTCCTCCCCTCATGCTCTCCCCGTCTCCATGCCGCCAAGCTGCCTCTGTAGGAACATGAGTGGGACAGGCTTCCAGACACCGTCTTATCCAGATGGCAGTGGAGGCCACTGAGGCTCAGAGGAGTGAATGACTGACCAAGGCCAGTTCTCCTGCCTGTTTGACTGGTTTTTAAAAACACCTTACCAAGAGTTAATGTACACTGATTCTTAATATGTGGGACATGTAGTTTAAAGATTTCATACTGAATAAATGATATTTATTAAGTCAAAAAAGAAAAAAAATGAAGTGTTTTGGCTACATTACTTGAAATACAAACTTTCAGTTTTCATCACCGAAAAAAATAGTCTCAATTGTGTTTCTTCATGGAGAACTTCAACTGAACCTGGATTTCCTCACATCTTCTTTAGAAAGAAAACACAACAAAACAAAAACCCAGGAAGAAATTGACTAAAAGCTTTTTGGCCGCCAAGACAGCAGGGACAGTACAGCAGGGTGCTGAGAGGCACACTGACTAGCAGCAGGTCACACAGACTTGGCTCACTTTGTGCAGGTCACCAACTTGCTAACTTGTGATTCTGTAAAAGGGGGAACATGCAGCCTGCGGGAAGCCAGAGGGTATGTGCAATGCACCATGTCATATGCATGCACACACAATACTGTATGTGCACATGTTTATGTCACATGCACACAGGTACAGGGCCGCTATTTCCAGAGCAGGATCAGGAAAGATACCTGATCCGGTGCCTACCATAGCTATTTCTGAACCATATAGATATTGTTCCATGAAAACACATGGAAGAGTCTTTTCTAACAGCTGAGACCCATTTTTAGGATGATGATGATGGTGATTTTGTTTACCATTCACTGAGAGTCTGATACGTGACGCAGGAGATCAGAGCTGGCACTGTCAAGTGGGAGAGACAGATTATAAACATAATAAACGTAGGATTCTGGTTCAAGATGACTGACTAGAGACCTCAGACACCCACCCATTCCAGAATGAATAACCCAAATTATGAGGAGACACTCACGCTGGGGACCCAGAGGGGCCCTGCCCTCCCTGAGCCTCCAGGCTGGGAGGCAGAGACAGGTCTCCCCTTCTAGGATAGTGATAATGGCAAATGTTTCCATCCCCCTTGCCCTGTGCCGGCATATTTCCATGTACCTGTGGCAGTGCAGCAGCTGCAGAATTCATTTATCTCCCAGCAGTTGCAAAGCAGAGACCAGACAAGCACAGCGCTTGAGTGACCCAGAGCAGTCCCTGTGTTGCTAAGGGACTCTGGCTGGGAGGAACAGCTGGCCTGGCCCTGGAATTTCCCCACTTGCTGGGGCTCAGCAGTGGTCTTGGAGGGCCCTTCCCACGCCCTCAGGAACCACCGCCTGGAGAGTGACTCCTTGTCCTCCTCAGCCCATGCAGGCCAGAGCAGGATCAACTTGCCTGGGGCCTTCCTGCCCTTTACTAAGGGAATTGCTGGTCCTGGTCCCTGGCTTTCCTCAAACACTCTCTCATCGAGTTCTTCCACAGAGGGCACTCGCTGGAGACCTGTGGTCCTTATGTGGGCTGTGGGCAAGTTTTATTTGACCAGGATTTTTTTTCAATAATTTCAGTAGCTGCCAGTATTGAAATGTTGGGTGTTTTCACATTAAAAGCAAACAAACAATAAAATCCTGGCCTTTCTTGGAAACTTGGGAAAGCTGACCACGAGAGGCCAGGTTCCCGCACCAGCACGTCTCTGGAGCGGTTGGTGGAGGCCTTGCTGCCCTTTAGCTGAGGGCACGTTTGCCGCGGGCCCTGCCCAGCCAGTCTCACATGTTTCATTACTTGCTTGGCCCTGTGACATTTGTGTGTGTGACCCATGCCCAACTCTGTCTTTATAGGTGGGAAAACTGAGGAGCGGTTTAAAAGTTATGAAAATGGGCCGGGCGCGGTGGCTCAAGCCTGTAATCCCAGCACTTTGGGAGGCCGAGACGGGCGGATCATGAGGTCAGGAGATCGAGACCATCCTGGCTAACATGGTGAAACCCCGTCTCTACTAAAAAATACAAAAAAAACTAGCCGGGCGAGGTGGCGGGCGCCTGTAGTCCCAGCTACTCGGGAGGCTGAGGCAGGAGAATGGCGTAAACCCGCGAGGCGGAGCTTGCAGTGAGCTGAGATCCGGCCACTGCACTCCAGCCTGGGAGACAGAGCGAAACTCCGCCTCAAAAAAAAAAAAAAAAAAAAAAGTTATGAAAATTGGAGCTCTGAGAGCCTCTGTGTTTTTCCTTTTCAAGCAGCTCCAGGCCCTGTTGGTCAAAAACAGTTGGACCCACAGGAGATGCTGGACCCCAACACATACCCACCATGGGATGCACCCTACCCCCTCAACCATGGCATGTCCTCAAATTAAAGATTCCAGGCAGACCGGGGCTTATTTTCCACCCAGTGTCTGGGGCATATTTTCTCCTTCGAGTCATTACAAGTTCTACATCTCTAGCAGCTCAGGGTCTTGAAGGCAAAGCCTGCTTTTCCCGGCAGCCCCAGAGTGCTCAGACACGAGGCTTCCTCTATTCGGTTTCCATATGCCCCGCTCTAGCCTTTGGTCTGCGTGCAGCTTGTCAACATTAAATAACCACCTCTTGCGGTTCTCTCATAACAATTCCTTAGATCTTGGAAGCCTGGCTGTGGAGCTCTACATATGTATAGATCTAATTTTCACACAACAGGCTGCTTAGCAGATGGGGACCCAGACCAGCCTCCAACGTTTAGCTGAGAGTTAAGATGTGGGAAACTAGGTGGCTTTTAACCAGCCTGTATTGCTGCCAGCACTCAACCTTAGAGAATTTTCATAGAGGGGAAAGAAACTCAACCCCCACCCCCAACAACAACAACAAAAAACCCCAACGACAACAGACACACACACACTCACACACACATACACACACACAACCAACAAAACCACAATTTTCCTTGCTCCCCCAAACCAGATGGCAGATGGTATGGAACCAATAAAACACAGATTCAAACATTTGTTTATTTAACATTGAATGTAATATGGCTTTGTGGTCCCTTGCAAGGAAACACCAACCTTCCAACCAAAGAAATGACAGATTTCAGTCAAACCTCAGGGCAGCATTTGGAGGAGCTACCCCTTGGGAGGCCCATGCAAAGAGGGGCCAGGGAGAATTAAGCACTGGACTGGAAGCCTCTTGGCCTGGTTTCCTCTCTGGCTGAAAAGCTAGGAGGTCTTCGGAAGTGCTGACTGACACTCCATTTCTGTTGCTTGCCTTTTGTTGATGTTCAGTTCCAAAGGCAGCCAGCCACATGAAGAATGTTTCTGTCTCTTTTCTGAAACAGCTGTGGAAGATGTGGCTCTGGGATGCCAATGCAAAAGAGCATGAGAAAAAGGCTTGAGCAGTTGAGAAAAGGCTCTTTCTTGGCGCCTTGGGTCTGTAATGTCAGAGAATGTGACTTTACGATGCAATGTTGTTCCCCTTTTGTTTTGGCTTCCAAGACACACAGAGCTAAATTATATGCTCAGTTGAAATAACTATCTCTATTAGTTAAGATGCTTTTAGTTACAAGTGGCAGAAACCCAGTCCAAATTATTTTTTTAAAAAAGGTAATTGATCAGGTCAAGTAAGTGCAGATGGCTCCAGAGATGGCTGGTTTCGCCCTGGATTCAATGTTACCAGGGCTTCGCTTTCTAGATCTCAGACACACTGTCTCCACATGGCAGCCATGGTAGCCCCAAATCACCCCAAATTCACATCTGGGAAGATGTGAGCAGCCCCAGGAGAAGAACGAGTCTCTTCCACCAGCTCTGCTGGCAAAGTCATGTTGGAGGAACCTGACTCGTCCTGCTTGGAGCATATGCTCACCCTCAAGCCAATCACAGTGACTGAGACTTGGCGTACTCAGACTGGTCAAACCTGGGCCATGTGACTATCCCCATAGGTGCAAAGAGGGGCAAGACTAACTTGACCCTGAACACGTGGAATGTATTTCTTATAGAGAATATGAGGAGGGGGAAGGAGAACTATGCAAATAAATGAGCCTGGGATTCTGGCATAGCTTTTCCTTCTCCTGCCCTAATTCATGTATGTCTTTCAAATTGATTTTTAAACATGTATCTTTCATGTAAGCAATTCCAAAAGTTATTAAAAATAAGAGTAATCCATGATGAATGAATGAATTAATGAATAAACAAGTGAAAAATTGAGTAGTCTCTAGAATATGCTGCCTAGGGTAGTTCCTTGGTAAAACTGTACAATCATTATCCAGATTGCCAGAGCCAGAGGGAGCCATAGAGCTCTACCTGTTCATAATAGTTGGGTTATAGATGAGATCATGGAGGCCCAGAGCGGAGGTGCCTCACCCAAAGCCTAGTAGCAAATCATCTGCACAGCCTGGAGCCCAGAGCCCTGATATCAGGCCTGGGGCTCTTCTTGTCCCATGTTTGTCTCTTGCCTCTCATTTTCCTAAGTCCTTCTCCCTGGGCTGGCTTCCACTTTCATTCTCCAGACCCTTATTCTGGAGTCTTGCTATGAGTTGCCTGGCAAAAATTTCTTGCTAATATATTAACTTATAAGAGTGAAACTGAATTTCCCAGGGCTGTTTGGGTCTTCTAGATCCCCCAAAATGCATTTTTAACAATGACCTCCGTATTGGTTTGTTAGTTGTTAAGTAACAAATTACCACAAAGGTAGCAACTTAAAATAGCACACACAAATATCTTCTCTCAGTTTTCATGTGTTGGGTTACCAGGGATAGCTTAGCTGAATTATCTGTACAGAGTCTCACAAAGCTGCAATCAAGGTGTTGACTGGGATGCATTCTCATCAGGAGGCTCAACAGGGGAATTCCACTTCCAAGCTCACTCGAGTTGTTGGTTGAATTCATTTCATTTCCTTGTGGCTGTATGACTGAGGGCCCCAGCTTTTGCTGGCTATGGGCCAGAGGCTGTCTTCAGGTCAGCCTCACAATTCCTTGCCACATGAGATTCCTCAACATGATTGCTTACCTTCTCAAGCTAGCAAGGAGGTCACTCAACTCTGTCACCATGGAGTTTTATATAAAGTGACATAATCATGAGATTGACATCCTATTACCTTGCCTGAATCATGAGAGTAGCATTCATCAACCTTTACCATATTCTGTTGGTTAAAAGCAAGTCACAGATTCTGCCAGGGGTAAGAATTTTTAGGGTGAAATTAGGGTCTCCCTCCACAGTCTCAGGTCTTGGTGACTCACCTGTAATGTACCCATAATTCTATAACAGGAAGCCCCTACTCCGTGCCAGGCAGCACACTGGTCTTTACACATGACTGAGTGGAAGTGATGGCGTTATAGACAGATAATGGCCAGACCATAAGGTCAAGGCTGAAGGCTGTGAGTTTGAAGGGTTTGTGCATCACAGAAGATATAGCCTCTTCTTACACTGGGAAGGCAGGGAGTTAACACTGGCACAGCCTTGATGGGTGAATAGGAATTGACAGGAAGACAAAAAGGATGCAGAGAAAGTTATGATGTGTAGGCAAAAGAGAGAGATGAGTCTGGGGAGCTGCAAGTAATCCAGTTTGATTGATGTTAAAAGCCCTCGAGTCATGGGGCAAAGCCAGATCACTGAGGGACCTAGAAGCCAGGTTTAGAAGTGTGTCTTCTGCTTGACCTGAGAGGGCCACCGTGAGGTTATAAGAGGGGAATTTGGGAAGTGGCGTGATGGGCTTGGGCTCCAGGGAGTGAGAATCTCCAAGGAGGACCCTGAACAAGGCAGCGCCTATGGAATGAGAATAGCCTGGCTTCTCTGTGCTAACAAGAAGTCCACTCTCCCCCTAAAATATCCCAGGGAACGCAGACCTTCTAAGAGCAGTTTCAGGCAGCTGGGCTGTCAGAATGATGAGTTCTGCAGACCAGCAGCTGAATGAAAGAAGAAAAATGTCCCAACAAGCCCCGTTTCACTGCCCTTGACCTTGCAGTAGAGCTCTAAGTGCAAAATCTGTCATCTATTAATCTGTTAGAAGTTGACAAAAGGGACTTTGATCAGGAGTTGTTTTTTTCTCCCCTTCTTAAGTTTCTTGATGACACATAATAGCCCATTTCAGCCGTAGGCCCGGAAGCACGGCCATCATTCTTTTGCTCACTTCAACCCCAGTGGCCTCCTCCCCTCTGTGGCTTTCCCCCATCCCCTGCCCTGATATTAATTGGCCTGTAAGTGGTTACATGTGTTTCTTTTTATGTGTCAGTTGGAACCTGTTATTTGAGCTTGACAGCTATTTGGGAACACAGAAGGGATTCTCTGGGCCAGAGTTGGAAAATGGAACCATCTAGAACATGTCACATTTTCTTCTACCTCCTGTTTTTTCTCTTCCTCTATGCCTTGAGGTCTTGATACCTCCCACCCTTACCCTCACTTCTAATCCATCTCCACTCCTGAGTTAGGTCTACCCTAACTTTGTAGACCATGGACGTTCACAGCCAGGAGAGACCTTAGAGACCCTACAAACTTTTCTTCTGAAATCTATAGCTTCTTATTTTAAAGTTAGAGAAATTGAAGCCTAAGAGAGGAAAGCAATTTTTTTTTAAATGAAAATAACATCTGTTGCAGGTCTCTTAGGTACAGGTTTCTTACATGTGTTCTGTCATTGTATCCTCAAAATAACTGAGTTAGGAATCACATTGCCATTTTTCAGATGGTGAAACGGAGACTCCTGGAGGCAAAGCAGAAAGGATGCTTGGGCCAGATTGCCTAGGATTATATCCCATCTCCAGCACTTACCAGTTGTGTGATCTTGGGCAAGTGGTTTATTTTCTCTGTGCTTCAAGTTGCTGGTCAGTAATGGGGCTAGAAAAAGTGGCTACTTCAAAATGTTATGAGGATTAAATTAAATGATTTTTAGGTGCCTAGAACAGTGTCTGGTACACAGAAAGCACTTGTTAAATGTTAGCTGCTGCTGCTCTGAGAGGCAGTGCAGTGCAGCACAGTGGTTTAGCACACCGCTTCTGGAATGAGATGTTCTTGGTTTGAATCTCAGCAATACCAGTTACTAGTTATATGAACTTGGGTAAATTACTTATGTTCTCAGTGCCTAGTCTCATCTACAAAATGGGGGTATTCCTGATGATTGAGTATTCCTCAGTGAAATGGTTAGTTTCCCACATTATTACCTTGCAGTGAGTTCTGTCAACTGACAAGCCCTATTCAACCCTATGGAGCTTTTCATCAGATCTTTAGTGACCCATTTTAAATGTGAGTAGACTTTGAATATTACAAGTTATATCATCACAGAGATGAGAAGATATTGCATCTAAGAAAATAAAAATGAATGTAAAAAGAAAGAATGGGGATCAAGTGAGAATAAGACAGATTTCTTGAAAACTAAAATTAATAGACCAAAAAAAACCCTTAAAAAATAACACATTTCATAGATGAGGAGAATGTTTAGAAAGTAAAACAAAAAGATAAACAGATCGGAAATAGGAAAGAAAGATAAGAAAATTGGAGGATCTATCAAGGATATCCAGCATCCAAATAGTTAAACATTCCAAAAAGAGAAAAATGGAGAAAACAAGGGGAAGGCAATATTCAAGGAAAAATACAAAAATAAAATTCCCAGAACTGAAGCCATGAGTTTACTTATCTGAATCCACCACATGCTAAACACAGCAAATGACAAAAAGATCCACATCAGGGCAAATTATTAGGAAATTTCAGAATACTATAAATCAAGAAAAAATATCAGAAGCTTCCAGAAAAGAAAAATGAAAAGCAAATAAAAACAAAAACATGTATAAAAGATCAGGGTACAGGATGGCATTCCTCAACAGTAGCTCAGGAGGCTGATTGAGGCTGTAGAATTCTATACCCAGCCAAACTATTAATCGAGTGTGAGCTCCTCAGCAGCAACACTGAAAACTATAAGGAAAGAAGCAGTATCTTTAAAATTCTGAACAAAAGTGGTTTGCAAAATGGAGTTTATGCCCAGCCAAATAGCAACCCAGAAGGGCTCTAAAGAATTTTTTAAATGACGGTCTCCCTGACACTTTCCTTCCATTCTCCTTGTCTCAGTATGCTGCTGGAGGGACTGTTCTGCTAAAATGAGGGGGTCAACCAAGAAAGAGGAAGACATAGAATCTGCAAAGCAGATGACCTGGTGGAGGAAAAACTGAAGGGATATTAGATTGTGTGGAGAGATGCTAGGTTTGAAGCGGGGCCCAGGCATAGAGCACCATCTCTTCCTGCCATCAAGGCCCCACTGTACTGTGGCTGGTGCTGTGGATCCCCTGAAAGCAGACTGACTCTCATTCCAGCCCTATCTGTCTTCCCCAGCTACCTGACCCACTGCAGCTCCAGGGCCAGTCTCCTTGCACACCCTCCACAGGGCACATGGAGACTTCTGCAGTCCTCCATGCATCACAGGAATTGAGGAAGACCCTGGCATTCTGTCATCTGCTGTGTTGGTTTGAATGCCCCACCCCAGTTGCCTCATCTTTTAAAAAGGATAATAATAGCACTAACGTCACAAGGCCAATGTGAGAGTTTATATTTGCAAAGCACTTAGAATGACATCTGTCACATAGTAATGCAATATTGGTATTTGTTAAATAAAATATATTATGTAATGATGTGAAGGTGAAATAGTAGTAGGGTAGAAATGTGTCACTGTAAACTTTAAAACCGATGGCAAGTTCATCATCTCCCATTGGTCATGTATGCCTAGACACTCCCAAATGTACCTTCCTAAAAGCACTTCAACTTGTGATGCCAGTGCAAGTCTGGCCACACTGATTACTGCTGAACATAGGTTAGTGACTCCTCCTTCCTCTGTGGAAGAGGTCAGAGTTCTACGTTCAGGCCACTAGGATCTGCTCTGCTGTCCCCTCCAGGGTCACCCTGAATCAACCCTTCTGTCCCACTTGTCCTCCAGTTCTGGAGACTTTCTTCAGTGTCCTCTCATAAACTGTGCTCCCTCCTGCTTCAGGACCTTCACCCAAGCTATTCCTTGTGCCTGGGTGGCTCCTCCTGCCACTATCTTCTCCTTCCTTTCACTGGCTCCTACTCACCCCTTGAATCTTGTCTGGGTTATTATTTTTTGCAAAGAAGTCTTCCCCAGACCCAAAAGAGATGATAAATCCCATGATGCATTCCCATAGCCCATGTTATGTTTAATTCTTACATTCAGCACGACCTGCAATTGTTTGGGTTATCTATCCATTCATCCATCCATCCATCCATCCATCCATCCATCCGTCCATCCATCCATCCATCCATCCATCCATCCATCCAACACATGCTTATTGAATGTCTATTATATGCCCGGTACGTTTCCTGGCCTTAACCATATAGCAGTGAACCAAACAGACAGAACCCCCTTGCCCTGGTCTCTAGCAGCTATTCGATGTATTTGTGTTACAAAGCAATCTCAAAACAGATATACCCAATTTGGGGCCCAGCTCTATCACTTCTGTTTCATAAACAATGGAATTTCTTTTCTCCTGTCCACTCTGTGCTGAGCTCCTGTAGTACAGACACAAAAGAGATAATTACCACACATTTGTCTTTGAGAAAGTCACTTAATGCCTCTGATCCTAATTTCCTATATGAAAATTTTCTCTGCCTCCTTTGAGGGGCCGTGAGGATTAAATTACTGGACAGTTCTCTCTGTTCATGTAAAAGGGCTGTGGCATATGCAACTGAACAGCAGAAGCCTCTTAAACAACCTGCGATCAACCATCAAAAACACAAGGGCAAGACTCCTAAGCAGTTCTTTGCTTACCACTATATTCCTAGTGTCTAACATGTACCTGGAGGAAAGCAGTCTTTAATATATTATTTGTTAAGAAATAAGCAAACAAAATACTGCTACCTTCCCTAGAAAGATGATGGATTGAAGGCACAGTCCTACTCCTATGAAACTCATGAAGATCTCCTCGAGCAATGGCAGGAAACAGAGCTGCTGACTAGCAGTTTCGCAGGAGGTTAAAAGAAGAGAAGCCCCACCCAGGCGGAAGGTCGCTGCGGTTTCTTTGGTGAATGATCTGAATGATCGTCCCCCAGCTCTCCCATTTAGACCTTAGTTAATCTGGCTACCCTTGTAACCAGGCCAGCCCTCTAGAGTAACAGAGCCTGAAGTGAGGAGGTGGGAGGAACATTCATGAGTGGGTAACCCTGTGACTAATCCAAAGAAACAGTTTCAAGCCTGGTGGTTCACCCCAGCCTTGTTTGTGTCTAATTTCCCCAGGGGCAAATCAGCCCCTTCATTTCACTCTGAGGTTTAGGATTTCCCCTAGAGCTCTTGGTGAGACTCAGCCAGGATGTTTTGCATAAGTGTGGGAAGTCTTGGAGGTGGAAGTAGGAAATGGGGTGGAGAGTAAAGGTGAGACTGGATGGGGGACACTCTGTCCACCCCCGCTTCTGAAAAATTTTGGCATAATTCAAATGCACTCAATTGCTTCTTCCCAGACTATTTTGCAGAAAATTAACACCAAAGGAGACAGAAGAATTGAGCTTTTTAAAACAAGGGTTTTTTTTTTTTTTTTTTTTTTTAATTTATTTATTTTTTCCAGGAGAAAGGTAGGGAGAAAAATGAGAGCTAGGAAGCACATGGCCCTAAACAGGTGAGAAGTAATAGGCCCCATCTTTTGTATCTGAGCCAGCCATAATTCTTGACATATAGTGCACATTTCACAAATGTTTATAAGTGAGTTGAAAGAACATGGGCTCTCAAAGCAGATCCACCTGGTTTGGGGCCTGGCTCTATCACCTGTTTCATGAACAGTGGGCTTTTTTCCCACGTGTCCACTCTGTGCTGGGCTCCTGCAGTGCAGACACAAAGGAGGTAATTACTGCACATTTGTCTTTGAGAAAGTCGCTTAAGGCCTCTGATCCTCATTTTTCCTATATGAAAATCTTCTCTGCCTCCCTTAGAGGGCCATGAGGGTTACACTGAACAGTGTTCTGTCCGTGACAAAGGGCTGTGGCAAATGCATGCAGTTAAACAGCAGAAGCCCTCTTAACCTGCAATCCACCAGCTTGCTAGATTGATGGAGGATCTCCACACTACTCAGCAAGCACTGTGCCCATGCCTGGGATACACTAAACCCTTGAAGCTAGCAGCTCCAACTGAAGCTTCTCTCCAGTTTTCCCGGGCACATAGGTTTCCATTGGTTGAGCTGTGTGTGCTTACCAAGGGCTATTTGTATTTCTTCTCAACCTGTACCTGTTACTCTGATTAAATAATGCAATCCGTCATTTCATAATGCAATAAAATATGAGTGCAAAAACATAGAGTTGTTTCTTTGCAAGCTAAAGTGAGTGCTTTGGAGAGAATCAATGCATGCTATAACTGAACAACCTCCTGGCGAATTCTGTGTAAGTGCAATAACTATAAAGGTTAGAGAGAAAAACAAGAAAATCGAGTCTTTGGCATTCAGTTTTATATTCCCTTCCACTTTAAAGAAACAGAGACTACATATTGTTGGTGTTACCTTGTGGGCATGATTTATCTGGGAAAGAATTCCAAACAGCCAACCCAAAGAATCCCCCATTTTCTATGACTATCTTGGGAAAGTGGGCGTGACAAAGCTGAATCTCATCAGATTCCAGAGGGGGTGTTTGGTGGCTTTAATGCTTCTCAGTAAAGTGGATGGGAGAGTGTCAGGCCTGACTCAAGCCACAGAGGGTTCTGAGAACCTCAGTACTGGGAAGGGCTTCATGTTCACTGGGTCCAGGCATCCCCTGGGGCGGGCACCTCCACCGCAGTTCCACTGCCAGGTGGCTGCCCAGGCTCCCGACTGATGCCCCAGTGACTCAACACCACTGAGACCAGAGCCTGGTTCGGTTTGAGTCGTATTCTGGTAAGCGTGCCTGACTCACTCTCCTCTCCCTTCTCTGTGCTCCTTAATGTACCCTCCTTTACCCCCAGGTGAAAAAGCTCCCTTAACTTTGTCACAGCAGGTCCAGAAAGAAGCTAACACTGTAACATGAATTTGCCTAATATATTCTCAAGGTCCCTATTTTCCCAGCAGGACAGGGCCTGTTTATCCTTTCAGACAATTCTTCATTCATTCCTAGGGCCTTCTTATTTTTCCTAGCCCCAAGATCCAGCTCCTTCGTCCAAAAGACCTACCCTAAGCCCCATTTCTGCACATTTCCAGCAAGATTCTGCCTGATCTCTGCCTCAAGTTGATAGGACAAAATACTGTACCTTGCATCAGAAAAAACATTTAATTCTAGCACCTTTTTTTTTTTTTTTTTTTTTAACCAAGACGGAGTTTTGCTCTTGTTGCCCAGGTTGGAGTGCAATGGCGTGATCTCGGCTCACTGTAACCTCCGCCTCCTGGGTTCAAGTGATTCTCCTGCCTCAACCTCCCAAGTAGCTGGGATTACAGGCGCACGCCACCACGCCTGGCTAATTTTTGTATTTTTAGTAGAGCTGTGGTTTCACCATTTTGGTCAGGCTGGTCTCAACCTCCTGACCTCAGGTAATCTGCCTGCCTTGGCCTCCCAAAGTGCTGAGATTACAGGCGTGAGCCACTGTGCCTGGCCTAATTCTAGCACTTTCTAACTATTAGACCTTGGATTACATAACTAATGTTTCTAAAAGTTGTGATTTTTCTCATTTGCATAATGGAAATTGAAATCGCTCATTGTGATGGTTCTTCATTCAACGATTTTTAAAGTCTTTACAGTGTGCTCAAGCACTCTGCTGCTGTGATACTGTGGATACATGCCTGGGAAAGCCAGAGACTGTCTGATACAGCCACAGGAATGAAGCTTTGCTGGTTGATAGATGGGATAATGCAGGGGTTGGCCAAGTTTTTCTGTAAAGTGCCAGATAGTAAATATTTTAGGCTTTATTCTGCCATAGTAGTGCAAAAGCAGCCATAAACAATACATAAACAAATGGGCGTGGCTGTGTGCCAATAAAACTTTACAAAAACAAGCAGCAGGCTTTGGCTTGTAGGAAATAGTCTGCCTACTGCTGGGCTAAAGGTTAATGTTTGTGGATTGAGGGTCAGTTCCAGATTACTCCAAGAAGGAGGCTTCAGATGATGAACGTGTGGACTTAGCCTGGCATGCTGGGAGTTCTTCAGGCGGGCCTCCAAATGCATCATTCCTTTTGCTTATGCAGAGCTGGATTGGTTAGATCTCAAGCTGGCTTAATTAACTTCCCAAGCCTGCTTCCTTAATGGCAAAGTACGAATTCAATAGCATTCAGTGGCCCCTTATAACAGACACAGTAAATATGACAAAGATACTACCCAGCCTACACTACTGGGATGACAGCGAAAAGTCACTTCTCTCCAGGAGGGTTTAACTAGTGGTTTCCCAAACTTGAACACTCATCGAATCACTCAGGATGCTTGTTAAAAATACAGATTCCTGGACCCCTCCTTTAAAATGATTATTTCAAGCTATAGAGATGACTTGGGGACTCTGGACTATTGGCATGTGGCCCAGATGATTTTGAAGGAGGGAAACTCAGAGTTAGGCCCCTTCTAGCTCTGACACACAGTGGTTATCAAAAGAGTAAAGGAAGCCTGTCTGCCCTTGCTGGGCTGTGGTGGGACAGAGAATGGTGGTGGTGGGGATCGTTATCTTGTCTGCAAGGACGTGGCAGGATGTGGTTGACCTGAATTTCCTGTGAATCAAGGAACCAGAGAACAGGGGGAGAGATTCACAGCCCAGCAGTAGGCTTGGCCCACATGCCTAGAGTGTGCTCAGTGGGTATTGGGAAATGAGAGCCTGGCCCCACCTCTTCTCCGTGACCTTGGGCAGGTCACTTCACCTCTCAGAGTGTCAGTTTCCTCATGGATACAATGGAGGGGATGATGGGTCATTTTCAAGGACACCAAGAAGAATAAATGAGGTATCATTTATAAAACCTCTGTCTCCTCAATTAGTGGTAGAAAATTCCCTTTCAGTGGAATAAGTGTCCACCTCAAAACATCCAAGGGCCAAGAGTTAGGAGACCTCCTTCATGGGCAGGGTTTCACCAGTGACTCAATGCTCCATCTTGGAGTAAGTGAGATCATGTTGTTGGGCCTCACTTGGCTTAACTGGAGAATGGGATGTTATGCACCTGCAGTTCCCTGTTTCCTTTGCCAGGATTCTCTTGAAGGTTGGATGAAACTATGGAATGAGAAGTGTCCTGGTGCTGTCGGGGGATATGGCAAAAAAAAAAGTCCAAGACCATTCTTTTCAGGTGCAGGGGGAGATGTTGCTGACTTTAATAATGTACTTCTTTCCATTTGTGGCGTGGTGGCTCACTCCTGTGGCGTGGTGGCTCCTGTGGCGTGGTGGCTCACTCCTGTAATCCCAGCACTTTGGGAGGCGGAGAAGGGGGAGGTCATGAGGTCAGGAGATCGAGACCATCCTGGCTAACATGGTGAAACCCCGTCTCTACTAAAAATACAAAAAATTAGCCGGGCGTGGCGGCGTGTGCCTGTAGTCCCAGCTACTCAGGAGGCTGAGGCAAGAGAATGGCATGAACCCGGGAGGCAGAGCTTGCGAGTGAGCGGAGATCGCACCACCGCACTCCAGCCCGGGCGACAGTGAGACTCTGTCTCAAAAATAAATAAATAAATCAAAGGAAGAAATAAAACAGGACCTCTGAATGATATCCTTGTCAAATATAGCTTTCTCCTATTGAGTTATTTTCATCTGAGTTTATCAATCAATTGAGAAACAGTCACTGGAGATCAACGGTGTACCCAACCCTGTGCTATGTGTAAGATATGGAGGTTCAGAGGTATGCTGCTAGGTCTCTAACCACAAAAGGCCCACAGTCCAGCTTGGGAGATAACAAATATGTGTTATCTAAGTATGTTAGCACATGGGAAGTGAAATAGCAATGCAGTGATAATGCTGATGATGCTGACAGTAATGATGGAAAGGATGAAGATGATGTCAATTACTCTTCATATACACGCACAATTGTACACTTTACAAAGCATGTTTAGGATGATTATCTTATCTGATATTCAAGGCTAGGAAAATCCTGATTTTACTGATGAACAAACTCAGGGTAATAACTTCTCAGAGATCAGATAGGAAGAAAGTAGCTTAGTTGGACTCCAGCTTCTTTCTTTTGGCCCCAAGAGTGCCATTATCCCCAAGACATCATAACTTTCTTCCTTTAAATTGCAACAGAACATTGCAAAATGCACATTATCATCAGATAGTAATGTGAGTAAATTACCACATGGGAAGTGAATGTTACAAGATCTCAAAGAGCAGGCAGGTCAGGGGACTGTTGACTGTAATGATCAGAAGAGGCTCAGAGGAGAAAGCTGAGTTTAGCCTTGGAAGGCTGCATCGTATTTTTGAGAGGTGGAGATGGGAGGAGGGGTGACATTCTTGGCAAGAGGAAATGTATAGGTAAGAAAGGAAGTAAGAAAGTTCAAGGTGTGGTGGGAAATAGCCAGACTCCAGTCTGACCAGAATGGGTTCCATACAGTGGCTCTGCTGGGGAAGAGTTGGGGATGGTCTCTTCCAAAGGGTTAGAGTGGTACTCTTTACTTTAGCATAGGTGGGATATGGCCACCATTTTCTCTTTCATATCCTTATTCCCCTCAACCCTGAGTCCATCCATAATCAAATCAAGCAGTAATCAAATCAAATAACAGTCTGTAGTCTTAGCCCAAAGACAGAGTCTGCCACTTCCGACTTTTTTCTTTAAAAAAAGTCAGAATGCTGCTGAAACAGGAACAGCATTGAGGCAACAGCAGCTCTGACTCACAAACAGCACATCAAAGCAGCAATGATAAGAAACTGGCAGTAATTGTGCGTGTGAGCAGCGCTTTCCTGACGCTCTTTGAGGCTTGGGGGCCCCTCTGGGCAGCCTGATTGTGGAAAGAATCATGTGGTTTTCAAAAATTGGGTGACTCACCACACAGGCAGGGTTCAGAAACAAAAACATAGTCCTGTCTGCTTTGGTTCTCAGAGCCCAGGGCTTTGGGTCACTTCACATTTTAGGACATCAGTGAGCTGAGATTCATCTGTTCATTCACCCAATCATCCATCCATTTGACTATCCATTTATGCATGCATCCATCCAGGCACCCAGGCATCCTTCCTTCCAACCATGCATGCATCCATCCAGTCATCCATCCAGGCATCCTTCCATCCATGCATCCATGCATCCATGTGTCCATGCATCTGTCCATCCATCCATCCATCCATCCATCCATCCATCCATCCATCCATCTATCCATCCATCCTTCTATCTATGCATGTGTCTTTCCATTCATCCATGCATCTATCCACCCATCCGTCCAACCATTCATCTATTTGTTCCACAGATACTATGAGCATACACTTGGTATAGGCCCTGTGCTAGGTGCAGAAGATGTAGTGGTGACCAAGATAGACTCTGAACTCAGTCCCTACCTTCATGGGACTTATAGTCTATTGAGGGAGAGAAGTATTGACCAAATAATTACATTGGCAATTAAATCACTACTGTGAAAATGGCTGTGAAGGAAAATACTGAGGTGTGTAATAGGAGAAAGTGACCTGATCTGGGAAGATGGTCAATGAAAGCAGGGACTTATGCTAAAAGATAGATAAGATTGATAACTGTACAATCAGCCTTTCAGCACCACCTCCTCCACCATTAGGGATAATAAAGAGATAGAATTCAACATTTTTCAATCTCTCTGTCTTTATACAAACACCATGAGGAGTTAATGACACAATCATGCTTTTTTGAGTCTCAGAGACCTGGGTTCAGATCCCATATTCTGAACTTACTGTTGCTGTGACTTTGAATAAATTACTTATCCCCTCTGATCCTCAGTGTCTTCCACCATAAAGTGAGGATAATAATAATGGCCTTCAAAAGATAGTTTAGAATATAGGTTGAAATAATTTCTATCAGCTTCCTAGCCTATAGTAGACCCTTAATAACTGTGGTCAGGTTCTTAATCTACTGTCACCGGTATGCAGTTGTATGCATATCTCATGCAGGTTTGTTCTCTAGGAATGACCACAGCACCAGGCCTATTGTCTGAAGTGGCTGGCTGAGTTCTAGAACATATCCATCTTTAATGAGAGTCTGAATTAGATGATCTCGAAAGTTCCTTACTATCCCAGCTTCTAGAATCCCAGAAATTCTTCGTGAAAAAAAGCAAAACCATGGGCTGGGAGTAAGATGCCATGGAACCTCTTTTGCCCCTCTGAGCCTCAGTTTCCCCCTCTGAGCCTCAGTTTCCCCATATCTCCAATGATAGGGTTGGAACTAAGAGTATTTGCAGTCTGACAGTCTGGGATTTTGTGATCTGCAGGAGGCAAGAGGTCCTCAGCAGAGCTGGTGCCTGATCCAATCATGACATCCATAGAGTTTTACTTCTGCCCCTGTCCTTTCCCTGTTCTTTCTGCCAGCTGGCTCCAGGTGCCAGGGCTCTCACCTGCCCAGGTTCCTTCAGACAGAGCATGAAACAGAACCAACCAACAGCTTAGTTTATTCACACTGTGATCCATGAACCTTAATATGTTTTCCCTCTTCAGAAAAATATACCTTTGGAAAGATGAACCTGGAGAGGATAATGCTTAACTCTCCTAGGTCTATCAATAATGGAGGAACTCCAGGCCTTGTAGGAGAAATGTACGGTTTCACCTCACTTCACACTCAAGGGGGAGCTGTTTATTCTGTGTATGGTCAGGATGTCCACACTGGGGATGGGAAGAGATCGGGAGGGAGGGGCTTGAGGTTGGAGAGGACAGGTGTTGAAGGATATCCTTCCTTGTGAAGCTCTTTTGGATGAGAGAGCAGCACTGGTTGAGGTTCATGTCTCTCTGTTTCATGGTCTGGCTCCCAGGGACCAGTCAGTATGGACCAGGACTGGGGACATCTTGTCCTGCATTTCCTCTCAGCCTGAGCCTCCACAAGAGTTCTCTGGACAAGCCTTGCTTATGAGTGCCCCTGAGAGCTTCCTTTGGTGTGGCCAATGTCCCTTCCGCAACCTTATTAGAGCAATGCACGGAGCATAGTTAAATAAACAGAAACCCCTTAAGCATTCGAATATAGACTCAAATTCCCTTGTCAAATAGTCTGGGCTTTATCCTTTTTGGTTATTTTGGGAGTGAGGTGGGGTGGGTAGTCTTTCTTGTTTTTAGGAAATGGTATCTGGAAGGCATATACAGAAGCAGTATACAAATTCTGCATCCCATGCAGATGTTAGAAATTGAGCCCATCATTACTAATATTAATTTCCTATAACCCCAGGCTTATGAGAGATTTTTTAGGAAAATGAGAAGAGAAGCCACGGACCACAATCCCGAGGAAATACATCACGGAGTTGGGAGAACACATCGGTTGTCCCTAAGTTAGATGGGGCCCAACCGGGCTGTCCCCATTCTGCTGAAGTGGCATGGCTTTTCCTGATTTCTCTCACCTGATAATTAGTTGTGACTAGTTAAGGAGCTGGTTAGGACAACTTCAGCCTTTAGCCCTTTGAGACATCCAAGGATAATATTATTTCTAACGTTCTCCCTCTTCCTATTGGCATTAGGTGATAGTGAGGTAACTTGGTTATCTGTTGCTAGTTAGGAATCAGAGCAAGAATTTAGGAAGGAAGTATACATGCCTTCAAAGCAGTATCAGCATCTTTTGTAGATCTTCCCAACTTGAAATCTAATAAGCTCCAAATGTCGAAGTATTTCCCATTTATAATTTTTTTTCTCAATAGCTGGCTTTGGAGGCTGGAGTCAGGCTGGGGTTAGCTACAGAGCAGTTGGAGAAAGAAGGCCCTGAAGCAAACTAGAGGGAAGAACATGCCAGGCGGTCAGTACCAGAGTGAGGAGGGAGAGCTGCCAAGACCTGGGAGATGGCTCCAGCAGGCAGTGAGCTGAGGCAGAGCTGGAGGCAGATTGGGCACAGCCCAGAGTGGCTGAGGAGGCACCGATACCAGGGAAGGGGCTTTGTGGGCTCCAGACTCTGCCCAGGCCTCCTGCCCATATTCTTCCCTGGTGCCCCTGGGGCTTCTCCCACTTTCATTCCATTGCTGCTTGTAAGAAGACAGATGTTGATGATCTTCATGTCTCCGGTGCTCTCAGTTCCCCTGGTTTAAGCCGGCTGTTCCATTGCAGAGCCAAGGCCCCAAAGGGTCTTTTACCGGCTGTTCTCGCTCTTCTGTGCAAAGTGTCCTTCTTATTAATTTTTAAAACTGTCGTAAAAGTTTTGAGGCCTGGCATGGTGGCTCATGCCTGTAATCCCAGCACTTTGCAAGGCCAAGGTGGGAAGATCGCTTGAAGCCAGGAGTTCGAGACCAGCCCCACCATGAGTCAGAGACCAGCCTGGCCTGGAGTCAGAGACAGAAAGAGACCCCGTCTCTACAAAAGATGTGAGAACTTAGCCAGGTGTGGTGGTGCACACCTGTAGTCCCAGCTACTCGGGAGGCTGAGGCAGGAGGATCAGTTGAACCCAGGAGATTGAGGTTACAGTGAGCTATGATTGCACTGCTGCACTCCAGCCTGGGCGACAAAGCAAGACGCTATCTCTAAATAAATAAACAAGTAATAGAAAAAATAAAATCATAGTTTTAATTTTTTTTTTGAGTCACATTTGTTGAACTTACTTATTCGGTGAAATTTAACCTTTCAGAGTGTACAATGCATTCAGTTTTGACAATGTGTACTATCCTATAACCACTTATAAAAGAGAACATTTACAGCATCCCCCAAAGTTCTCTCCTGCCCCTTTAGAGCCAGCCCCCTCCCCAGCTCTCTACTTCCTGCCGCCACTAATTTGATCGTTGTCACTATCATTTTGCCTTACCTAGAATATCTTGTAAATGAAATAATTCAGTATTCAGACTTTGAGTCTGGCTTCTTTCACTTAGCATAATGCTTTTGAGGCTCATCCACGTTACCTGAAAAGAACATGACATCTAGTCAATCCCACTTCAAAATCTTCAAATGGCAGAGTGGTGGTGCCCTGAATTAAAGGATGCTGGTCAAATAACACCTATCTGCTATAAGAACATTCTAGACTACAATGCTATGAATGATAGAATAAAGGGTTGTTTCCAGTTTTCAAGTGCAGGTTTGGGTATGATTAACTTCTTTGTTAATCCCTTAAGATTCAGGGATAACTTCATAGAAATGGGTCTTCCCTCCACCTAGCTTTTAGTCTTTTGGTTTTGTTATTTATTTATTTAGAGACGGGGTCTCACTTTGTCTCCAGGCTGGAATGCAGTGGCACAATCACTGCTCACTGTAGCCTTGAACTCCATGGCCCAAGGGATCCTCCCATCTCAGCGTTCCCAAGTAGCTGGGACTATAGGCATGTACCACCATGCCTGGCTAATTTTTGTGTTTTTTGTAGAGAGGGGGGTTTCACCTTGTTACCCAGGCTGATCTTGTACTCCTGAGTTGAAGCAATCCTCTCAGCTTGACATACCAAAATGCTGGGATTACAGGCATGACCCACCGTGCCTGGAACTGATTTTGTTTTAATTAAACAAGCAATACAAGTTTATTTAGAATAATTAGAAAGGGAAAAATCACCAATAACTCCATTATCCCAAGATATCACCACTATTAACGTTTTTGAGTTCTAGGTTTTTCTCTTTCTGTTAGTATACAAGTGTTTGTATGTTTTATATACTTATATATGTGTATGTATATATACGTATTTCTTTCGGCTTTTTTACTGTGGTAATATACACATAACATTCTGACAATTGTTAAGTGTACCATTCAGTGGCATTAAGTACATTGATGCTGTTGTGCAGCCATCACTATCATCTATCTCCAGAACTCTTTTCATCTTGCAAAACTGAAACTCTGTACCCATTAAGCAGTACCTCCCCCCAGCACCTGAAAACCACTATTCTACTTTCTGTCTCTATGATTTTGACTACCCTAAGTATGTCCTATAGGTGAAATCATGTAGTATTGGTGTTTTAGTGAGTGGCTTATTTCACTTAGCATTATTTCCTTGAGGTTCATCCATTTGTCACATGTATCAGACTTTCCTTCTGTTTAAAGGCTAAATATTATTTCATTGTATGTATACACCACATTCTGTTTACCCATTCATCTGTTGATGGACACCTGGATAGCTTCCACCTCTTGGGTATTGTGAGTAACGCTGCTATAAACTTCTGTGTACAGATATCTCTTCAAGACCTGGCTTTCAATTCTTTTGAGTCTATACCCAGAGGGGAAATGTTGGATCATGTGGCATTTCTATGTTTAATTTTTGAAGAGCCACCATATTGTTTTCCACAGAGGCTGTACCATTTTGCATTCCCACCAACAGTGCACAACTGTTCCAATTTCTCCACATCTTCACCAACATTTGTTATTTTCTGTTTTGTGTTTTGTTTTTATAATAGCATTCCTAATAGGTGCGAGGTGATATCTCATTGTGGTTTTAACTAGTATTTCTCTAATGGCTAGTGATGTTGAACGAATGGCTTATTGGCTATTCATATATCTTCCTTGGATAAATGTCTTGTTGAGTCCTTTGCCCATTTTTGAATCAGGTTCTTTGTTTTTGTTGCTGCGTTTTAGGAATTCTCTATGTATTGTAGATATTATTCCCCTATTAGATATGTGATTTACTTAGAGTTTCTCTCATTCCAGGGGTTGCCTTTTTACTCTGTTGATAGTGTCCTTTGATGGCCAAAAGGTTTTAATTTTTATGATGCCCAAATTAACTATTTTTTCTTTTGTTGCTTGCGCCTTTGGTGTCATATCCAAGAAAGTGTTGCCGAATCTAATGTCACAAAACTTTTGCCCCATGTTTTCTTCTAAGAGCTTTGTAGTTTTTGATCTGTGATCTATTCTGAGTTAATTTTGCTTATAATGTTGGGTAAGGGGCTAACTTTATTGTCCTGCATGTGGATATTCGGTGAATGAAAGAATGAAAGGGTGAATGAAAGAACTCACATTGAATGGCTTTGGAAGCCTTGTTGAAAATCATTTGTGAGGATTTATCCCTGGGTTCTCTATTTTAATTCATTGGTCTATGTGTTTGTGTTTATGCCAGTGACACACCGTTTTGATTACTGTAGCTTTGTAGTAAGTTTAGAAATCAAGAAGTGTGAGTCTTTCAACTTTGTTTTTTTGAAATATTGTTTTTATGCCAGTAACACACTGTTTTGATTACTGCAGCTTTGTAGTAAATTGTGAAATCAGGAAATGCAAGTTCTTCAACTCCGTTCTCCTTTTCCAAGATTGTTTTGGCTTTTCAGATTCCATATGAATGTTAAGGTAGATCTTTCTATTTCTGCAAAAAATTTTGGGATTTTAATAATGTATTAGTTTGTTTAGGCTACTGTAACAAAATACAGACTGGGTAGCTTATAAACAACAGAGATTTATTTCCCACAGTTCTGGAGGTTGGGAAGTCCAAGATTATATTCAGTGTCTGATGAGGGCTCACTTTTTGGTTCATAGATGGCACCTTCTCCTTCTGTTCTCACATGATGGATGGGGCAAGGCAGCTGTCTGGAGCCTGCTTTTCAAGGGTACTACTGCCAGTCACGAGGGCTCAGCCTAATCATGACCTAATCACCTTTAAAGTTTCCACCTCCTAATATTATCACATTGGTGATTAGGTTTCAAGGTATGAATTTTGGTGAGACACAGAGATTCAGACCATAGTAGACAGGTATTTCATTGAATCTGTAGATCAATTTGGAGTATTGATGTCTTAACAATATTGTCTTACAATCTTAAAATGATATGTCATACACATCACAAATATGATATGTCTTTCCATTTATTTATGTCATCTTTAATTTCCTTCAGCAATGTTTTATAGTTTTCTTTGTACAAGTCTTTCACCTGCTTGGTTAATTCCTAAGTATTTTTAATTTTTTTGATGCTATTGTAAATGGAGTCATTTTCTTAATTTCCTTTTCAGATTGTTCATTGTTCGTATATAGAAATGCAACTGATTTTTGTGTGTTGACTTTGTATCCTGCTACTTTGCTGAATTAATTTATTAGTTTTGAAAAGGATTTTTGGGTGCAATATTTAGGGTTTTCTACATATAAGATCTGCAAACACATAATTTTACTTCTTTTCCAATTTGGATGCCTTTTATTCCTTTTTCTTGCCTAATTACTCTTACTAGGACTTCCAACACTATGTTAAATAGAAGTGGTGAAAGTGAGCATACTTACCTTGTCCCTTATCTTAGAGGAAAAACTTTCACCATTGAGTATGATTGCTATGTATTTTTCATATATGGCTTTCATTATTTCGAGGTAGTTTACTTCCATTTCTAGTTTTCAGAGTGTTTTTATCATAAAAAGGTGTTGAATTTTGTCAAATGCTTTCTCTGCATCAATTGAGATAATCATGTGTTTTTGCCTTTCATTCTGTTAATGTGGTGTTTTACAGCAATTGACATTTATATATGGACCATCCTTGCATTACAAGAGTAAAACCCACTTGGTCATAATATAAAATCCTTTTAATATGCTACCAAATTTAGTTTGTTAGTATTTTGTTGATGATTTTTTAAATCAATGCTCATAAGAAATATTGGTCTTATGAACATTTATTTAAAATATATAGTTTTCTTTTCTTGTCGTATCTTTGACTTTTGTATCAGGGTAATGCTGACCTCATAGACAGAGAGCAACTATCCCTTCCTCTTCCATTTTTCAAAAAACTTTGAGAATAATTGGTGTTATTTCTTCTTTCAATGTTGGGCAGAAATCACTAGTGAAGCCATCAAGTCCAAGGCTTTTTTTTTTTGTTGAATTCTATTATAATTTTTATTACTGGCTCAATCTCCTTAATAGTTTATAAGTATATTGAGATTTTCTATTTCTTTGTGCTTTCAGTATTGGTAGGTTTTGTATTTGTAGGAATTCGTCCATTTCACCTAGGTTATCCGATTTGTTTGTGTATAATTGTTCATAATATTCTCTTATAACCTCCTTTAATTCTGTAGAACCAGTAGTAATGTTCCCACTTACATTTCTGATTTTAATAACTGAATCCCTTTCTCTCTTTTTTTAGTCAATTTAACTAAAGATTTATCAATTTTGTTGATACTATAAAGAACCACCTTTTGGTTTTGCTTATTTTCTCTATTGTTTTTCTATTTTATTTACTCTGTTCTGATTTCTATTTTCTTCCTTCTGCTAGTTTTGGATTTAGTTTGTTCTTTTTCTAGTTTCTTAAGTTAAATGGGGGAGGGGCATCCACCATTTCTGAGGCTTGAGTAGGTAAACAAAGCTGCCAGGAAGCTCAAATTGGTTGGAGCCCATCGCAGCTCAATGAGGCCTGCCTGCCTCTGTAGACTCCACCTCTGGGGGCAAGGCATATCTGAACAAAAGGCGGCAGAAACTTCTGCAGACTTAAACATCCCTGTCTGTCAGCTCTGAAGAGAGCAGCGGTTCTCCCAGCATGGTGTTTGAGCTCTGAGAAAGGACAGACTGCCTCCTCAAGTGGGTCACTGATCCCCATGTAGCCTAACTGGGAGACACCTCCTAGTAGGGGCCAACTGACACCTCATACAGCCAGGTGCCCCTATGAGATGAAGCTTCCAGAGGAAGGATCAGGCAGCAATATTTACTGTTCTGCAATATGTGCTGTTCTGCAGCCTCCACTGGTGATACTCAGGCAAACAGGGTCTGGACCTCCAGCAAACTCCAACAGTCCTGTAGCTGAGGGACCTGACTGTTAGAAGGAAAACTAACAAACAGAAAGGAATAGCATCAATATCAACAAAAAGGACATCCACACCAAAATCCCATCTCTAGGTCACCATCATCAAAGGCCAAAGGTAGGTAAAACCACAAAAATGGGAGAAACCAGAGCAGAAAAGCTAAAAATTCTAAAATCCAGAGCACCTCTTCTCCTCCAAATGATCACAGCTCCTCGCCAGCAACAGTACAAAGCTGGATGGAGAATGACTTTGACGAGTTGACAGAAGTAGGTATGAGAAGGTCAGTAATAAACTTCTCCATGCTAAAGGAGGATGTTCAAACCCAATAAAAGGAAGCTAAAAACCTTGAAAAAAGATTAGATGAATGGCTAACTAGAATAAACAGTGTAGAGAAAACCATAAATGGCCTGATGGAGCTGAAAACCATGGCACAAGAACTATGTGATGCATGCACAAGCTTCAGTAGTCGATTTGATCAAGTGGAAGAAAGGGTATCAGTGATTGAAGATCAAATTAATGACATGAAGTGAGAAGAGAAGTTTAGAAAAAAAAGAGTAAAAAGAAACCAATAAAGCCTCCAAAAAATATGGGACTATGTGAAAAAACCAAATCTACATTTGATTGGTGTATCTGAAAGTGACGGAGAGAGTGAAACCAAGCTGGAAAACACGCTCCGGGATATTATCCAGGAGAACTTCCCCAACCCAACAAGCAGGTCAACATTCAAATTCAGGAAATACAGAGAACACCACAAAGATACTCCTTGAGAAGAGCAACCCCAAGACACACAATTGTCAGGTTCACCAAGGTTGAAATGAAGGAAAAAGTGTTAAGGGCAGCCAGAGAGAAAGGTTGGGTTACTGACAAAGGAAAGCCCATCAGACTAACAGTGGATCTCTTGGCAGAAACTCTACAAGCCAGAAGAGAGTGAGGGCCAATATTCAACATTCTTAAAGAAAAGAATATTCAACCAAGAATTTCATATCCAGCCAAACTAAGCTTCACAAGTGAAGGAGAAATAAAATCCTTTATAGACAAGTAAATGCTGAGAGATTTTGTCACCACCACGCCTACCTTACAAAAGCTCCTAAAGGAAGCTCTAAACATGGAAAGGAACAACTGGTACCAGCCATTGCAAAACCATGCCAAATTGTAAAGACCATCAATGCTAGGAAGAAACTGCATCAACTAATGGGTAAAATAACCAGCTAACCTCATAATGACAGGATCAAATTTACACATAGCAATATTAACCTTAAATGTAAGTGGGCTAAATGCCCCAATTAAAAGATACAGACTGGCAAATTGAATAAAGAATCAAGACCCATCAGTGTGCTGTATTCAGGAGACCCATCTCTCGTGCAGAGACATGCATAGGCTCAAAATTAAGGGATGGAGGAAGATCTGCCAAGCAAATGGAAAGCAAAAAAAAGCAGGGGTTGCAATCCTAGTCTCTGATAAAACAGACTTTAAACCAACAAAGATCAAAAGAGACAAAAAAGGCCATTACATAATGGTAAAGGGATCAATTCAAAAAGAAGAGTTAACTATCCTAAATACATATGCACCCAATACAGGAACATCCAGATTCATAAAGCAAGTCCTTAGAGACCTACAAAGAGACTTAGACTCCCACACAATAATAATGGGAGACTTTAACACTCCACTGTCAGTATTAGACAGATCAATGAGACAGAAGGTTAACAACGATATCCAGGACTTGAACTCAGCTCTGCACCAAGCAGACCTAATAGACATCTACAGAATTCTCCACCCCAAATCAATAGAATATACATTCTTCTCTGCACCACATCACACTTATTCCAAAATTGACAACATAGTCGGAAGTAAAACACTCCTCAGCAAATGTAAAATAACAGAAATCACAACAAACTGTCTCTCAGACCACAGTGCAATCAAATTAGAACTCACGATTAAGAAACTCACTCAAAACCGCACAACTACAAGGAAATTAAACAACCTGCTCCTGAATGACTACTGGGTACATAACGAAATGAAGGCAGAAATAAAGATGTTCTTTGAAACCAATGAGAACGAAGACACCACGTACCAGAATCTCTGGGACACATTTAAAGCACTGTGTAGAGGGAAATTTATAGCACTAAACGCCCACAAGAGAAAGCAGGAAAGATCTAAAATCGACACCCTAACATCACAATTAAAAGAACTAGAAAGCAAGAGCAAACTAATTCAAAAGCTAGCAGAAGGCAAGAAATAACTGAAGGAGATAGAGACACAAAAAAACCCTCCAAAAATCAATGAATCCAGGAGCTGGTTTTTTGAAAAGATCAACAAAATTGGTAGGCCGCTAGCAAGACTAATAAAGAAGAAAAGAGAGAAGAATCAAATAGACGCAATAAAAAATGATAAAGGGGATATCACCACCGACCCTACAGAAATACAAACTACCATCAGAGAATACTATAAACACCTCCACGCAAATAAACTAGAAAATCTAAAAGAAGTGGATAAGTTCCTGGACACATACACCCTCCCAAGACTAAACCAGGAAGACATTGAATCCCTGAATAGACCAATAACAGGCTGTGAAATTAAGGCAATAATTAATAGCCTACCAACCAAAAAAAGTCCAGGACCAGATGGATTCACAGCTGAATTCTAACAGAGGTACAAAGAGGAGCTGGTACCATTCCTTCTGACACTATTCCAATCAATAGAAAAAGAGGGACTCCTCCCTAACTCATTTAATGAGGCCAGCATCATCCTGATACCAAAGCCTGGCAGAGACACAACAAAAAAAGAGAATTTTAGACCAATATCCCTGATGAACATTGATGCAAAAATTCTCAATAAAACACTGGCAAACTGAATCCAGCACCACATCAAAAAGCTTATCCACCATGATCAAGTTGGCTTCATCCCTGGGATGCAAGGCTGGTTCAACATACGGAAATCAATAAACGTGATCCATCACATAAACAGAACCAAAGACAAAAACCACATGATTATCTCAGTAGATGCAGAAAAGGCCTTTGACAAAATTCAACAGTGCTTCATGCAAAAAACTCTCAATAAACTAGGTATTGATGGAACATATCTCAAAACAATAAGAGCTATTTATGACGAACCCACAGCCAATATCATACTGAATGGGCAAAAAGTGGAAGCATTCCCTTTGAAAACTGGCATAAGGCAGGTATGCCCTCTCTCACCACTCCTATTCAACATAGTGTTGGAAGTTCTGGCCAGGGTAATCAGGCAAGAGAAAGAAATAAAGGGTATTCAATTAGGAAAAGAGGAAGTCAAATTGTCCCTGTTTGCAGATGACATGATTGTATATTTAGAAAACCCCATTGTCTCAGCCCAAAATCTCCTTAAGCTGATAAGCAACTTCAGCAATGTCTCAAGATACAAAATCAATGTGTAAAAATCACAAGCATTCCTATACAGCAATAACAGACAAACAGAGAGTCAATCGTGAGTGAACTCCCATTCACAATTGCTTCAAAGAGAATAAAATACCTAGGAATCCAACTTACAAGGGATGCAAAGGAGCTCTTCAAGGAGAACTACAAACCACTGCTCAATGAAATAAAAGAGGACACAAACAAATGGAAGAACATTCCATGCTCACAGATAGGAAGAATCAATATTGTGAAAATGGACATACTGCCCAAGGTAATTTATAGATTCAATGCCATCCCCATCAAGCTACCAGTGACTTTCTTCACAGAATTGGAAAAAACTACTTTAAAGTTTATATGGAACCCAAAAAGAGCCTGTATAACCAAGACAATCCTAAGCAAAAAGAACAAAACTGGAGGCATCACGCTACCTGACTTAAAACTATACTACAAGGCTACAGTAACCAAAACAGCATGGTACTGGTACCAAAACAGAGATATAGACTGATGGAACAGAACAAAGGCCTCAGATGTAACACCACACATCTACAAGCATGTGATCTTTGAAAAACCTGACAAAAACAAGAAATGGGGAAAGGATTCCCTACTTAATAAATGGAGCTGGGAAAACTGGCCAGCCATCTGTAGAAAGCTGAAACTGAATCCCTTCCTTACACCTTATACAAAAATTAGTTCAAGATGGATTAAAGACTTAAATGTTAGACCTAAAACCATAAAAACCCTAGAAGAAAACCTAGGCAATACCATTCAGGACATAGGCATGGGCAAGGACTTCATGACTAAAACACCAAAAGCAAGGGCAACAAAAGCCAAAATAGACAAATGGGATCTAATTAAACTAAAGAGCTTCTGCACAGCAAAAGAAACTGCCATCAGAGTGAATAGGCAACCTACAGAATGGGAGAAAATTTTTGCAATCTACCCATCTGACAAACGGCTAATATCCAGAATCTACAAGGATCTTAAACAAATTTACAAGAAAAAATCAAACAACCCCATTAAAAAATGGGTGAAGGATATGAACAGACACTTTTCAAAAGAAGACATTTATGCGGCCAACAGACACATGAAAAAATGCTCACCATCACTGGTCATCAGAGAAATGCAAATCAAAACCACGAGATTCCATCTCACACCAGTTAGAATGGCAATCATTAAAAAGTCAAGAAACAATAGGTGCTGGAGAGGATGAGGAGAAATAGGAATGCTTTTACACTGTTGGTGGGAGTGTAAACTAGTTCAACCATTGTGGAAAACAGTGTGACAATTCCTCAAGGATCTAGAACTAGAAATACCATTTGACCCAGTAATCCCGTTACTGGGTATATACCCAAAACATTATAAATCATGCTACTATAAAGACACATGCACACATATGTTTATTGCAGCACTATTCACAATAGCAAAGACTTGGAACAAACCCAAATGTCCATCAGTGATAGCCTGGATTAAGAAAATGTGGCATATATACACCATGGAATACTATGCAGCCATAAAAAAGGATGAGTTCATGTCCTTTGTAGGGACATGGATGAAGCTGGAAACCATCATTCTGAGCAAACTATTGCAAGGACAGAAAACCAAACACCGCATGTTCTCACTCACAGTTGGGAACTGAACAATGAGAACACTTGGACACAGGGCAGGGAACATCACACACAAGTGTCTGTCATGGGGTGGAGGGATAGGGGAGGGATAGCATTAGGAGAAATACCTAATGTAAATGACGAGTTAATGGGTGCAGCAACCCAACATGGCACATATATACATATGTAACAAACCTGCACGTTGTGCACATGTACCCTAGAATTTAAAGTATAATAATAAAAAATAAAAATAAAGAACCAACTTTTGGTTTTGTTTATTTTCTCTATTATTTTTCTGTTTTATTTATCTCTGTTCTGATTTCTATTTTCTTCTTTCTACTAGTTTTGGATTTAGTTTGTTCTTTTTCTAGTTTCTCAAGTTGTAAAGTTAAGTTGTTAATTTGAGATCTTTTGTGTTTTTTCATATAAGCCCTTATAGCTATAAATTTTCCCCTTAGCATTACCTTTGCTTCTCATAACTTTTGGTATGTTGTGTTTTTGTTTTCATTTCTCTTTAAATATTTTCCAGTTTCCATTGTGATTTCATTTGTGATCTATTGGTTTTTTAAGAGTGTGTCATTTAATTTTCACAAATTTGTGAATTTCCCATTTTTCCTTTTTTTTTTTTTTTTTGAGATGGAGTCTCACTCTGTTGCTCAGGCTGGAGTGCAGTGGCCGGATCTCAGCTCCCTGCAAGCTCCGCCTCCCGGGTTTACGCCATTCTCCTGCCTCAGCCTCCCGAGTCTCATTCTTCTGTCTCATTCTACTCATTATTGAAAGTGGAGTATTGAAGTCCCCAACAATTAATGTCGAGCTGTCTATTTTCCCTTTAATTCTGTTAATTTTTTGCTTCATATATTTTGATGGCCTGATATAATGATATAACATTATATGCATAATTGTTATATCTTCTTGTTGTATTGAATCTTTTTATCAGTATGTGTCTGTCTCTGATAAACCTTTTTGAATTCAAATCTATTTTGTCTAATATTAGTATAACCTCCTCTGCTCTCTTTCGATTTCTGTTTGCATTACTTTTCTTTTTCTATCCTCTTGCTTTCAATCTATTTATGTCTGGATCTAAAATGAGTCTCTTATAGACAGCATATCCTTGGAGGATATTTTCTATTCTGCCAATATCTGTATTTTCATTAGTGAGTTTAGTCTATTTACATTTGAAGTAATTATTGATAAGGAGGGGCTTATTTTGGTCATTTTACTGTTTTCTAATGCCTTGTGGTGTTTTTTCAGCCTTTATTTTTTGTATTACTAACTTCTTTTGTGTTTAAATGATTTTGATGTGAAATGTTTTAATTCACTTTTCTTTTTTGGGGTGTACATTCTATGCCTCTTTTTTGTGGTTACCACAGGGATTATACTTAACATCCTAAAGTTACAACATTTTAACTTGAATTTATTGGACCTTAACTTCCATAAAACACAAAACTTTGTTTCGTACAGTTCTGTTGCCACCCTTTTCAGTTATTGATATCACATAGTTATAATTTTATATATTGCATATCCTGAAATGTGAGCTAATAATTATTTTTAATGCACAATTTCTTAAATTATATAAAAAACAAGATGTGGTACAATAAGCCAAAATTACAGTTTTTAGCTTTTAGACTAATACTTTAAAAAAATTTTATTGGTCTCTTAAATCATGTAGAAAACAAAAAGTGGAGATACAGATTGTTGTTACAATAATACTAGCTTTTCTAATTGCCCAGGTATTTACCTTTACTGAGATCTTTATTTCTTTATATGGCTGTGAGTTATTGTATACTGTCTAGCATCTTTTCATTTAAAGCTGCAGGCCTTTTTTTTTTTTTTTTTTTTTTTTTTTAGCATTTCTTGTAGAGCAGGTCTAGTAGTAACAGATTTTCTCAGCTTTTGTTTAATTTGGAATGTTTTAATGTCTCCCTCACTTTTGAAGGACAGTTTTGCTAGATGTAGGATTATTAGTTGACAATTTTTTTTCTTCTAGAACTTTGAATATTTCAAGTCCACTTTCCTCTGGCCTCCAAAGTCTCTGATGAGAAATCCAATGTTAATCTTGAGGATCTCTTGTACATGATGAGTTGCTTCTCTCTGGTTGCATTCAAAACTTTTTCTTTGTCTTCATCTTTTGTCAGTTTGATTATGTTGCATCTTGGTGTGGGTCTCTGAGTTCATCCTACTTGGAGTTTGTTAAGTTTCTTGGATGTTTATATTCATGACTTTCATCAAACTTGGGGTGTTTTTGGACATTATTTCTTCATATAATCTATCTTCCCTTTTCTCTCTTCTTCTGGACTGCATCAATGTGTTTGTCGATCTGCTTGATGGTGTCTCACAGGAACCTTAGACTATGTTCACTTTTCCTCAGTTTTTTTCCTTCTATTTCAGTTGTCCTATCTCCAAGTTTACTCATTATTTCTTCTGCCACTCAAATATGTATTTGAATCACCTAGTAAATTTTTCATTTCACTTACTGCATTTTTCAGTTCTTGAATTTCTTTTTGATGTCTTTATAAATTTTTCTATCTTTTTATTAATATTTACATTTTGTTCATACACTATTTTCTCCACTTTCTCCACAACCTCCTTTAGTTCTTTGGACATCTTTAAGAAAGTTTTAAAATAAGTTTTTATTTAGCAGTTCTGCTATCTGGTCTGGCCTTTCTCAGTGACAGTTTCTGTTAATTTACTTTTCCCTTTAAATGGGCTATACTTTCTTATTTCTCTGTATGCTTTGTGATGTCATTGTTGAAAACTGGACATTTTAATTCAATAATGTAATACCTGTAGAAATAAAATTCCCCCTTTCCCAGGTTTTTCTGGTTTTCTGTTTATTATTTTTTCATTGTTGTAGGCTATCTCCATGCTGAGGATTGGCCTGGGGTGTAAACTTAAGGTCTTCTTTTTCCTGAGCCTACATCTTTCCCTGTGTATGTGCAGTTACTTTCCACTTTTCCCCTTGAATGTAGTTGCTTTAGATGTCCTAGTCTTTACTATCTGGCTCCCAAAAAGGAGGAAGATAATTAAAAGGGGAGAAAGGCACCAGCCCTTTAATTCCTCTGGAAATTGCTTCAGCCTGGGTGGGAGGGGCTTGCAGCAACAAGGGGAGGTGCAACAATAATGGCTGCTTGCCTCTGTGTCTGTACCTCCATGATCAGAAGCACCAATTAAAGATTGGAGCACAGATCCCCATATTTGGAAGACAAGGTCTTTTTTGCTCACCCTGGTTTCAATAAGCTGTGATCAAGCAGCTCCAGGGACATGTGCACAACTGCCTGCCACTGGGATTAGGATGGGGGCTGGGTAGTTGCTTCGGAGCTAAGACCTGAAATTGACCAAAATTAACTGCAATTTACCATCCAAGCCTTCCCCTGGAAGTTGCAAGCCTTCAATAGACTCCAGAGTTTCAAAATAGTTGTACCAGACAAATTCTGGCAGTGTAATTGTTATCTAGATGGGGAAACAGATCCCTCGTTCTTCCTACTCTGTCACCTTTCCGGAATTCTATCTATATTTTTTAAAACAGGATTATATACACTGTTTTTAACTTCTTTCAATCTAATCAAGTCAATAAGTCAATAGTCATTCTTGTCTACCATTCTTTATGGCTGAATGATTTTTCATTGTATGACCACACAGTCATTTATTGAACTAGTTCCCTATTACTGGACATTTTAGCCTATTTCTAGTTTTTCACCACTATATACTACATACAGAGTTATATATATTTTTGCTCACTTGTCTGATTATTTCACTAGGAAAGAGGAAGGTAAGATTTTGAGGTACAATTGGAATATTTAGGGAACAGAAAGTACATTAGAGAGGTGGAACTTTCTAGATATCAAGAACAGCTTGAGCAAAGACCCAGAGGGATACAAGTGCATCTCACATCCAGAAACTGTTGCAACTGCAAAAATATTCATTCTTTGCTTTCTTTCAAAGTGTCTCCTGACCACTCCAGCCCTCAGTGAAATATCCATACACTCAGACGTCCTGGGCTATGCTGTTCAGGGCTCTTCCTCATTGGCCAACGGGCTTCCTCACAATCCTAGGCTACACCCTGTGCAACTGGCAACACACAGGCCAATTCTTCTAGGAACCTAGGTGACCATGAAAGGCTGGGACATATTTTAAGGACATTCACTTTATGTCTTAAAATAGTGCCCAGTCAAAAGGAAAAATTCCACGTGTGTCTAATTCACTTGTGCAAGAAAATAAAATGACTGGAGGGTGTCCCCCCACCCTGCCCTGCACCCGCATGTCTTTCTTTTTAATTTAAGAAGGGCTATTTGATGTCCCGGAAACACTTTGAGGCTTTTTGTTGCCCTTGTAGACCTAACAATAAAAGAGTCTAAGAGGTAGAAGCTGTTGGCAGCTCTGGGTGAAAAACCCAAGAACAAAGAAAAAAATTCTGGTTAGATGGAGGCCGAGAATCTCAGAATTTTGAAAGTGCTTCAGGCCTGGGTTCTAGTTTCAGGTTTTCTTGGAGGGGACACGTGGCAAAATAGAGGTCTCTGTGCTGTGACATAGAGAGTGCCATACCAACATATGTTTCCCCATGATGCTAGAAATTCCCCATTATAACTGTAGGTGAAAACCAAAAAAAGGGCTCCTATCCCTTCCCCCTGCTGGTACATGGAACTGTGCTAGGACACGCAGGAAACTACACCAGTGGTTCTAAGCCAGGAGTGATTTTGCCCTGCAGGAGACATTTGGCAAAGTCTAGAGGCATTTTTGGTTGTCACAACTGGAGGAGGTGGTGCTCATGGCATCTAAGTTGGTCGAGGTCAGGGATGCTGCTAGCATCCTACAATGCACAGGATGGTCTCCAACAAAGAAATATCCAGCCCCTAATGTCAGCAGTGCCGAGGCTGAGAATTCGGAGTATCTCCAAGAGCATACGTTTTACTCCATGGTAAATAATTTAAAACAGCATTTAAAATTAAAATAAGTACATCAATTAAGGTGCAGTGAGGCAGAATAGGTATTTTTCTTCCCTTTCAAACCCTACTATCCCTCCACCAGCAACCCTCCACCCCTCCTGCCCCACTATACCTTCTTCCCTCCCCAAACTCATATTCCTTCTTTCTGGAGCTTAAAACTCATTAAAACCTCATTCTGAGGCTAGCAGAGCTGACATCGGGAAGGAGGCCATTTGTAATATATCTCACGGCAGGCCTAAGGGTCCACTGGAGGTGAGCCAGGAGGCTCCTCCTGGAAGGGCCGAGAAACAGAATGGCTGAGCCAGGCTGAAGGCCAAGAAGAGGGGAGCACTGCCTGTTTGGGGATGTGGGGACGGTGTGGTCAGGAGAGGTGAAGGAGTGAACAGGGAGGTGTCCACAGGGTAGGGTCCCTTCGATGAGCTGGCAGCAGGTGGCCTCTAGAGGGGAGAATCAGGGAAGCCCAAGGTCCCTGTGGGAGCAGCTGAATGGGCTGACCACAGAGCTGAGGTGCTCCTGATCTTCCATCCCTCATATCACAGTCCATACCCAAGTCGAATGCCGCAGGCCTCCAGTGAGAGACTTGAGCCCAATTAAAGGATAATGTGCTATGCCTAGCAATTGAGAGTCCATGTGTTATTGTCCTGTTAATAGAAGACTTTTTTCAAAAGAACAGAGAATAACCATCTTACGCTTCTGATGTTAAGAGTCTAACAAGGGGTTATCATGGAATACCAAGTTACCATGAATTTTAAAGAAAAAAAAAAACCCCACAAGCGATTTTAAATGTCAACCTGGGCTTTGGCCCCAAGCCTTTGGGGAGCAGGAAGTGACTCTTCTGTGTCCTCGGGGGAAGTTGTGTAAGTTGGAAGCGCCTGGGTAAGGCACAGGGTTTGGGTCAGATGTTGGCTGTCCTGAGGTGGGGAGTGGCCGCAGGGCAGGAGCCTGTGGGCTGTTAGAAGCCAGTCTTTTTCTGGGCTGGAGCTGGTAAAATGAATTAGTCAAGTGGTTACCAGTTCCCTGGAGGAAATCAGGGCCAGGATCAAAGGGGTATTTTTTCACAGAAGTGTAGCTTAGCAAGGAGGCGTGGCTCTCTCATCCTCTCTCTGTTACGTGCACTGAGATGTGGGACAGCCTTTCCCGGAGACCACTTCCTTTCTCCCAGGCTCAGCGCAGCTTCTTCCCAGACTCTCCCATAGAGGAATTTCTCCTGCAGAGCACAGTCCCCAAAACCACGTGCTTCCAAGTGGCTGCGTCAAGCTCTGCTTCTTTCAGGGAACCTGACCAAATACAGACCTAATACAGGCCCTGAAGGGGCAGGTTTGGGACCATGCAGGGGTCTCAGGGGTACTGAGTGTGAGAGGGGATGGAGCTGACAGGAGAAGAAGAAAATTGACAAGGGGTTGCAGGGAAGATGAGAGAGCCCCTGCATCTTCATAGTCCTAACTCTTTTGGGGCTTGGGGAGCTGGAACATCACACCAGCTGCTTGTATGGAAACCCAAAAGGATGGGCTTGAGTTCTGATCCTGCCCCGATGACTCACACATAATCCACACTTTCTCTCTGGACCCCAGCTTTCACATTTTACAAACCAGGACGCGTAACTGCAGCAGGACTGGGATTATTTGGGAGAGTTACTCTGAGAGGGCCAGTTCCCCCGTACCGACCTCAGGGACAGCTCCAAGGTAGACTCTGTGGGCGCCCAGCCATTTTGTCTGGGACGGTGGTCTCCCTGCATTGGAGAGCCAGGGGTGAGTCTGGTAAAATGAGTGAAGAGGCTGTGTGTCAGGGCAATGCAAGCCCAGAAGTGAGGGGGAAGACAAGGAAATCTAACTCGGCAGATGAAAGTGAGAGTGGTAATATAGAGGTTCTGGTTAAAAAAATACAGATCTGCACTGCTAGAAGGCGGAAAATTATTCCATAAATAACCCGGGAAACCTGTGGACATGAGAGGGAAATGGGAACACAGAGAATCAGCCAGGCCGAGTGGGATGAAAGGGGCAACTCAGAGAGTAACCCTTCCTACCGTCCCCAAGCTGGTGACTTTGATGCCTGGGGACTTTGATGCCTTAAGTTGGTCTGCCTTGCCAGGCTCCACTCTCTGCTCTCAACCTCTCCTTGCTATTCTATTGAACTCTCCTAGTTAAATACACTCTTATGCTGCACCCCCTGCTCAAGAGCCATCAATGGCTCCCTATGGCTCTTCTCATCACGTTCAAATACTTCTCTGTGGCTTTCTAGCCTAATTGTTAATTCAACAAGTATTTATCCATTTTTAATTACATATTGAAATTGAAAATATATTACACCAACCTAAATATGATTAAATAATGGTACAAAAGTAGGAACAGTGCATAGTGAATCTAACTCAGACCCCCAAATCCTCCATCTGAAGGGACATCAGAAATATGCTTTACATATCAAATGATATGTGTAAATATTTTTCTTACAAAAATAGGACATTATATACTTTGCTCTTCACCTTGATTTTATCACTTATAAATAAATCTTTGAGATTACTCCTTGTTAGTACAATGTTCCATTGTATGAGTGCACCATGGTTTATTTAATCAGACCCCAGCTAAAGACTTGGCTTTGAGTCTTTTGTCAAGATAAGCAATACCACTACAGACACCCTTGCACATATCCCTTTTCACATGGGCAATGCACAATTATATCTGGAAGACAAACTAGAAGCAAAGCGGCTGGATCAAAGGGCACCTGTGTTCCATCACCTGACTGACAGAACAAATGCCCCTGCAGGGCGGGGCAGACCTTCCTCCCTCTGTTCCAGTCACCCCGTGTCCTCATCAAACGTTGTGATCTTTGCCAGTCTGCTAAGTGAAAAATAGCTCTTGTTTTATTTTGCATTTCTTTGATTTTGATGGAGGCTGGGTATCTTTTCATCTGTTTCAAAGTCACCTGTATTCCTTTTTCTGTGAACCAACTGCTTTCAAGCCCTTTGGCCATTTCTCTATGAAGGTATGGAGCAAATATTAGTTGATATCCAGTTACATGCCACATAAGTCAGAGATGATCCCTGCCCACCCTCCGTAATTGGACCTCATTCTCCCTTATTGACTGTTAGCCGTTACCCCCTCTCCCCAAACCCTGACTCTAATCGGGTCCCTTGGGAGTTTCACAGACTCGCTCGGCCATCTGGAGTCAACAAGGCAAAGGCATTTGCGTGTGTGTGTGAACGTGAGAGATGAGAATATCTTCCTTTTGTATTATCATCCTTCAATTTCTACTATAACTAATTACAAAAGTAATGCATCTTCTTGGTAGAACGCATAGATGCTATAGAACAGTATGAATGAGAAAATTTTTTAAATCCCATGTGATTCCAGTCACACTGCAATAAACATCTTTGAGCCACTTCCTTCAACATAGTTCTCTGCATATATGTGTCCTTTTATAAAACTGGCATCATACTATACATACAGTTTGGTTTTTAAAATCTTTTTTGACTTAATACTATGTCATCGTAAATTCTAAAATTAGGCCGGGCGCGGTGGCTCAAGCCTGTAATCCCAGCACTTTGGGAGGCCGAGACGGGCGGATCACAAGGTCAGGAGATCGAGACCATCCTGGCTAACACGGTGAAACCCCGTCTCTACTAAAAAATACGTAAAACCTAGCCGGGCGAGGTGGCGGGCGTCTGTAGTCCCAGCTACTCGGGAGGCTGAGGCAAGAGAATGGCGTGAACCCGGGAGGCGGAGCTTGCAGTGAGCTGAGATCCGGCCACTGCACTCCAGTCTGGGCGACAAAGCGAGACTCTGTCTCAACAAAAAAAAAAAAAAAAAAAAAATTCTAAAATTATTCAAAAGTCTCTTTTTTATTTTCCTATTCTATTATTTTTACAATTTTTTAAATTTCCATAGGTTATTTGCGGAACAGGTTGTGTTTGGTTATGTAAGTAGCTATGAGTAGGTGCTTTTGTTTGTTTGTTTTGTTTTTGAAACAGAGTCTCGTTCTGTTGCCCAGGCTGGAGTGCAGTGGCACGATCTCGGTTCACTGCAAGCTCTGCCTCCCGGGTTCAAGTGATTCTCCTGCCCCAGCTTCGCGAGTAGCTGAGACTACAGGCACCCGCCACCATGCCCGGCTAATTTTTTGTATTTTTAGTAGAGACGGAGTTTCACTGTGTTAGCCAGGATGGTCTCAATCTCCTGACCTCATGATCCGCCTGCCTTGGCCTCCCAAAGTGCTGAGATTACAGGCATGAGCCACCATGCCCGGCCACATGAGTAGGTTCTTTAGTGGTGATTTGTGAAATTTTGGTGCACCCATCGCCCCAGCAGTATATACTGCACCCTATTTGTAGTCTTTTATCCCTCACTCCCTTCCTACTCTTTCCCCCTGAGTTCCCAAAGTCCATCGTGTCATTCTTATGCCTTTGCTTCCTCATAGCTTAACTCCCACTTATAAGTGAGAACATACGATACAAAAACTTCATTTTTGTTGGCCAACGAATTCTTTCACAGGAATGTTCTAACATTTATTTAATCAATCCCCTTGTTCCTGGATCTTGTTTATTCTCTCCCTTCCCTCTCTCATTCCTCCTTTCCTTCCACTTCATACACAAAACATGCTTATATCTCCATTTCCTTCATGTGTATTTCTAGGAGGGCATTTGGCAGATCAAAGGGTGGAACATATGGTTCTTGATTTGTTGGCTTGGCTAGTTCAAAACATATTCCACCTCCTTTTAGGATGTCTAGATATTAGACAGCTAACAACTGAGACCTCCCTTCAGCATGGATTCTAGATATGATTTAGGCTCTGCTAATGAGATGAACTTCTGCAAGTGGGAGTCAAAGCTGGTGATGCAGGGGAACGGCAGGGGCGTGGGGCCCCCATTTTGCTAGCACAGTTCAGAACAGAGGGGCATGGCTCTGGAGCCAAGAGTTATGGTGATCATTCGTGTTCTGGAACTTTGTGATTGAGGCAGAGGCGGCAGTTCTGTTGGCAGCCAGGCCGGCATTGTGTTTTTGGAACTCATTCCTGGAAGCCCAGCCTAGGATGCATTACTTCTACCTCCCGATGAGTCTGCAAGCTATCTAGTCTCCTAATTAATCTCTTTCTGCTTAAAGTAACTGAATGTATTCTGTTGTCTACAACTAAGATCATTGATTGGTGAAGTCCCTGTTTGTCAAAATGTCCTCCAGGAAGGTTGGACCAATGTAGAGTGTGTGTACATACACACACACACACACACACACACATATATATACACACACACACTTAAGAAACTCCCATGTTTATATATGTGTGTGTGTGTATACGTATATATACACACACATATATACACACACACACACACACACACACATATATAAACATGGGAGTTTAAGTGTTAACTTTCACGATCACAAGGTCCCACAATAGGCTGTCTGCAAGCTTGAGGAGCAAGGAGAGCCAGTGCCAGTCTCAAAACTGAAGAACTTGGAGTTCGATGTTCGAGGGCGGGAAGTGCCCAGCATGGGAGAAAGATGTAGTCTGGGAGGCTAGGCCAGTCTCATCTCTCTCATGTTTTTCTGCCTGTTTTATATTCGCTGGAAGCTGATTAGATCGTGCCCACCAAATTTAGGGTGGATTTGCCTTCCCCACCACTGACTCAAATGTTAATCTCTTTTGGCAATACCCACACAGACACACCCAGGATTCATAGTTTCTATCCGTCAATCCAGTCAAGTGGACACTCAGTATTAACCATCATAGACAGCCAGGGGTTTTCTCAAAAAAGTGACATTAGAACTGTGATCCTGGCCTAGGTGGTCAGTGTGGGTGCTTTGTTTTTGACCACTTACCATGTGCCAAACCCTTTGCATACATCAATCTTATCACCCTTACAACCACTCTATGAGAGATGCAATATTATCCTCATTTCACAGAAGACAAAACTGGACTCAGAGAGGTCATTTGACTTGCTCAAGGCCTCAGAGCTAATTCACAGAGAAGACGGGACACCAATTCAGGCTGAATGGATCCCAAAGTCGACGCTAGCCTTGTGGCCATGGATCTACCTTGGCTAATGGCCAATGGATCTACCTTCCATTCCCAGGGTTTATTTGGCTTTCCACAGGCACTCTTGACTGCCCCTAGCTGCCTCTCTGAGTTCAGATCACATCACAACAGCTCACCTGGCACTTGGTTCCTCTGCTGCTGTTTCCTGGAGCTCCTTCCATCAGAGTGGGTCTTTCTGACCTCTAATTTCCCTCCATACCTCCTAAGCCTTGGGCAGATGCTCAGTGAGTATCCACGGTATGTACCAAAAAGGATTCAACAGCTTCCTGCACCCAAGCCAGGTTCAGACTGTCGGGGCTTGAGGAGTATTACAGGGTGGTAGGAGTAATAATAGCTAACATTCTCCAGGCACCCCAAGTGTGTCCGGCCACTATACCGAACATTCACATAGGTGCTCTCATTCACTCCTCCAAACTACCCTGAGAGATAGGATTGAGGTTTCTGTTTCACAAGTTCAGAGAGGTCAGATAATTTGGCCAGGGTCACACAACTGGTAAATGCGGAAGTCCAGACACAACCCAGCTCTGTTTGACTCTAGAGCCCAGAGTTAAACATGTGATCACAGGAAAAGTGGCAAGTGTGCAGTTGAGAGGGCTCTGGACACCGCCTCAACTTAAAGTTACTCAAGCTTAACATCTCCTGCGAGGGGCGAATGGATGGGCCCCCAGTAGACTGCCCTGAGAAGGATTTGGCACCCTGTCTGTGATTTTCCTGCCCAAAGTGCATGACCTGAACTTAATCATGAAGAAACAGCATCAGACATGGCCCAAGTGAGGGACACTCTACAAAACAGCTGGTCTGCACTCTTCACAAATGTCAAGGTCATGAAAGACAAAGAAAGATGCAGGAACTGTTCCAGACTAAAGAGACCATGATGACCAGATGCCAGGCCTGGTCCTGGAAGGGATGGTGGACCAGAAAGGACTCGAGAGGGACAGTTGACAAAAAGTAAAGGTCACCTGTACCACTAGCTCATGTCATTGTTAAGTCTCCTGAGTTTGTGAATGTGATTGTGTGAGAAAATATCCTTGTTTTTAGGAAATGCATGCTGAAGCCATTCAGGGTAAAGGGAATAATCATAATAATAGCAATCGCGACGTGTGTAAATAGATAGAGATAAGGCAAAAATGGCAAAATGTTAAATTGATGAATCTTGGTGAGAAGTACGTGAGACTTTGTTGTCCTCTTCCTGCAGTATGTACTTAAGTTGAAAAAATTCAAAATAAAATTTGGGGGAAAAAAAAAAAACCTTGATCTTTCCCGGAACCAGTGTTTTCAGCTATAGAGAAGAGAGGAAGAATGGAGATTCCTACTTACTGGGAACCTGCTATGTGCTGGGCACATACTTAAATATTTAGATGGCTACAGTACCCCTAAGAAGTAGTGTTCCTTGTGCCCATTTTATAGATGAGGAAACTGATGCTCAGGGACCTAAAGTAACAAGCTTAGGGCACACAGCAGTTAGTGGCCCAGGAGGCCTTCATGCCAGAGGCTACCTGACCCCACAATCTCTCCCCTACCTCTGGGTAGAGCAGTAGTGCGGGAAGGATGTTGGGGGGATGACGACCTGGACTTCTGGTCCCAAGCTGGCCCCCATGAGCAGTAAAGGACAGAGACCACAGCCAGCGCATGCCACTCTGGGGAGATGCCCAGTGATGGGGGAGGATGTGGGGAAGGGACCTCAGTCCTTCCACGCATGCAGCTCCAGGGAGCAGCCCTCTTGTAACCAAGGCTTCCTCTGAACACAGCTGCCATACGAAGGAAGGAGCAGTGTCCCCAACCTGGTAGGAGCTCAGAGCAAGTTTCTCAGACTCCCTGGGAGAGACGAAGGCTGGCAACTGGGTCTGCATCCCAGCCCACCTGCCAGGAGGTTGTTGGAGAGGGGGAGAGTTGAAATGTCTGGGTGGTTGCCAAAGAGCCTACTAGGGGACAATTTCTGTTCCCCCCCCTGCTCTTGGGACCAAGCCCCTCTGTCCTGGCTGGGGATCTCTCCATTCTTCAGGGGCCTTGGGTCCCAGTACTGGGTGCTGCAGGCCCCTGTCGGGGAGCTCAGCCTTCTGAGCTTCATATACCTGCCTGGTGCCCTTCCTCGTCACCTGCCTGGGGTGGGGTGGGGCCATGCAGGTGCCTTTCAGAGAAAGTTCTTTACACATGGATCGCTGACAGGCAAAGAGCAGCACTATGAATGGGAGGTGGAAGGTCCTTTTCCTACCCTCAAATTTCCATCCCTGCCTGTCATAGTGCCTGAAAGGCCTCCATTGGTATCAGGTCTTTTATTTATTTATTTTTTTAATTTGATTATTTGTATTTAATTTATTAAGTTTTTTTTTTAATCTGTACTCAATTTCTTAAAGACTTTTTTGTTTCCTTTTAAGACAGTGTCTCACTCTGTCACCCAGGCTACAGTGCAGTGGCACGATCACAGTTCATTGCAGCCTCGACCTCCTAGGCTCAAGTGATCCTCCCACCTCAGCCTTCCAAGTAGCTAGGACCACAGGCACACATCACCACACTCAGCTAATTTTATTATTTTTTCTAGAGACTGGGTCTCCCTATGTTCCCAGGCTGGTTTTGAACCCATGTACTCAAGCGATCCTCCCCACCTTGGCCTCCCAAAGTGCTGGGATTACAGGCTTGAAACATCGCACTTGGCCTTGGTATCAGGTCTTTTAATTAAGGCAATGGAGGCTTCCGCTGAAGTGAAATACACTTTCCAAGGTGGGGAGGATTCATGGGAGGAGGGATCCCCAAAGCCTCCTCTTCCCTCTTATCCTCAGTTTCTTTGTCTATAAAATAGGGAGAATAATAACTCACAGGGCTTCTAGGCAGAATTTGACCTTGGTGAATTCCTCTTCCCATCTGCAGAGGGAGGATTGGATTCACACAGGCTTCTTACACATTAGAATTGCCTGGCGAGCTTTGAAACTATCACTGCCCAAGCTCCAGCCCAGATCCCTTGAGTGAGGTTTTCCTAGGAGTGGGACCCCACATCAAGATGTTTTTTTTTTACATTGCCGGGTGATTCTGCTTTGAAGTTAGGCTTCAGCATTGTGGGAAAATGATCTCTTACAGGTCTGAATACGGACATGTCATGCGTCTGTGTGTAGTAGGCCTGCGACAGTTTGGCCCCCATTTATGGTACCCCACTAAGTTCCCTGGAATTGGGAAGCCTAGGGAGGAATAGCTTGGTGGGGGTGTGGGAGGGTGGAGCTCCTTGGAAGTCCTGGAGAGATGTGTTCAGAGCTCAGGGTGCAGCTGATTCAAGGATGAGGGGCCTGAGGAGCTCATGGACTGTCAGATAGACAGTCGGGCCGGGCTTGGTCCAAGGTCAGAGGTGTTTGCATAGTTCAATGATGTAGAGTTGAACTTTGTATAGTTCAATGTGCCTGGCATATAGTAGAAGCCCAAAACACATCTGTTGAAGAAAAGGAAGAAGACCCAGGCCCGATATCAATCAGAGGATGACGTGCCCTTCAGATGCTGCCTTTTATTGTTGAAGCCCGCTATTTCCCACTGAGGCATTAACTAATAAAATGACATATTTTATCATCTTAACAATCTTTCAAAGCAAGTATTACTGTTCCTGTTTCACAGATGTGCGAACTGAGGCTCAGGAAGTTTAGGTAACTTGCTCAAGGTGGCATGGTTCTGAGAAAGCAGAGCTGAGTTTCACAATCAGGTCTGGGGACCCCAAAACCTGCCCTAGTACTTTGGTTCTGCCCTCAGACCCTGTCAGGGTAGGAGGGTCCTTGGAGACCAGCGCATGCCTCCTCTTGTTTGGGCACCGAGGGAGCTTAGCTTTGCGAGGTGGCATTGGGACGTACCCAAAGCCCACTGCCAGGGAGTGGCCCAGCCAGGGCCACCAGAAGGTCTTTGGACTCCTAGCCCAGTGCTTCCTTGGAAGGCTTCTATTGGGAGGTAGAAGATACTGCACTGATGTTGGGCTTTTGGGCCAGGTAGGGCCACCCTGGGCTCAGGTGTGAATTAGATGAGAGTGTTTTGTACTCCTACCACTTCTACTTTCCCACATCCTCCTTTTCCCTCAGATCTCTCACCACCACCACCCCTGATCCCATGCACATCCTGCCTTAATGGTGCATCTGAATCATAGACCCCTACTACTGTGACCAGTGTTCCAACAATCTCTGCTCAAGCTATTGAGGAGAAGGATCCACTAAATGAATTCACAGAAAAAGAGCCAACAACTACGACATTATGTAGCACCCCTCTATTTAACCAGAAGATCGTGGCACCTTACCCTCACAGAATAAAGCCTTCATAGCAGAACTTCGAATACCAGTAGGCTCCTGGAAAGAAATGCTGGAATGGAGCCAATTGAGGGGAAATGTGCACTGCAGTCTGAAAAATCATGATATTGTAAAACCTCAAGCCACCCGTAGCAATCTCTTTCTCCAAACTTAGGTTGGAGTGCCCTTAAACCATTCCCACAGTGGTCACCTGGCTTGGTTACCTCTACTGTCAGGGAGCTCACTACCTCACGAGGCAGTCCATTCTGTCTTGCCAAGTTGCTCCCACCTTCATTGTGTAATAGAATCGCCTGTTCTTTCCCAGTACTCTACTGGTCTATCTGAGGGTGGCTGGCTGGGGTTGACTGTGCTCCAGCTGGAACAGGTGTGCATATCTCCCTGTGACAGCACAGAGGCAGCCAGGCATCCTCATACTGAAGGGCAAATATTTGTCACCTCTCCATGGTGGCGGCAGTCAGCCTGCCTTATTTTTCCACGTCGGAAGGATCCTATTATAGCAGGTCTTGTCTTGGGTTACATGTCAGAGTTCTCTGACATCAGGTTGTATTTAAAGGTTCGGTGCCGGGACTGTCCCCTGCCACACCCCACCAGCCTTGGCTGGCTTTATTTCCCCATTGGCTTCTTTTGGTCTCAATCGAGTGTTATGCACCATGAATGGTGGTGACACAGGTCTGTGACTTGGCCCTGCCCTGCAGTGGTACGCAGCACTGGGAGAATATACCTATAGCAGAGACACCAAACCAACCAAGAACTAGGGAAGGTCATATAAAGCAACTCTGTAACTATCTTTTCATGCCTTCACGGTGTTTGCCACACTCTATACTGGGGCCAATAATGTTAAATCAAATAGAATTCAGTGCATCAAGATTTGGTGTAGGCGATATGTTCTGGGCTGGGTGGTGTGGCATGAAAGGGCAGATATCATGGGTTTTAAAGAGCAGTTAGAAGTAGTTATGCAAAGAGAAGTGGTTCAGCTGCTGTAACTGAAAGACCAAGACAACAATGGCTTAAACACAACAGAAGTGTATTTCTCCCCCGATAACAGTAATAATTTAAGCAATCCAGGGCTACTATGGCAGTTTCATGGTTTTGGAGACCCAGACTCCATCCACTTTGTTGCTCTGCCATTCTCAATCCACAACTTTCACCATATGGTTCAAAACGGCTGCTTTGGAGCCTGCCATCACATCACTATATCAACCTACAGGAAGAGGCAAAGTGGAAACTGAAGAAATGTCATTTCCATTCAGGACAGGCTGACCCAGAGCTGGTACATGTCACTTCCCCACATATCCCATTGATAGAACTTCTTCTTGCAGCCACTTCTACCTCTGCAAGGAGTCTGGGCAATGCAGTCTTAAGTTCTATCACTGAGGGACATGAGGAGAGTGCATTATTGGGGGTAACCAGTCAACTTTGCCACAGGGAGGAGCCAATCCCAGGCATTCAGAATACTGGAATGAACTTGGCCTGGGCATGTGGGGATGAGGGACTGAGTCTGCAAGGAGCTCGTATAGAGTATCTCAGAGGGAAACCCTAATGGAGAAGTGGTGGACACAGGGTCTTGATTACTAGGCAGGGCTCCAGAGATTATAAGAGGACCTTGGTGAACTCACAGAATTCTGCGCCTGAGCTTTGATTTATAAATAGACCTGTTTCTGATACGTTGAAGTCTTTAAAATTGTACTCTCTTTTAAATTAGCCTGGGGGAGAGAGGTCAACAGGGGTTTGCAACTTTAAAAAACCTTGTTAGTCCTTTCACAACTCAGAGAGTTCTTTGGTCAAATAAAGAGTTACTTGTCCATTGATCTTTTCTTGTAAATCCCACATCTGGTACACCTTTTTGGATACAAGATTATACACCTGTGTGATGACTTTTACTGCTGGGAAGGATCTGCTGTGGATATCTGTTATTTCATTTTATCCTTACATCAAAGTTATGAGATCAGCGTATGATCCCTGTTTGAAAGACATAGAAACTGAGGCTTGGGGATTTGTTCAAGGTCACCCAACCCCTTTTGCAGTGAAGCTAAGTCTTTTGTCGCTTTGCACTGCACCTCTCAAGAAACAATTGGCTTATCTGTGGCAACATGTCCGAAAATATGGAACAGTAGAAGACTAGACCTTCATATGGACCTATGAGAGAAAGAAAAAAATCTGTAGTCAAATAAGACTGGGAAATGAAGCATATTTATCTATCTCCACTTGGAGATTCACAGAGCACAGGAGAATATTAATAGTTCTGATGAATCCTGCAGGCTTTAAGCCATTGTTGGTTTAAACCATTGTTGTTTAAATGTCTCTCTCTGACAAGGTTCCTTCAGCTGAAAAGGGTAAGAGGTTGACCGCTAGGTCACTCCAGGTAAAGTCTTGGATTGTCGGAGCAAGTTGCTTAACATCTCTGTTGGGGTTTTGGGGAAAGGATAAACAGTACTTTGGTACTTCCCCCACTTAGTTCAGAACAAATTGGGAGATTGCTGGAGAGGTCATTCAGATGAAGATCAAAATATCAGCACCTCTGACACGTGCTATTCAGACAGGGATGCTCGGGTCCCTGGGAGGATGGGCTCAGCATATCTTCTGAGTCAGCTAGGCTTAGGCTTTTCCACCCTGACGCAGAGCCAACAGGTTGACTGCAGACCCACCCTAAGGGGCTGGGCCCAGTGCACCTCTTAGCAGGCAGGCAGATCCCCTGGGGGGAACTCTGAGCGGTAGAACTCTTTCACCCAAACTCACCATTCAGATAAGTTGCTGCTCCTCCCAACATGCTCCCACCCCTGGTTTCCTTACTTGGCACATGGAATTAATGAAACCCATGGTTTCTGTCTACCAAGGTAGTTATGGGGGTGCCACAAACGGCAATGGGGAAATACACTGAAAAATATAAATTGTTCAATTACTTTATTCAGGTATCAGTTCTCATACTCTTCTTATAAGGCTGATAGCTATGTTAAATCATTCATTCATTCATTCATTCATTCAACAAAGAGTTCATTTTTGAAGCACAGCCTAGGTGCTGGGAGATAAAGCACAGCACTTTTGCTCAAGGAGAAAGAAAACGTTGAACTCCTGTAGCCCAAGCCCCTATCTGCAGATGAGGAAGCAAAGTTCAGAATAATCAGGGCCTCCCCGGGGAGCTGGGTTGGCTGGTGCGACAGAGCCACCACTCACCTCCAGCTATGTCATGCTCCATCCCACCTCTGTGCCTTTGCCACTCTGCCTGACACCTTAAAGTCCCTCTCCACATCTCTCCCTCCACCCAAATTCTGCCTATTCTTAGAGACTAGCTCCAGGCCCATTTCCCTGATGAGCCATTATATATTTTGGTCCCCCTTTGCTTGGAACTCACTGAGCCCTTACTATCTGCTGTGCTCATCTTAGCACTTGATTTTCTCCAATGGTTTTACAAGGCTATGTGTCATCTCCTCACTTACTGCTCTCCGCCCCATCTCAGGTGCAGGAGGGGTTGGGGAGGGCTGTTGGCTGATGGTCTGCTGATGGATTTAGCCAGCCAGGGAAGGTGGCAGGCTGACGAGGATCTCATTTTCCCCTTTCGCTGACATGTTCCTAATTTGGCTTTATGAGATTTTCCTGGGGTGTCAGCTGTGCTGTTTGGAGCTGGGCTGCAAAGGGCAGAATGTCCAGTGGCAAGGGGAATGGCATGTGGGAAGGGCTTGGCAGAGGGCAGGGGTGTCTGCCGCCTTTCCCAGCCTCCAGCAGGGTCTCGGAATGTTCTGGCCCACTTTGGAGTCTTAAAAGGACATGTTGGGATAAAAAAAAACACTTACAGAGATTTTTGGAATGTGGGCCACAGAAAGAACATAATGGAAGGCCAAGGCTAAGGTCCCCCGAGGAGAATCACACGAGACCTGAGGAGGGACTGGGGCCGGGTGCGTGAGGACACGTTCTCATGGGATGCCATCTCATAATGAGTGCCGACAGGACAGCTGGCCCCAAAGTGGCATTCTCCAGAAATGACTGCACTGCCCTGGGTTTTGTCTCTTTGTGGCCTGTTACAGACCACTACCCCATGCCTCAGTTTTCTTGTCTGTAAAAAGGGACAATTGGACTTCATCAGAGGCCACACAGTAGTCTTTTCTTTTTAAATTTGAATACTTTCTATATTTAAAATGGGAATATTTTACATTATCAATGTATTTTCTGGCTCTTCTTAAAAAAGAAAAAAAAAAAGAATATCCAGAAATCCTGTGCGTGCTCAGCAATGATCTGTGTGGCAGTCATCCCCCAAGTCCTGGCTGTCCTTTTCCTTGGTGTGACCTTGTGTCCCCAGTGGGCATTCAGGCTTGTCCCCAACCCTTGCCCTGGCCACACACTTCCTGGGGTTCCTTCCAGCATGGGCATCTGTGGTTAGGAGTGGACAGTGGGACGGGAGCTCACTGGGACAAGCAGTGCCTAAGGGTCCAGGCCCTGGGTACTTAGCACGGCGCCTTCACTGACCCACTGAGTGACCCTGGAGAGCTGCCTCCCCCGTGCCTTCATTTTCTTCATCTATTAAAAGAGGGAGGTGGTTGAAACCATCAATAAGATCCTTTCAAGCTCTCACTTTTGATTCAGGCAAAAATGCCATTTGCCTGAATGAAATGGAGCTGTGATTTCAATGCTGTGGAATGCGGCCGTCCCAGCCCTTGAAAAGTTCATGATGGAGAGTGAGAGGGAGAGGAAGGAAAAGAAGGAAAGGGGGCCCTAGCTAGTAGTGAGGTCTGAGCAAGTATGTGGCTCAGGCAGACCTGCTCAGGCTGCTGGTGGGGTTGAAAGAAGCAACCTAGTCTCCTGGAATTCCTTCCAAGTCAAGGTCTTAGAATGCCTCCAACCCCACCCTTTCCAGAAGCCCAGGGCTCTGGGTTAAAGCTGAGGGTGTACAAATCAAACATTCACAGGAGTAGAGGCACAGCCAAATTTTTGGTCTACTCCGTGCCAATGGAGACTTCCTAATAAGTAACCAGACTGAGGGAGAGTGGTGGGTCACCATGTGAGCAGGAGGGGCCCGTCCTGGGTGTCAGGAGACTCTGCGGTCCCTCCAGCTCTTTCCTAATGAATATTATTTTATTTATTTGAACTTCAATATTATTGACACCTCAATATTATAAAACAAATATTATTTTATTTATTTGGACCTTATTTATTTCTCATTTGTCAAAGCTTGAAGCAAACAAGTAATCAAGTTAACCTGTTCTACCTGACTCCTAAGATGAAAAACATTAGAGAACAGAAGCCAAATTCTTGGAAAGGAATGAATGTCCCACCAGGTGGCTTGTGGCATTTCTTAGGAGAGTCCTCTCTGTGGTTTCTGTATCACATTTTCTCTGGGACAGTCGCCCTTGCTCAGTACCACTGGGGGCCTGCCTGGTTCAGCCTCAGCAGACAGAGAGCTCCTCACTGAGCCTTCCAATCAGAGGGGCCCGCCCAAGCGGAGACCTAAAGAAATACACACCACTCAGGGATGCAACACAACCCACACACTGCTAGCTCTGTGGTCTCCTGAACCTGTACAGCATCCTCACTGCCTGGGGTACTGAAGAAGGTGGGCAAGATGTCCCCTAGCTGCTGAGGAGGACCCCCAGCGGGGCCCCAGAATCTTGAGAGGCCTTGGCAATACAGCCCTCTTCTGCAGGCAGTCCTTGGCAAGCTGGACATGGTGAGCTACAGAAGAAGTTTAAAGATCTGTTAGAGGCACAGATGCGTCTCAATTCACAGGCAGTACTGTGAAGAGGCCTAGAGGGATGCTGGACTTAGGGGCCTGGCTTTGAAGTCCTGTCCTGATGACAGGGTACTGGTGGCCAGTTATTTCGTTTCCCTGAACCCCCAGTTTCTCCACCTGTGTAATGGGGAAACACGCCTGCTGGCTCCCGCACAGCATTGTCGTGAGAAGAGATGGAAGAAGTCTAGTTGGAGAACTGCTGCCAATGGGAGCATGGAGTTGAGCAGGTGAACTTTCTTTTTTTTTTTTTTTTTTTTTTTGAGACGGAGTCTTACAGTTTCACTCTTGTTGCCCAGGCTGGAATGCAATGGCACAATATCGACTCACTGCGTCTTCCACTTCCTGGGTTCAAGTGATTCTCCTGCCTCAGCCTCTCAAGTAGCTAGGATTATAGGCATGCACCACCACTCCCAGTTTTGTTTTGTTTTGTTTTGTTTTTTTGTATTTTTAGTAGAGATGAGGTTTCTCCATGTTGGTCAGGCTGGTCTTGAACTCCCAATCTCAGGTGATCAGCCCACCTCGGCCTCCCAAAGTGCTGGGATTATAGGTGTGAGCCACCGTGCCCGGCAGCAGGTGAACTTTCAATGGGAGCAATGGTATGATGCAAATGCCTGGGTAGAAAGGGGCTGAGAATAGGGGAGGGAAAGAGAATCGGCTGAATGGAGACCCTGTCCCATCTCTATCCCATGGAGGCTGTCAGTAGGGGAAGTTAAGAGCCGGGGCTCTGGGCTCTGGAACCAGGCTGGCCTAAGTTCACATCCAGGTCCTGCTGCGGAGAACTACACAGCCCCAGGCAAGCTGTTGTACCTCTTTCAGCTTTCATTGCCTCTCTGTAAAACGGGGACAATATTCAGACCTCACAGAGTAGTTTGCAAGACTAAAATGAAAAGGGATAACATACATAAAATGTCTAGTGCAGAGACAGCACACAGTAGATGCTTCATACATGTAGCTGCTAGTATTTTCAACAACGTTTTGCTGTGGCTCACTTCCTCCAAGCAGGCAGTTATAGGCAGTCCCCAGCCTGGGGACAGGGAAGATGTGAGATGCTTCCTGGCTGAGGCAGGAGTGACTTCAGCATCAGGTTCTGCCCGTGGCTGGAGCTCTGTGCTGCTGCCCTGATGGCTTCCTTGGTGTTGGGGTGTCTGTCCTGCCTTGACCCCCGGCCCTGGCATCCCTCATTCCTGACCTAACCTATTCCTTCTTGACTCCTAGGCCTGGCCTCAACCATCTGCTTTTCAGCCTGCCTTGGTGGTGAGTGAGAGGAACTTGGAATCCAAGGCCCTCAATACCCCAGCCTCGAAGGAATCCGTGGAGGCTTATGGGTCTGTATAAAGCCAGTCTAGGGCTCCTTGAGATGGTGCCTGTCCTATATCCCCTAACTTCCACCCTGCAGGCAGAAATGAACTCACAGCTGATTTCTTCCCACCTGAAATTGCTCCTGCAGGCAACCCCAACAGGATCACTTTGAATCCCTATGAGCTACTCCTATAGCATCCAGACCAAGGGCGCAGGTCAGCTCTGAAGGGTCTGAAGAATTGAATGGGAGGGATCCACAAAGCCAGAGAGTGGGCTGGGGCAGCCTGTCTCCTCACCTGCACTCACTCACCTGGATCGAGAAAGCAGAGACACTACAGCTGGGGTAGAATAAGACCTGATCCTGAGTTCCCTCCCTTTGGCTACACCACTCTTTCTCTCTGCAAGAAAAGAGAGAGAGAAAAGGTGAATTAAGCACACATCTGAGCCAGGTATGAGCAAGAGGCTGTTTCCAGGCCTCCTTCTCAGAAATACGTGTTCATGCATCACCTCTGTCCTCAAGTTTATATCGGTGGCTGCTTCTATCTGGTGGGAAGGTAGAGGGGAGGGGTGGCCTTCTTATGAGGCTACACGCAGACGTGGGGAGCAGTGTGGAGAGGCTGACCAGGCTCAGCAGGCCAGCAGCACCCTGGGATGGCAGGCCTGGGCAGGGCTGGTGCCATGGCAGCCGGCTTCAGGCCCACATCTCCAGTGAAGGCCCTCAGAAAGCTTCTGAGCCCACATGAGGGGACTGGACTGGCTACAAGGAGCTGTGTGAGTAGGAATTGGCCAGGAAAAGTGAGCCCCCATTGGGCAAATTCTGGTCCCAGGCCTGGCTGGATCTTGCTGTGAGTGAAAACTGACTCTCTGAGTCTGGGCTGCAGAGAGAGAGAGAGAGAGATCAGTGAGAGGGAGCTTCCCCAAAGGCATGCATGGCTTCATCACAGCAAATCCTCAGGGTGCCCAGGGAGCGCCCACTTCCCTACAGCCTTGTTGACACAGAACATGACATCCTCCTTCTCTTCCTCCCTTTTCATCTTTGTCAAGGCCATATCATTGTTGTTTTACTTTGCACTTGTTTGCTTTTTACTGTAGTTGTAAGTATTTTTTTCGTGTTTCTTGGCCACTCCTGTGACTTCTGTGAATTGCTTGCTCATCGAGACTGACCTTTCTGTGCTTGTTTTTGCTTTCTCTTCCCTGGATGAAGTAGTTCCTGACTGAATGATGACTAAGAATTGGGCGAGAATGTGAACATTCTACCTTCCAGAGGTGCCTAAGATGGAAGGAAATGGGCCAGTTGGCTTGAAATTCTGGGAGTACACCAGCTCCCACTCCCTACAGGAAGAGGGAAGGGACAGTTTTCCTTTGAGAGTTTTATTGGGAGATTGAACAACCAATATAGACAAGTATCGTTGGCTGAGTCAAAGGATTCTGGTGGTTTCTCTGATGCCCAGATTCCACGAGAGATGGGGAATTTGGAGACCCAACTCAGATATGGCTCAGCTTCTAGACCTAAGCTGGGACCTGCCCTGGAATTAGCTAGGGAGACTCTCAGAGTCAGGGAGGCAGAGGAAAAGCCCACTCTCTCTGCTCCTGGAGCAAGTGTGAGGATCCCTCCACGTGGAGCCTGGCACGCCCCCATCCCAGCTCCAGGCACCCCTGTGGCCCCCTGCACATTCCCTGTCCGTTTACCTTTCCCTTGAAGTTTTCCTGCTTCAGAAACGTGGACCACCAGAGCTAGAGAGGTCCTTAAAGATCTCCCATAGGGCAGGAGCTGAGCAAAAAGAGAAAAAGTGAGAAATAAGATGAGCTCACGTCCATATGAGCACATTAATAGACTTGTGAAAAGTTAAATATATGCATGCAGTATACCTAAAAACAAAGTGATTATTATTTTCTTACAAAAGAATTCCTTCCTCCAAATTGTCCCATTAGACCTGTTTGTTAAAGAATGGTGATGTGGTGTTGGGGACTCCATGTGTGCATCCCCCTGAAATTCATATGCTGAAATCCTTATCTCACTGTGATGGCATTGGGAGGCGGGGCCATCGGGAGATAATTAGGTCAGGAGGGCGGGACCCTCAAGAATGGGATTCGTGCCTTTGTAAAGGGGACCACAGAGGGCTCTGTAGTTCTCTTTCTGCCATGTGACCGCAGCAGTCTGCAACCCGGAAGAGAGCTGCCATGCCAGAACCTTGCCATGCCAGCATCCCGATCTTGGACATCTGGCCTCCAGCACTGTCAGAAATAAATGCTGATTTTATAAGCCACCTACTCTATGGCACTTTGTTACAGCAGCCCAGACTAAGACATGGGGGATGGGAATCTTTTCATCCATCCCTATTTTGCAGAAGGGGAAACTGAGGCCCCGAGCAGGTACACAATTGCTACACACAGCAAATGGCATTTGATCCGGAATTTTCTGCCTTTGGATTCAGGTTCCTTTTATGACATCTGGCTCCAGTAAGTGTACAGCCCGGAGCTGCTTCTTGCCTATAGGAAATATTCTTCAGGATTGATAAAATAAATCAGAAAACAGGCTGTGTTAGCAAATGCACAGCCAAAGGAGTATTTCCATTTCACTCTGACCTCCTTCAATAGGTCGCCATTTTCAGCCGGCTGGAAAATTGTCCCTTTTTCCTTTACTATATGTATTTACATGTGTGTGTATATATATGCACACGTATGTGCATGTGCACGCACATGCACATTTTGTATATGGTATAAATATAAAATTGTATATGTTTGTATATAATTATAAAGTATATACATGAAATTGTATATATATATACACACACAGATGAAACTTTGGGAATTTCTTTTCAAGTCTTGTATGCAATCACTTCGAAGCTGACACACATCACACAGAGTAGAGTCAGACAGAGAGAGAGGGGCTTGAGGGTGGTCCCAGAGCTGGTGTCAGAGTGAAGACTTAAGTACAGGTCTGCAATCTTCCCTTCTCACTGAGATGCCTCAAAAGACCTTTTTTTTTTTTTCCTTAGAAACAGAATGCTAGCTTTCTGACAGGACTACCCTCCCATTCCAACATATTCTCCCTCAGGTTCTCTCTTTTCACTCTCAATGTGCTTAGAATCTTCCCAGTCTTGATTACTGGACACAGCTTTATCCTTTCAACAGTGCTTTTCCACTGGATGTCTCATTCGGATGTCACAGTGCTCCTGAGGGCTGGGGCCAGGCCCAGGGATGCCACTTCCATGGGGGCTGATACCCTGAGATGCCAGGAACGCTGACAGTCACCAAGCACGTCAAGGTCAGAACTTTAAGACTTCTGACTCCAAAATCAGTGCTCTCTGCCCCTCTCCAACAGATGTGTGGGTGGGTGTGGGAGGCGGCTGGGGAGGTGGTGCTGAACTCCAGCACTCAGCAAGCTTCCTTGGAAGGACCATGCAAGGCCGAGCTCTGGGTGGCGCCCAGGCGGGGGAGGGATGGGGAATGTGCAGAAGCCCAAGCTCCCAAGCCACTGCAGGCCAGCTGGGCGGCCCCTCCAGTAGCGGCCATCCTCCACCCCTCCCTAACTGGGTGGACGCATCTGCTGGCTGAACCCAACCTCATCAGAACTGTGGGGGTTTCTGGGGTGATAAATCTTTATTTTCCAGGGTTGTCCTGAATGTGCTACTCGGCTGAACAAAACCATTTCTTCATGGGCTGTTTCTCTTAATTGGCTGGTGGTGCTGCCTGCCCTTGGCAAAATCAGGACAGTTGTCTTTGCAGCCTGCTCACTCCCTTTGGCCCAGTAAGCCCACCCAGTGTCCTCACAGTGCCCCAATTCCCTGACTCCTGGTACCTTGTATCAGGCTTTAGAACCCCCACCCCAGCCAACACAGCCACTCTCAACATCTCACTACATCTCCACGAAGTTGCAGATAAAGATAAAATTCACAACAAAACCAAAAACTGAGCCTTGCAGGTACTAAGTGCCAGATTCAGATTGATGTCTTGGAACAGATAGCAATCCCAAAGCAGGTGAAGCTGGACTGAGAAAAACGTAGTCACAATTCAGCTCACGGAGTTCCCTGACTCTCTTCATACACTGAGGACCGCTGTGTCTCTGGATACATCCCCCATGTCCTTTTCACCATCATGCCACTCTCTTTCTTTTTGATTAGCCTTGCCAGAGATTTGTCTGTTTCACCAGTCTGCTCAAGAAATAAGTTCCAGCATTTTTACCTCAACTCTTTTTCCTGTCTCTCATCTTTTTTCTCATAATTATCACCCCTTTCTCCTTTCCCTTTGTATCCCAAGAGAGGTGGCCAATTTTTTCTCTACCTTGCTGATTTGTTTTTCTGGGTCATCAAGTCTATTTTTTATTACTTACTTCCAAAGTGGTTTTTAATTTAAATATTAAGATTTTAGTTACTTTGTAATTCTCCCATTTCTCACCTATCTCCCTTTTTATATTACCTTGTTGCTTCATTTTGAAGTGAAATATATATTATCTTCCTTTTTCAAGTGAATGGGGTATCCTCTTTTATTGAGCTCCCTGGAAAGATGGGCACATGCTCTTCTCAGGTCTGCAGCTTGGGGCAGGTGTGAGGGCTCCCAATTTGCCTCTGGCTCCTGGTTTGTCTGGGCTGTGCTGACTTGGGGGCCTTAACCACCACCTAAGCCTCTGACACTAAGCTGCTGTGGGGCAAGGGTGTCTTCCCAGCATGCTCTGGTTGTCATAGTTTCTCCCTTTTCTCCAGCTCCAGCCGGCTGGTGAGAAGGACACTTCCCACAATGCATTGCTCACCTGACCCTGCCTTTCCGTCTTCTGTAATCTGTAGTTTCTGACTTGGTTGTAGACAGATGGTGCAAAAGATGAGGAGTGCTGTGATGGAGAGAGGTAATAAGATTTCTGCTTCAAAGGACAACTCTTAAGAGGCAGAGAGGAGTGGCTGGGCTTGTTTCTGGTGGATCAGACACACGGACAGCCCAGATGGGAGCAGAGATGTGAAGCCCATTCTTCTTTTCCAAGTAGGCCTCTAATGGAGGGTTTTGGGGGTAGGCAGGTGAGATTGCTGGGTATTTGCCCCTTTGTCTACATTCCTGACATTCTGGTGAGAAGTTTTGTTTTGTTTTGTTTTGTTTTTCTAGGCAAGAACCTTAATGAACTGTTACTGACAACGTAAAAAAAAAAAAACTGTATAATATATACAAAATTATCATTTTATGTCAGGAGAAAATTTATCATGTCGGCAACAGAACATGTCTGCCAACCTCCAAGTGGCTGGCATAGTGCATCCACCCTGTGACAGGCCCACTGGGACTGTGGTGAACATGCCTGTACCTCAGTACAAAGTCCCCTTTCCCTGAGAAATGTATAGAAGGAGAGAGGAAGAACATGTACCCAAAAGGAAGAGGTAGAGGCTGGGGGCCCTGTACCCTGAGCTCAGAACTTCAGGGGGATGACCGGCCAGTACTTGGGCTGCTTTTGGTCACAGTGCGTGTCAAAGCTCAACTGCACTGCAGCCTCCATGGCCTGGATCTTGGTGGCGCTGTCCCCGTACAAACGCTTCATCTCAGCCTGGGACACTGCTCACTAGGCCTCTCAGTTGGAGTCTCTACCGACCAGCAGGTGTTGCAGTACAGGTCATGGTCAGCATTCACGTAGCTGTCCAGGCACTCTGCATCCAGCTGCTGTCACCGCCATCGTTCTTCTCTGTACCTCTCAGTCTTTGCAGAGTACTGGCGGAGCTCTTTGGTGATTTCCATATTGCTCAGGTCACATTCTACCTCTGCATCTAACTCAATCTCCATCTCTTCCTCTTTGGACAAAGCTTGGTCTTCTCTTGTGGATGCCTGGACTCTACTGCTGTCATGTGGATGCTGCCCAGACCCTCTGAAATGTAAAGAACTGCAGGGGGAGTCCTGCTAGGCCACATGATGGCCATAGAAGGATGAAGGATACGCAGCCTAGTTAGCGTAACAGCTTTGGGGAAGAAGTGCCAGAGGGAAGTACCATGGAAGACTGAAACAGGATTTCACGGCCTTCCTGTAGGCCTTTGTGGTGGCTTTGCATCCAAGCCATTGTTTGATGATAATGTTGCCAGCATCTCACATATACTGGATGAGAATACCAAGGCCTGGCAGCTTTCAATGTTGATGCCTTCACCGCTGCCATCTCTGATTGTGAAAGTTCAAGTGGGTGCCGAAACTCGTGGATTCGCAGCTTGCAGATCCTGCGTGGTGACCGAGCAAGGGCCTAGTTTTCCTTCCTTAGTGAGAAGTTTTAAAGATCCCCTGGTCACTCACTGTTTTGAGCTAGATGTCTTGTGAATCAGTAGTTAGCACACAGTTATTGCTTACCCCTCCCTCACATTCATTTCTTCATTATCTAACAACAGTTCCTGATTGGACTTGGGGTCAAGCCCTCTCTTAGCCCAGGTGGCTTGGGTGGGGGTTCTGGAGGTAGAGCACATGACCCTGACCTAAGCCAATCATCACTTCTCATTTCCAAGGCCACAGCAATTAGTTCAGGGGTGGGCATGTTACCAGAGGCTGGTACAATCAGAATGAAGGTCAGGACTTTTGTGGAAAGCAGGCTCAAGTCTCCCTGCTAGACGTGAACCTTCAGGCTTATTAAATGAGCCTTGGATGGTACCTTGAGCTTGAGAATAAAGCTGAGGACTGGAGAGAGGTCATGTACTGGAGACAGCACAGAACCCCTGATCCAGCCTTGCCTGAAGCTGGCCCTACCCTTTGATCTTTTAGTAATAGGAACTAATAAATTTTCTTTTATGTTTAAACACATTTGGGTCAGATTACAAGTTAACCGAAGTAGAATGAGTCCTCACTGATACAAGTATGATCAGTGAAAAAAAGAGACCAAATATAATAAGGAAGATATATTCCTTAATAATTACAGTTTGGAAGGCAAAGAGGTTAAAGGGGACCATGCTCATGTCCCCATGGAGTCCATGGAGTCACAACCAAGCACTCCTGGAGGGATCTGGGTGCCGGCATCTCCAGCCAGCCCTGTGACAGAGATCTGAGGAGTTCTCCTTAGAGCTTCTCAAGGAAATCCTTCTTGATGCAATAAGATGCACACTTGGGGAAGCTATTCTCTCCGGACAGGGTATATAACTTGAGGGCAGAAATTGTTTCAAAATGTTTTGACATGTTCCTGAATGGCATGTCTATGGGAGAACAGAAAAGGGACTGTGGTATGTTTGAGGCTTTCTGTGACCTGGGGGTAGGTGTTAGGGAAGCTTCCAAACTCTCCCTAGAGGCCAAACCATGGCTGCCTGAGAGGCTGGACGGTGGGCACTCAGGCCCCACTGGGCAGGGTCACCAGTGTGTCATGCTTGTTGTCACCCTTGGCTTGTTTGTTCTCCTCCACCAGGAATTCTGTGGGGCAGAGGACTGCACATTGCACACATCACAGCTGCTCATCCAGGGCTCTTGTGGCACTTGCTTCATCTTGAGTGGCACAGAGCACAGAGCAGGCACCGTGGAGTGTGGAAAGACCAAACCCTGAGTCACCACTGACTGTTGCCCTGGACATAGAACCCCAGGTGAAGGCACTTAACACTGGTTATCCCCGTGCATCCAGGAAGCTAAATGGAGGCCAAAAAAAAATAAAACAGTTATAATGCAGTCAGGCTGGACCAGGCAATTCCTGCATGTGCAAGTTTGTGTGTGTGTGTATGTTTTGGAAGTCATACCAGATGTTGTCTTTCCTCGTGACATTTGGTCTTTTTTCTACAGCAGTGTTCCATTATGTTCTAGTTCTTGAAAAAGGCAGCGAGGCAACATTTATACAATGAAATTTATTTGGGAAATGATTTATGTGTATTACAGTCCTCTCTTAGAAGATCACAAAGTACATTAGCATATTAAAGGATCTGAGAAGTCCTGTAATAAAGGAGCCTTTATTGAATGATCATGGAACTCGTTGTGGGTGGATCATTTGCATACTGGATGGAATGGGGTGTGAGGCTGACTGTGCAGAGGGTGACTAGTCCCTGAAATGTAGATAGGGGCCACCTAGAGAACGGTGGAGAATCGGGCATGAATGGGTGAACTGGACAACTGGGCTATGCATTTCAGCCCCAGAGCACTTAAAGCATAAGGTAGATTGTAAGATCCTGGAGTTCATCTGGCTTAAATACCTCCTTGAGAGGGACATCAAGGTCCGTAGAGAACTGAGTTACTCGTGATCACCAGTCAGAGCTCTTGGCTGGACAACATAGATACCAATGCTGGATACCTAGGGAGAATGAGATTTGATGGAAGGATATGGGGAAGGCCATGGAACCCACTGGAAGGCTGGAGAACCAGGTCCAGAAAACAAGCAGAAGCCAAGGGAAAGTGGGCTGCTAAGAGCATAGCCAGATCATGCCACGAAATCTGATTAGCCCACTTCAGCTAGGGCCCATGATGCATCAGAAATGGACCCATGGCTCTCTGTGTCCTTCCCAGTGGGGACAGGTGATTGGCTGAGCACAGACTGCGTTCCCCGCCCTGGCTGTTAGGGTCTGGGAGAACAGGTGGAAGGCTTTTATGGCTTCTGCAGCTGAAGCCTGGAGCCCGTCTCTCCCAACGACTCACACAGGAAGGAAGCCCCCATTTGGTTGGGGGCAGAGTGAGGTTACAAAGCCCATCTCCTGTCTTGCAGTTCAGATCATGCAGCCAAGGGTACTCTTTTACAAAAGTGTTTAAAATCTTTGTTTAATCAGCAACATGGACCTTGCAGAGTTCCTGCTTCCATGATAGAAGGATATGAACTATTTGAAACATTCACATCTACTGCTCTCCTTGGGAATTCCTACCCTCCTTTCATTCTTTACTCACTAGCCTCGTGGTAGAGTAACTACAGCAGAAATGCAGAGTGAGAGAGAAACAAATACGCAGCTTTTGAAACCCATGGCAGAGACAATAACTTGAGAGTCTCAAAATCTTGCTTTTGAGAATCCAAATCCTGACACACAGAACTCAGGAGGACTAGTGTATGGTTTGTTAAGCTGCTTTTTCCCACCTACTAAGTCTACATTAATGACTCCCTGAGCAAAGAAAAAAAAAAGTCCTTAGAAGGAAAGAGAGTTAAAGGCTGGTATGAATCCCTGGGAATGGTCCTGCCTACACATTCCATCCCCTCAAGCTCTGAAGTTGAGGGGATGATAGAATCTCCAATAGTTTAGGGGATCAGAGAGAAGAGAGATGGTGCCCCTACTCCGTGGGGAGGCTGGAAGCTCCATAGAAAAGTCCCGGCATTCAGCATCGTGAGGGACCAATAGACAGGCAGGAAGTAACCTCCTGGGGGTCCAGGCTGCATCACAAGCCCTCATCCCCCCAGTATTGTGTAGCAAACGACAGAATGTTTCTGAGTGTATCTGATGGTCCTGACAGCCAGAACACCTGGAGGGCCTTGAGTCTGGGGTGGTGGGATGTGAGAGCAGATGCAAGTGTGGACCAAGGGCAGGAATGAGGACTCCCCACCAGTCCACAAGGGGTGGCCACCGCCAAGGACTAGCTGGGCAATGGCCAGTCCAGTGGCAGCCGGGGTGGACAGGTGATGGCAGAGAGCCAGGTGTGCGCCCCTGGATGCCTTGATGTGATGTTTTCTCCACCTCAACTGAATGTACCCTCTGGGAGAAGGCGAGAAAGGGAAAGCTTTGAATCAACTTGAATGGCAGTCCTGCTAAAAGTGGAATAGGGGATCAAGGGAGAAATTAGATTTTTCTTTAAAAAATATCTGAATGTAGCCTGTGACATTCATTCTGATATAATATAAACTGTAGTTTATACATAGAGTTAAAACTAGTCCACAATATTTTCTTTAGAAAGGTTGCAAGCACCTGATTTTCCTTACCTACATCCTACGTCAAAGTTAAAATGATTGGCAGCATGTTGGCAGTGATTTCCCGTAAAATAGGGCTGGCACTGCTGGTTGCCTCTGGGCCCAAGCCCACCAGCCACTGAGTGCCCAGTTGCACCCACGGTGAGTCACGCTCGTTCCTGGCTTGGTGATCGTAAACACTGGAGGAGACGACGCAGATGAGAGTCTTTTGAAAATCTTAAACCTCTGCCTGTGTCTATGGGACTTTGGTCAAGCCTCCCCTTGGGGCTTAGTTTCCTCATCTGTAAAATGAGGTCACCTTTGCTGCCCTACTGACAGTAGTGGCAGCTTTCATGCATCCAGTGTCTGCCACATTCGAGTACTTTCCACTTCCAATTAGATCTTATTTAGTCTCCATGACAGCCCTGGTGCGGAGGTGCAGTCAGCCTCGGTTTACAGATGTGGAAACAGCTTCAGCGGAAGAAACCTGCCAAAGCTCAGACACATAATTAATTCATCAACTCTAAGACTCAGTAGATTGTAAGACACACAATTATTTTACAAACAACAAAAATAGATAAAAGGGGCTGGGGCCAGGTACGGTGGCTCAAGCCTGTAATCCCAGCACTTTGGGAGGCCGAGGCAGGCGGATCACGAGGTCAAGAGATCGAGACCATCCTCGCTAACACAGTGAAACCCTGTCTCTACTAAAAAATACAAAAAACTAGCCGGGCGAGGCGGCGGGCGCCTGTAGTCCCAGCTACTCAGGAGGCTGAGGCAGGAGAATGGCGTAAACCCGGGAGGCGGAGCTTGCAGTGAGCTGAGATCCGGCCACTGCACTCCAGCCTGGGTGACAGAGCGAGACTCCGTCTCAAAAAAAAAAAAAAAAAAAGAAAAAAGAAAAAAGGGGCTGGGTGCGGTGGCTCACACCTGTAATCTCAGCACTTTGGAAGGCCAAGGCGGGCAGATCACAAGGTCAGGAGGTCGAGACCATTCTGGCTAACACGGTGAAACCGCATCTCTACTAAAAATGCAAAAAATTAGCCCGGTGTGGTGGCGGGCACCTGTAGTCCCAGCTACTTGGGAGGCTAAGGCAGGAGAATGGCGTGAACCCACGAGGTGGAGCTTGCAGTGAGCCAAGATCCCGCCGCTGCACTCCAGCCTGGGCAACAGAGAGCCACTCTGTCTCAAAAAAAATAAAATATAAATATAAATATAAATATAAATATATATATATATAAAAAATAGAACTGCCAATTATAACAGCAAGGTGTCACTGATTGCAACACACATTCTGATTTCAGAGCCGTTAAAATGCATAAAAAGGTGGGGTTTAGAATTTTTGGACTACTGAGTGAAACGGATGGTGAAGGCAGGTGTGATTCCAGGGCTGAGGGATTCCAAAGTTTGAGTTCTTTGTGTTGGGTCAAGCGGCCCCCCAGAGAGCTGAAGCGTGCTGATGTGAGACTCCTACAAGCCATGAGACGAAACAGACTTATAAACATGTAACGTGTTGTGTTGACACAAGGAACCAAGCAGTCATGAGGAATGTGCCAGTGGCTGGGATGAGCAACCCCCTTGCTGAGTCTTGCAAAAGCAACCTCCCTAGATGAACTTTCAGTGGATTCTGGGTGGAATTCTGTCACAACACAGAAAACGGACTCTTCGCCATGGTGCTTCATGCAATCCCATCTTATAAGCCGACTTGTCCAAGAATTGCTTGGCTTAACCCAGATCCAATTCACCTACAGAGAATCAACTCCAAAACAAGCATCCCAGGTTTGTTGCAGAGCTGATGAGGCTTCCAGTTGGTGAGATGGGCCAGGAAAAAATCCAAGAGACAACCTGGGTTCCCCAGTGGTTTTGCCTTGCCCAAGTCTGATGCTGCTAGAAGCTCCTGTGCCTGTCCCTTATCTGTCCCCTCTCTTTGGGTGGAGCAGGACCTGGCTTCCCTGGGGCTACTTGAATAGAGCATAATGTAGCGTCAAGCATGCACAGACCCTGTCCTGGAACCTGCCATTGCTGTGAGATCCCCTCCCCAAATCAGATCTGCCCTCAGATGGAGCTGAGTAGACACAGTCATCTAGACCTTTAGTTACTCCTCACGGGGTGCCCACAACTGGTTTACCACCTCTGAGTCTGGCCAATCCCTTCCTGGCTCCCTCATCTCCTCTACCAACCTCTCAGATGCTACCATCTGATGTAAGTTTTCATTACCATTGCTGGCTGGGGCACACTGAGTATCACCAGCTCTAGCATCTTAGGAACTTTATTTCATCAGAGCTTCCCAACACTCTCTGAAGCAGGTGTTACTTTTATTTTTTTTTATTTATTTTTTTGAGATGGAGTCTCACACTGTTGCCCAGGCTGGAGTGCAATGGCACGATCTCGGCTCACCGCAATCTCTGCCTCCCAGGTTCAAGCACTTCTCCTGTCTTAGCCTCCTGAGTAGATGGGATTACAAGGGCCCACCACCACACCCAGCTAATTTGTTGTATTTTTAGTAGAGTCGGCGTTTCACTATGTTGACCAGGCTGGTATTGAACGCCTGATCTCATGATCCACCCGTCTGGGCCTCCCAAAGTGCTGGGATTACAAGCCAGCTGAAGGGTGAGCCACCGCGCCCAGCCGAAGCAGGTATTACTATCCTCATTTTAAAGATGGAAAACCTGAAGCTCAGAGAGGCCAATCACACGTTCAAACGACACAGCCAGCAAGTGAGAGAGCCTTCACTAAGTCGTTATAGAGTGCTTAGAACAGTGGCTGGAACAGCATGAACACTCAATAAATACTTGTTAGATGACAGAAGGAAAAACTGCCTTATGATGATAATGCTGAGCAGTTCATCATGAACTAGTTATTATTTAATTTTATTCAACAGAGCACCTGCTTTTGAGCCCAGGGGTAGACCTACAAAGGATACAGGTTCTAGGCAACGCAGGTTGTAACATACACACACACACACACACACACACACACACCTCCTTTAATGACCCGCCTGCAATTGATATACTGCTAAGTAGCATTTCTTGTACTGGGGAGATTCTATTTCCACACTAGCAGCAAATATGACCTTTGTGTCAGCTGCCAGCCACTTATAATTCTGACAGATGCAAGCACATTTCTGGGAAGCTGTAGCCACTCAGGACCTTGCAGATCAACAGGCAACACTGGCGGCTTTGGTAAGATTGATTGGCCCGTGAGAATCCCATTTACAGCCCTAACGGAGCCTTGGTTTACCACAGCCTGGGCACTAATGACTTAGACAGCTCCGATCTAAATCTGTCAGCCCAGGCTGGTGGCGATATTAAAGAACACTCTATTTATACGAAGCAGCAATTAGAGGAATGCTCGCCAATGGGCCACCGCTTCCAAGTAAATCCCCAGTCTTCCAAATGGTGTCATGCTCACGGTTATTTTAATCCGCTTGGAATTTCAGGGATATTAATGTGACGGGCCATCGCAGAGGATTAGCCAGGTTTATTTCTGCTGACATTTCAGAGAGCACACTCAGGTTCCCAAGCCGTGCCTGCACGCCTCCCTGGCACATCACTGGGGAGGCAATTGAGGGAGGGAGAAGCAGCTGCAATGAGGGTGCATCTGTCTCCCTTCAGCCCTGCCTCCCATCTCTCCCTTCCTTCCCCTGCCTCCTCTGCCTTTCCTCCCCACTTCCCTCCAGGTCCCTTCAGTCTCTTCTCCCTCCCCGTTCTAGCTTTTTCTTCTTGTTCTCTCCAGGAAACAAACTCGTGTATGGGGTTGCCAGATAAAATACAGGATGCCAGCTTAAATGTGAATTTCAGATAAACAAGGAAAAATTATTTTTTTTTTAGTGTAAGTTCCATGCATTTATGTTGGGACATACTTAGACACTAAAAAGTTCCTTTGTTGTTTATCTGAAATTCACATTTAATTGAGCATCTTCTATTTTTCTTTGCTAAATCTGGCAACCCTACATAGGAAGAGTGAGTATAAAGTAGAGAGGCCACTGCTGGACAAAAAAAGTGTCCCATCTTGGTCTGCCAGTTAAATTTGTCCTCTGTCATTGTCACCTTGAGAGAGTCCCCAGGCCCTGTTTATTCTGTTACTCAGCCCCTTACTTTCTGATTATTTTTTCCCCACTATATTGTGAGTCTCCTGAGGGCAAGGACCAAAGCTTATTTTTCTTTAGCTCTGACATCTGGGGTCAGAGAATAAATATTTATTGAATGAATGGATGAATAAAAGAATGGTTTGCTCCAAAAAAGGATTCTGTCACTTCTTAAAGTGTTTTTGGAATTCTTTTTAATCCAGTGATAAACCCCATTAGAAGAACAGCTCTTTCATCCTAGTTGTAAATGTTGCCGTTGCTAGCTTTCAGGAAAGGTCTGAGAGGGGAATGGGTGGCCCTTTGGAGATGAGCTGGCTGTTAACAGCTGGTATGAACATATTTGAATATTGTAGCTGCAAGTATGGCTGCATGGTTGCATACAGCAACTGAATATCAGTTCTGGAAACAGGTAAAATTATTATTACCCTCTCTGACAAGGAAGCAAACTGAGACCCAGAGAGGCTAATAAGTTTGCCTCTGGACACACAGCTACCAAACAGCAGTGCCAGGTTTGAATCCAGGCAGGCTGGCTCGAGAATCCAGGCCATATTTCCTCTCCCAATGATCACTGCCTTTATTAAGTAGTTAACATACCTGTGCTGCCAGGCACTGTCCTAAGCACTTTCTTTATATGCATGCAGTCCTCACAACAATTCTATGAAATACATACTCTTATTATTCCCACTTTACCAGTGAAGAAATTGAGCCAACCTGAAGCTTAGTTACTTGCCCAGGGTCATGCAGCTGGCAGGGAGAGGGGTCAGGATTGAACCCCTGGCTGCAGAGTTTGTGCCCTAACCCTCACTGGCACGCAGCCTCTGAATGAGGTCAGGACCCTCATTCCAAGTTCCACAGAGCTTATATTGTGGGACTGCAGGACCTGGCCCCTTGTTCATTCACCCAGCCGGTACCTAGAAAGCACTTGGGCCTTGTAAGGCTCTGACTGTGACAGAGACCATGAGGGTCAGAAAGGTGGAAGGATCCCAGTTCCTACCTTCAAGTCACTTAGCAGAGGAGGGAAGATCTGCACCCCATCCATTCTCAAGCGCCAGCTTCTTATTCTGTCTCTAGAAAGTGTCATCTCCACCTCTTTGCTCCTCTACACTCCTGACCCCAGCTTGGTTAGGAACAGGTAGGCTCCCAACAGTGTCCTGGTCTCTCCAATCCATCTTCCACCTCTTATCCCCCAAATCAGTTCATAGTAACCTCCTCCCCTGCTCAGAATCCTTCAACACTGCCCTAACGCGTTTTGACAACTTTCAAACGCACCTTTTACTAGTATGTCATCTCCATGCGCCCTGCCTCCTCATGCCCACAGCATGGAAAACAGACAGGAGAGGAGCTGTGCCAGTTGCAAAGGAGGGGGCGTCCTGAACGCTGTGGCCCCGCTCCTCATCCTACGGCCCCGCCCCTCGCCCTGCAGCCCCGCCTCTTTCCCCGTAGCCCCGTCCCCACCCTGCAGCCCTGCCCCTCACCGAACATCCCCGCCTCTTTCCCTGCAGCCCCGCCCCTCATCCTGGCTTCCTGCCTCTTTCCCTGCAGCTTACCTGGCCATTGTATGGAAACCCGGGACTCCAGGAAGCAGGGTCACAACCAATGGCCTGGGCAGTCAGGACTGTAATCCATAGCCTGGCCTCAATACTATTTGTGGTTTGGTTCTAAACTGCAGGATCCCTCAATTTACTCTGCAAAGTCCTGTACTCCAGCCCCAAATTACTTCATGTCCCCTGTGTTACCTTAAGAGTTTCCAGCAGTGGGGCCTGGGTTTGTATTTCTCAAAAGCCCAGCTCTCCCCTTAGGGTGGTGGTATCACCTGGCACCCTACAGAGGACACTGGCAAGGTTGGAGACAGTGCTTAAGAAGTCGGCTGGGAGGCAAGAGTCCAGGGAGGAAGGTGGAAGCCAGGGACGAGAGCAGTGACTTTGGGGTGTCAGGGAGGGACAACATCAGAGGTACATAAAACTGACATGCTGGATATGAGGCACAATGAAGATGAAGTCCCAAGACGGGGTGCAGGCAGGGGTGGGCAGTGCTAGAAACTGAACTATGAAAAAAAACAACAACTATTCTCAACAACCTTGAGAAGGGGAGTAGTCTGAGTTCTGTCCACAAAATCTGTTTACCCGCTTCTGGGTAACTTTGAGAGTAAGAATTTGATTTCAACACCTTCCTCTGGCAGACCACTTTGGTCACAGCCCAGGGGCCATGCCTGGGTGTCCTCTGTTATCTGCAAAATATGAGGAGCCTCAAGGACACCCCTCCCTCACGAATCGTGTCCCCCTGGAGATGGGCAGCATGAGGGAGGATGGCTGGGGAGGCTCAGGGCTCTAGTACTCATCCCAGACTCTGAGCGGTGGAATGAATTCCGGCCCTCCTGCCCTCCTCTACCACATGATTTGGGGTTGTGCTTAGACCAGACTGGCCTGCAGGGTGGGGCGCCATGCCTGCCCTTGGGCAGGTATGGGGAAGGGCAGTGTGGGGAAGGCTCAGCCCAGCACCAGATGGGCACTTAGGCGGTGGTCATGTTGCATGGTCACACTAAGCCTGGAAGGTAGGAATTATTGTCTTTATTGTAGAACTGAGCTACCTGACCCTCAAAGAGATGAAGGAACTTGCTCAGGTCACAGGGCAAGTAATGACTGGCACCTGGCTTTGCCTGGTTGTGGCTTCAGCTCTCAGTTTACCCCTCCCTCCTCACATGTATACCCACTATCCTCTGCTCCATCAAGTGGAATTGTTTTCAGGCCCCTCTAAATCAGCTCTGTCTGGCCCCCAGGCATCTGCAGATTCAGCTCTCCAGCCTTTTCCACTCAGGCCTTGCTTCCTGCAAGGAGCCTTCCAGGATCCCCAGGCTGACAGCTCCCCCTCCTCTACACTCTTGCATTGCCAGGCATCCTCATTTGATTATAATTGGCTGGTGACTTCGCCTGCCCCACTGCATCTCAATATCTTTCCCTTTCCCATATCCCCAGACCTAACACCTTCCCAGCACACAGTAGGTGCTCTATCTGTGTTTGTCCAGTGAGTGTCTCCAAAGCCCATGTTCCTCCTCTGTACATTGAGGCTCGCAGCAGCCTGGTAGACAGTGAGGAAGAGCCTCTGGACAGAGTGCCGGGTCATCTCTATGAAAATCCAGGCCTTGCAGAGTGAGAATCTCTTGGTTATCTGTTGTTTGGCTGAGACTGGGATGCTGGGAACCCCATGATAGCCCATCTGGACATGTGGAAATGTAGAAGTTAGAGGGTTTTATTGCTCTTTTATGAGTCTCTAGACAATTCCCTCTAGAAATGGCAGACCACAGCAAGAACCCAGGTGTGTCCAGAGCTCGGCAAGGGACCAAAAGGGATGTAGGCGTGGCTCTGTGACTAGCGGCTTGACCCAGTGTCGAGCCAGGAGGAGGCTGACTGGTGCTCTGACTCCCCGTCCTGAAGACCTGCTCACAACCCTCCCAGCTTTGCTCCTTGGACAGAGCCCTGGTTCCTCCAGAGTGGGCCGTAGAGGGCATGGTGAATATTTGAACTCCATCTAAACCCAGCCGGGTGTGTGTGCACGTGGGGTCTGGAGGCTGCTGATGGAGAAAGCCCTGGATGTGCATGACAGGACGAGGTTCAAGGCTGAGAGCTGCCTCTTCCTTGTCAGGCATTTGTGAGCAACTCTTGACTCTCCAAGTCTTAGTTTGCTCACCTATAAAATGGGAAACGTAATACCAGAGTCATAAAGAAGGTTATGGAAGAGTGGAATTTAGAAAGTGTTTGGGTAATTCAACCAGACTGCCAAGAAAGTTACTCTGACTATATTAGGGAGTTTAAATAAACGTAGACTCTCTCAAATGAGGGGGCCCTGACCTTGGCATCAAGAATATACACAAATGTGGACTTGATCCCTGCTTTCAAAGGTCTACAGTCTTGCAAGAGAGTCACAACTCACATAGATCCACAGTCTCAGGAACATTTCCTGTGTGATGTGCTGAGCTGAGAAAGTGCAGAGAGGGCAAGGCCAGGTGTCAGAAACAGTCAGTGGATGCCTGATGGAGGCAGAAGGGGCCTGGCTAATTCTTGAAGGAGAGACAGGACTGGAGGTAGCAGAGCTCTCTCAGGCAGCAGCTTGAGGACCAATTCTGGGAGGTGGGACCAGACTTGCTCGGAGAGGGACCTGGATAGCAGAGAGGCTCTTAGCTGTCAGTAGAAAACTATTTTCCGTTTCTAGAAATTTTGTAGGGAATGGAGGATGGGGAGTTCAGAAGCAAAGCTAAGGCCCCTCAATTCTACACAGGCCCCAGGAAGTGAGCCTGCACCTGTCTACCTTCCAGCCTGCAGGCCAGAAGGCAATACATTCAGGCAGCTTTGAAGCCAGGTCCCCATGTCTGTCAACCCCTGCCGCCTTGCCCAGAAAAGCCCCTGCTTTCTTGTGATGGCAGTGTGGCCTATACAGTGCTGTCTACGGTGTCTCTGTCAACACTCACTGATTTTCCCTCCACTAGAACAAGCAAATGTTCTGAAGGACAGAGAACACCCTTCCTCTCCAAGACTTTCTCATCGTCTGGCTTGATTGAATTTACTGATGTGTATATTTTTAATGTACTCATGAGAGAGCCCGTTGACTCTTTCACTTTTGGAGTTGATGCTTCCATTCATTCAGAAAAAAATGGAGTTGGTCTCCCTTCTCCTCACTCTAAACCTTTGCAAAAGGTAGTGCAGCAGGGCCATGGTAGGAGCTGACCTGCTGGGTCCAGGGCAGAGCAGCGGATGTGGCTGGTGCAGTGGGCATGTGGGCCACAAACCCTGATGTTGTGCCCCTGTAGGCCTGAGAGGGTTGACACCTCATGAGGCTACTAGGATTTCATGTGTCTCATCTTCAACCAAGGGCAGGTCTTTCTCCCTCTTCCTCAGTTTCCGTCTTGCTGTTCCCTTCCTTACATCCCCCATCCCACAGAGGAGGTGTTCACTGCGGGAGGAAGCTCTGCTCCGAGTGTCGGCTTGGCTTGAGGGAAGGCGCCAAGCAACAGGTTCAAGGGGTCCCTGGCTGCATAGCTGGCTTCCTTTTGAAATTCTTTAGCTTGAGAATGTCCTCAATAAAACCAGACTAGGATTGGAGCACAACTCTTAAGTAACACTTAGCTCATGAGTGAAACCAGACAGCATGTAACACTATTGGTTCCATGTGGGGAATCTGGTTTTTAAATCAATTTGGAATTCCATTTGGGTGGAAAGTTGGGTTCCACCTTTGTGACAGAGAGCATGGGTGGGTTGGCCAGTGGAGGCTGGGAATTCCAGTTATGACAGAGACGGGGAGCTGCCACAGGGATGGAAAAGCCAGCAGGGGCACACAGCAAACAGGGAAATGGATAGAGAAATCCAGTTTGGAAAATCACATTATGGGACAGGGTCAAGCCAACCTGAGTTCAAATCCCAGCACAAACCCTGAAAAGCAAACTATTTACTGTTATCTGAGCTTTGGGACAACAAGTAGTCTCTTTTGTGGCTTCCTCAAAGAAAGAAAAAGAAAAGAAAAGAAGTAAAAGAAGGAAAGAGAGGAGTGAGGGAGGGAAGGAGGGAGGGAAGAAAGGTTGATTGTTAGCCCTTTTAGGCTGCTATAACAAAATAACTAAACAGGATAGCTTATCAACAACAGAAATTTATTTCTCACAGTCTGGAGGCTGAAAATCCCAAGGTCCAGGTGGATTGGTGTTTGGTAAGGACCTGCTCCTGGCTCACAGATAGTGCCTCTTTGCTATATCCTCACATGATGGAAGGGATGAGGGTATCTCTGGTGTCCCTTTTATCAGGGCACTAATCCCATTCACCAGGGCTCCACCTTCATAACCTAATCACCTTTCAAATACCACCTCCTAATACCATCATCTTGGGGGTTAGGATTTCAACACATGAATTTTAGGGGGACAGAAACATTCAGACCATGGAAGAAGGAAGGAAGGAAGGGAAGAAGGAAGGAAGGAAGGGAGGGAGAGAGGGAGGGAGGGAGGGAGGGAAAACATGCACGCTTCTCCAACACTACATGTTTTATTTAAACTTGTATCATTAATTCCTGGCAGGGTGAGAGAGAGGAAGTGATTACACCTGTGGTCAATCATTGTTAATTTGTATTGCATCTACTTAGAAAGCTTCACGTTAGTTAAATACCCATTATCTTAGAACCCTAGAACAGGCCTCTTTATCTGCTGGACCTCCATTTCACCATCTAAAAGTAAATAATAAATAGAGTTGCTTTTTCTCAAGAGTCCACAGGGCAGGAAAGGAAGAGCATGTGTGGGCCAGGAGCGGTGGCTCACACCTCTAATCCCGGCACTTTGGGAGGCCAGGGCAGGCAGGTCACAAGGTCAGGAGATCGAGACCATCCTGGCAAACATGGTGAAACTCCATCTCTACTAAAATACAAAAAATTAGCCAAGTGTCGTGGCGTGTGCCTGTAGTCCCAGCTGCTCAGGAGGCTGAGGCAGGGGGATAGCTTGAACCTGGGAGGCAGAGATTGCAGTGAGCCAAGATTGTGCCACTGCACTCCAGCCTGGTGACAGAGCAAGACTCCATCTCAAAAAAAAAAAAAAAAAAAAAAAAAAAAGCAGGTGTGTTGGATTCTATAGCCAAATCAAATCTAGAGCGAATGCCAGCCAACTGTATGAACTGGGAACTGGTTTCCTCATTCAGTCGTTCCATTGGATGGCTAGGTATTCCTTGAGCCCTCTGGATCTCAGTTTTCTCACCTGTAGAGTGGGTTTTCACCAAGGTCCTACACTGAGGTTGAGAGGATTCTATATGGCAATGTAAGTGAAAGTGGGCAGGGTAATGGCATCTCTTCAGCAGCCTCCCAGGCATGCCCAGACCACAGCTAACAAGGGAAGGGAGCCGAGCACATACTAAGAAGGTTGATAAGTGGCCTACTGTGTGTTCTCTGGGATCTGCTATCTGGGCTCGTTAGTGAAGAGAACGGATAGTGGAGTCAAACTGGAGAGAGTTTAGAGCCCTGCTTTGCTCTAACGACCACTTTGGGCAAGTCTCCTAATCCCTCTGAGCCTTAGTTTCCCCATCCATGAAGCATCTCTGTGTCATAGGCACACTTAGAATGAGGCCAGGCATGTGATAAGCATCCAACGGCTGACTAGCTGCTGCCTAACCACTGCTCCGAATCACATGTAACCAGAAATTCAGAGTCAAAACAAAAGGAAGAAAGACTGAGTCTCCTGCTTGTTTTAGATTTGGCTGCAAGTGATTCAATGAAGCACATGACACCATCCCTTGGCACAGTTTAGAGAACACGGTGAAATTTTAAATGAAGTTTGGCTAAAGACGGAGTGATTAACTGCTCACGCAGGTCCTTCTTTCTTTCCTCCTCGAAAGCCACAAAAATCTAGCCAACTATATGAAATTGTCATTATGCTGCATTGACATCCAACTCTGTTCCCATTAAATGCATTCATTAGCTAGTAAAAGTTCAGTAAAGCCCCTTCTGATAGCTACTCACTTCTGCCCCCTCTCTGCTTTCCCTATCAAAAGACCTTCCTAAGTTTCCGTGCAATCATCAAACTCCTCCACCAGTTCCTCCCCAAACCATTATTTCCGAGGCTGGAGCTCCTGCAGAATGGAGAAACTGCCTTTAGGAAGATATAAATAGGGCCAATTTAGACATCTTTCTTGCCATGGCTCCACCGAGGACTGAAGGACAAAATGAAGAGATTCCTGAGACTTTCTTTAAATGTTACTTCAACTCTTAGCTAGCTCCTCTTTGACAGCTAATGGATTTCAATTATGCCAAGCCTGTGAGCAGGAAACATGGAATTTATGCCTTAAATTTCCCCCACTCACCAGTGATTCAGGTTTGTTTATGCCGCCAACAAATCTTTGCGCTGGTGATGTTAAGGTGCAGGGAGCCATGGTTTGATTTCTCATAGAAAAGCTCCTGATTCAGGGCAGCTTTCCAGGTGTGCTCTAGCACAAAGGCTTTCTCATTGAAGCCCAGAGTCAATCATACAGCTTTTGAGATCCCTTCTGCCTGCCATGTTCTGCCCCATTCTGCCTGAATGCAATGTCGCTGCAGGGGAAGCCTGTGGAGGTCAACATCAGAACCGCTGGGCCACTGCTAGCTGGGGTGGCCTTGGATGGGCCTTCACCTGCTTCACAGGGTTGCTCTGGGGATGAAATGGAAAGTGAATTTCCTAGGAGCTATGTGGCTCTACACAGATGAAAGTTGTCACTGTCTTATCTGTGCTTTTTGTCTGGTTCTGCCTGCTTGCTTCTGTGATGTTTTAGTCTGGATCACAGCTGATGTTCATACTAGAAACTTCTAGAATGTTCTTTCTGCCCAAAGGACTAAATATTAATTTCTGTTACCTACATTTTTTCCAGGAGGATTTGCTTGTGCTTATCTGCATAGTGAGCCTCAAGATTCTATGGGAATGAACTAAAAAAGCTTCTGGCAAGGCTGGGAGCCCCTGGAGAACCAGGGCATGAAGAAGAATACCCTCCATCCTCTAAAGAAGGTTGAGAGATCCCCAGTTTGGCTTAAATAGTATCACTGTAACTAAGAATTGGGTCAATTATATTAAAATACAGAATTCAGCGGTCTTAATCTGATTTCTATTCTAGAAGCAATGATTATATAGGCTGAGCCCTTGGCTAAGAAGACCTTTATGTTTCCCTGATAAAACTTGGGTAATAGGCCAGGTGCGGTGGCTCACACCTATAATCTCAGCACTCTGGGAGGCTGAGGCAGACGGATCACCTGAGGTCAGGAGTTCGAGACCAGCCTGGCCAACATGGAGAGACCCCATCTCTACTAAAAATACAAGTTAGCCAGGCGTGCTGGTGGGAGCCTGTAATCCCAGCTACCCGGGAGGCTGAGGCAGGAGAATCGCTTGAACCTGGGAGGCAGAGAACCTGGGATGCAGTGAGCCTAGATCGCACCGCTGCATTCCAGTCTGGGCAATAGAGTGAGACTCTGTCTCAAAAACAAACAAACAAACAAACAAAAAACAAAAACAAAAATTTGGGTAATAACGGCAGAAGATGAACCTTATGTCCCTCTGGAGAAATGACTAGAATATGGAGAAAACCTTGACCCTCCGATCCCATTGCTGCATAGTGGGTATGCTTGACAACCTTTATAGAACGTTTCTGGGTTGAAAGTCAGAGTTGTGGGGGAAAAAAAACCACTACTAATGTTAAAAATAGCTAATAATTTACACGTTATGAGATACATGTTATTTAATCTTCACAAAAGCCCTGTGAAATAGTCATTTTTATCCTCGTTGTGCCCAAGCTGAGAGGAGGAAATGGCAGCTGAGAGCATTCCACGCCGGCTGTGTGATCCAATTGGTTGCCTTTGTGGCCTCAAGGACTCAGCTGGGCTCCCCGCTGTGCAGGGCTGAGCCTTGGGAAATACAAGCACACATGCCTTCATCCGAGAGCGAGAGCGAGAGGAGGTAGAGGGTCAGGCAGGGAGGCCAAGCCACTGTTAGCTCTGTTTGCGTGAACCTGAGGCTGTAGTGGTTTAGGAATGTGCTCGTCAGCTTTCCTGATGCCCGAGGTGGACCAACAATCCAGTCTCAGCCCTAGACATGGGCCACCTGGGAGGGAGGCAGAAAGGAGGAAATGGGGTTGGTTTAGTAACCACGTGACCAAATAGGGGGCCCCCTAGGCTGACCCTCCCACTGATGGTGGGAAAGTGAGGGAATCTCTCCTCTCAAAAGCTGTTAATGGCTTGCAGTTGCCTATAGTAGGAAGTCTGCACATCTTAGCTGTTTTTGAGCTAGACCTGATTCTTACCTCATTCTACCTTTCTGTTTGCAGATGTGGAAAATGAGGTCCAGAAAGAGATGTGTCAAAAGGTAATAGAAAAGAAGGCACCAGACTAGATCTCTGGTCCCAAACTCAGGGCTATTCAGATGCTGCTCTATCCAGTCCTTGGTCCTGGCCTACAAGACCCTCACTGACCAGTCATGGCTCCTGCACTGGGCACTTCCTCAGGCACAGGGCTATGTGTGTCTCTGCATCCCTGATGGCTGCCCGGCACAGGGTTGACACCCTGGGCTCCATACATGCTTACTGAATGGATGGGTGGATCTGACTTGGGAAAGCATCTCTTCCCTCAGAAGCTTCCTTCACACACATGTCCACGGACAAGGCTTCTTCTCTGGGACCATGTCCAGGAACCAGCTTGCTGGCTAGGAGGGCTTGTGGTCACCTAGGACTGGTGGGGAAGGGTGGTTAGCAGGGAGGAAGCAGGGGCAGAAAAACCCCCAGGGCATCAAGCTTGTTTTCCCACTTAGACTAGAGGCTCATTGAAGACAGGGGCTAGGTCTTCTTCCGCCATGGTCCTCAGACATAGGGCTCCGACCTGAGATGCTTCACAGACATCTGGGTTTGGACGTGGACCAAGTCCAGGCCTCCAGAACACCAACTTCCAGGAGCCTCTGGACTGAGTCCATGGGTTGTCGTAGGTGACAGCCTTCGAGCTCCATCTGATGGACATGAACTCAAACCTGGCTTCTGCTGCTTTGTAGGTCCCTGACTCGGGACAATCATGTGGCCTTTCTAAGCCTTAGTCTCCATGTCTCTGTCTATCAGATGACGCTGACAGGCTGCCCTTCAGGGCTGTATGGGTTGGAGGGGATGGTGCACCATGTCTAGAACAGCCCTTGTTGTGACCAAGTGTCCTGTGGCAGCAGAGCAGGGTGCCTAGAGGCCATGGCCTCCCTGGGCTTGCTGCCTCCAGTCTGGGTGCTGCTGGGGTCTGGGTCTGAGTGAGACAAGGAGATGAGGCAAGGCCAGGGACCCCAGCACCCCAAACTCCTGCCTTTACTGTGAGGAGAACCCTTCACTGAGGGAACTAAGGCTTTCCTAAGAACCTTGCCTTGTAGGAACTTAGCCGTTCCGGAGCCCTTGACACTGGGCTGCACTCTGGGCATGGGGGGCATCCCCCGAGGTCCTGCCCTTGGAAAGCAAGAGATGAGGAAAGTGAACCTCCTCCAACCCCAATCAGACACGTGTCCCATGCAGGGTGAAGGATGAGAGCACATGTGAGTGGCCCTAGAGTGGGGACCACACTGGGATGCTTTGGAATATGTCATGATGCAGCGGAAACATTGTCAATATCCAGAAACTTGGGTTCAGGTCATTTCTGCATGGATTCAGCTCTGTGGCCTTGAACAAGTAACTTAAAACCCCTCTGTACTCGGTTAGTCTGTAAAATGACAGGTTGGGCGAGAGCATTGGTTTTCAAAGGTGGGGTGTGTGCAGCGGCAGAATGCTTTGAAACTCACCAGGAGCAGAAACTATATACCGCCAAATGCTAGGAGGGCGCAGGACCTCAGTGTGTCATCCCCTTGGGCTCTCACAAGAGCTGCCCCTGGGAACTCAGTTTGCAGACTTCTGGAGTACAGGCCGTGTAAAGTCCTGGTCAGCTCCAAACACCCCAGAATTCCTGAATCTTCCACCAGGAATGGTACAAGCAGTGGTGCCTGAAGCACCAGCCTTCACAGTGCCTTGTGTTCTTTCCTTAGCACTGGGTCAAGTAGTGCTCTTTGGGTGCAAATAATGGAAATGGACTCAGGATGACCTAAGGCAGAGGGAGGACTCAGAAAAGGAATCCTGGGCATCTACAGAATAGAAGCAGAGCAGAACCTCTGGATCTACGTAGCTTTGGAGACCTCAGAAGATGGAGTTGGTGGGACGTCTCTCTGGAGTGTCCAGTCCAGGTATACCCAGACTCGAAATAGCCACCAATCTCTGTAGCTCTCATTTCAGTTTCAAATCTGCACAAGAGAGACTGTGATTGGTCCAGCTTAGGTCACGTGTCCACTCCTGGCCCAACCAGCTTTAGCAGGGCTGCAGGATGCCACTTGCATATCTTGGGAGGAGTCCAGAGAAAGGGAAGGCCTGTTTCATGGCAGCATATTGATGTCTAATACGTCTTACATCCCCAGTTATATTGTCCATTCCTGGAAAATGCAAGCTGTGACTGACGTTTTTATATCTTAAATCCCTCTCCCAGAGCAAAGCAAATTGCTTCACCCCAAAATATAGGCACAGGAGCCCTAGAGATTTGGTAAGGGGATGTGAGAGCTTTTCTTTCTCTGTTTCCATAACTGCAAAAACCTACAACTTAAGGTATTATACGGGCAGAGCAATGTAATCTATTTTATAGACAGACCAGTCAAAACATACATCTTACTGGTCCTGGGAGCCAGTGTAAAAAAAATCCTTGTGTGGCTTTGTATGAGGGGGAAGTGCTGTGTGTGTGTGTGATGTCTTCAAAACCCATACACACATCCAGACAGGCATGGGCACCGATAAAGGAAATCACACTTATTATTTGAATGTATGCCACTTGGAAATGTTCTTCATTATTAATAATAATTAATAAATAAATGGTTCAGAGAGTTCTAATTTTCTCTTGCTATCAGAAATTAGCATATTTTTTTCAGTTTTCCTAAATTGCTACCTTTTTGATAATGTGTATATAATTACTGATTCCACCCAAACTCACTCTTTGTTCGGCTGACTGACTTTGCCTGCATGCTGTCAGATGCTGGTGAGGTTTTTTAAAGAACTGTTATGATTGATGTAATTAAACCAAGATAAGACGTACGTTTTGCTTTTTCTCCCCTTTTCTTTTCTTCTTCCCCTCCGCATCACAGCAGAGTTGAGGGAGAGGGAGAGAGACAGAAAGAGAGACAGAGAGAGAGACACACAGAGAGAGAGAGAGAATGAGAATTCGTTGTCTCTGATCTGTTGGAAGTGCTTTACCAGAATGCACAGTATCTGCATTTTGCTCAAAGAACTTAATAAAACACCCACAGCAAACTTCAGGCTGCATTGTTCTCGTCAATTACTGGTGCGGCCTCGGGTTTCTCCTCGTTAATTGCTGCGAGCAGGGAAGCTTTACTCAGTGCGCAGTGTACCCAAGCATGTATGGAGTTTAATGAATCATACTAACTCTGCACTCCAAGCAATTAGGTAAATCTAGCTGTTAGTTAGTGAGGCATAAAATAAATTTAATCTCTCTTCTAAAAAATCAATTATAGTGCTGTAATGTATAATTCAATTTGGGTCATGCTACATAAATTTTCTGTTTTTAGTATGTTTTTAAACTGGTTGTTATTCGATTTTGCAAGCTCTGTGTGTGTGTGTGTGTGGTGTGTGTGTGTACGCTTGTGTGTGTGTGTGTGTGTAAAGACTGCAGGATGAGGGAAAGGGACAATGTCAAGAAAGTCTGGATTTATTAAGGAAACTGTGTCTGGAAGGGTTTTTGTCTATTTGATTCTATAAGCCTTACTTGAACTGCTACTGTGTGTATACTAGCTTCATGGAAGATAGAAGGTGCAAAAAACTACTGCCTTCAAGGAACTTATGGTCTAATTGATAGTACAAGACCTAACCAAGTAGAAAATTAGAAAATAATCAGGAGAAGACAGACATAGGTAATACACAGATATTGTATTGTGAAATACAGATACTGTATTGTGAAACTGGAGGGGACAGACACAGGTAATACACAGATATTGGAGAAATAATTGGGATTTTCAAATCTGGACACTCGGGCTCAATTTTCAACTCTGCTACTGACTAGCTGTGTGACCTAATGTAAATGATAACCTGTCAAAGCCTTAGTTTCCTCATCTGTAAAATGGGTGCCATAGTTCCTTTCTCCCTGTGCTTTTGAGATTGATTGGTGTAATACTGGCTGGGAGCACACTCTTTTGAGTCTGCTGCCTGACTGGAAAGGAGTGGATGGCAGTGTCTGACGTCCCCAACTACCAGTAAGCACCTGGAGGGTGGAAACCATGTTTTTCCTTCTCCTGCTTTGTTCTTGGCGCATGGCCCTGGCCCAGCTTGCAGAGAGAATGCTCCAGATACAGAAACAGTGGCATGAGAAGTGAATTGTACAGATCTGGATGGGCCAGAGAGGGGATAATTGAAGAGTTAACCAATGATAGGCAATTTACCCAGGGCCACTTTGCATCAGGTTCTCTGTTCATACTTTATAATGCATCATCTCTGATCCTCAGAATAGCCCTGCGTGGCTCTTCTTAGATGCAGTGAGGAAGCTGATGCTCACTGAGGTTAAGCCACTTGCCCAGGAGCACACAGTGAGGAAGAGATAGAATGGAATTTGAACTCAGGTCTCCCTATTCTCTTCAGCCTGCCTTGCCTGCCCCATATAGATGATAGGCAAGGTTAGGAAAGATGAGAGAAGGCCCGAAGGAGTCTGAAATTCACACCAAAGAGCTTCTGCTAAGATTCTGAGCCTAGAAACTCCCTCCCAAGGAAGCCTCCAGAAAGCTTTTCATCCCCCTGCCCCACCACTCCCGCCTCCGTCTGCCCATTTGATTTTGTTAATGGAATTCTTAGGAAAAATTACACACCGTTACATTTCCCTGCTAATCTCCCGGCAACAGCCATGGTACCGAACATTATTAAAATAGTTAAGACTCCATCCCAGCTGTCTCTTTCCAATTTTCTTGCTTCCAGGGGGTGCTCAGCAAAGCGGTGAGCAGGCTTACCTACTGAGCGCTTCTGCATCGCCAGGCTAGCACAGTGATCGAAGCCAGAGCTTCTGAGACCACCAGGGCCACTTGGCGTGTGCACAAGCATGTGCAATGTGGCGGCCAGGGAGAGTGGACAAAGGTCTAGGGACTGCTGAGAAATCGGATTCTCAAACGGGGTTCTGCCAGTCTGCTGGGAGGCCCTGGGCAATCCCTTTCCCTCTCCAGGCCTCAGTTATCTCAAACCACCTGCTGGTTCCCTTGCCAGCTCTGAGGCTCTCTCTGCATGTGTTCTTTGTGACTCTAAGAACACACTTGCCCCTGGCTGCGTCTGAAAATGGAGGCTCTGGGGTGCACGCGGCGTTACTATCTAATAAGCCGTGAGCTGCACAGCACTATCAGTTGACTCACTTTGCAGAGCCTATGGGTCATTAAAAAAAAAAAAATCTAAACTAGTGCGAGTGAAGTAGCTTCCACAAAATGATTCCCATCACAAAATAAGCCTTTAATTAGCAGAACATCTCACCCAGCTGAAGCACGACTTTCACAGACATATACCCAGTGATGTTAATTATGAAATGAATTTGCACATGCATGATTTATGGGTCTTTGACTTTAAAGAGAAAAAAAAATCGGCTGCCTACTTTACTTATGCTTTCTGCCCTCTGAGAGAATTCACAAGAGAGAGATACCGTGGACGGTTTCAGTGTTGCTTAGAAGTTTAACGTCCCTTTCAGTGACTTGTGTGCTTTGCTTACATCAATCAGCTAAATATTTATTGAATTCTCAGTTGCCCAGCACAGAGTCAGGGACTGGGGAAAATGGGGATTCAGGATGAGTCACAGTTCTGGTGCTATGTTTAGATGAATTATGTCCCCTGGAGGGATCTTGCAGAACACAGGGTCTACCTTCCTAATTTTGCAGAGAAGGAAACTGAGGCCAGAAAGGAGACTAACTCCCTCAGAATAGTGCAGTGACTCAGGGTTGGTGGCCCAACTCTGGCCTCAGGTCCCAGCTGGGTATTTCCATTATATCCCAACCGACAATAACAGCAGTGTGCTAGGGCCTGGAGCAGTAAGGAAGTTTTTGGTTTTTTTGGTGTTTTTTTTTTTTGTTTTTTTTTTTTTTTGGAGACTCCTGAGTCTTGCTCTGCCGCCCAGGCTGGAGGGCAATGGCATGATCTTGGCTCACTGCAACCTCCACCTCTTGGGTTCAAGCCTCAGCCTCCCAAGTAGCTGGGACTACAGGCATGGGCCACCACGCCCAGCTAATTTTTGTATTTTTAGTAGAGATGGGGTTTCACCATGTTGGCCAGGCTGATCTCAAACTCCTGATCTCAGGTGATCTGCCCTCCTTGGCCTCCCAAAGTGCTGCGATTATAGACGTGAGCCACCATGCCTAGCCCAATAAGGAAGTTTTGAGTCTGCAGTCCAGTGGGGCAGATGAAACACAAGCACATTAGTGCAAGTAGGCATGTGTGTTGGTGTGCAAAGATGCACACACACATGCGTGCATGCGCACGTGCTCACGTCCATCAGACACCCTGGCAGAACTTAAGAAGGTGAATGTATTGCAGACTTGCATCTGTTGAGAATGCCAGAACTCCAGGCACTCTGAAGAGGGGGTCCTCAGAGCCATCCAGGAGCTCCTAGAGGAGGTGGCCCTTGGTCTGACCCTAGGGAATTTAGATAGGCAGAGAGGAGGGGGAGCTCCTGCAGGAGGCCAGTGTGGGTCAGAAGCATTTGGAGGCAGGAGGAAGGTGCCTCTGCAAAGCCTTGGTCCATTTGTGTTCCCAACGTCTCCTTTTGTCCATGTACCTCATCTTGCTGTGGTCAGCTGTGAGGCACGTGCCTGCAGACCCAGTGAGTAACAGGGACAGCTCTTGGCCTTTTGAGCTTCAAAGGGCATAAACAGTACATGTGGTACGTTTGGAGGAGATGCCTGCTAGTTCCCTTTGATCTCCACCTGAGAGGCAATGGGGACTCTCTAGATGTAGGGCAGGGAGGGGAGGAGTCTTGGATGCAGAGTAGAAAATAATGAGAGAGAGAGAGACAGATGCTGAGAAGCAATTGAGGGAGCTGCAGGTATTGGTTCTCAGAGCAAGGGAGAGCCTCACCCCACCCCTCTAACCTGCTGTGCACCAAAGGAAGCTAGAAATGATAGACCTGACACCATAGATAGGCTTGAGGGACGCCTCCTTCTCCTGGCCACAGCCGTATTCACAGCAGCACTGAGCTATAGGAGCAGGGCAGGAGAGGTGGTTGGACATTGTGTCTAAACAGACAAGACCAGGGATTCTGTGGCATCCCCCAGCCCCTGAGGGTCCCAGCAGAGCAGACATTACCTGTGTCTTCAAGACTCAGGCTGGCAGCCTGGCAGAGGCCCTGTGGTGTGGAGAGGGCACAGCAGCGGGTGGCTGGCCTTTAGCTATGTGTGGGTGGTAACCCCCACAGCCATCACTTTCACCAGTGTTAGCTCAGCCCCCGGGAGGAAGGGGCCAGGAGAACCCTGACCTGACTGAGGAAACACTACATTGATGGAGATGATAAGAATTGACCAGCTAATATTTCTGCCAAAGTAGATTCTAAATTGATTTAAGGTAATTGATTTAAGAGAAGCCAGAGAGAGAGATAAGCACTTAAGTCTGTGGCCTAAAAGCTCCATCCTCAGTGTTTGCTTGAAAGGCAGTAAGCTGCAGCGATGGCAGGGAGGGGGACTGCAGATGACTGACCTTGTTGCTTGGGGAGTCTTGAGTGTCCCCAAGGCCCCCTAGCCTGACCAGGCCTTCTTTTAGGGTGGAAAGATGGAAAGATAAAGAGCCCTGGATACTCCAGGGGACAAAGCAACTGGCCTGTCACTTAGCTCTGCTTCAAACTGGCTCTATGACTGTGGGCAAGGGGCTCAGCCACTCTGTGCCTTAGTTTCCCCATTTTAAAACAAAGGATGTAGGCTTGATAATCTCAGAGGCAGTGGTTTTCCAATCAGAGTACCTGACAATGACTTGGAGAGCCACTCTTCTTCCCCTGAAGAATGCCTTTCCACTGCTCTGGCTTCACAAAGCTTCCTTCTCCTCCCTCCTCCCCACTTCCTGCCTCCTTCCTCTCCTCCTCCTCCTCCTTTTTCTTCTCATGACTTATGTATCATACAGTTTTCTCCTGCTTACAAATACAAAAGGAGGCATAGTAAACATTTTCAAGCACGGCAGCATAGAAAGCAGAAAGCTCTGCATGCCTGTGACTCTCCCCCCAAGTCACAGTAGTTAACAACCTGCTGTGCTCAAGCTCCAGTTTGAAATCGGCATACAAATAACTAAGAATAAATACATTTAAAATAAAAGTATAGTTATACCATACATACGGTTTTGTAATATTTTCTCCCCAATGAACAGTATATCTTATCCTCATTTCAGGCTCCTACTTGGTGATGACCATGTTCTTTTTCACAACTGTATAATACTCCATTGAATTAATTCCCATAGGCCAACATTTAGGCATTGTCTCATTTTTCACAGCCACAAAACACCACTGCAACAAACATCTTTGCACAGATGTCTCAATGCACTTGCATAGGTGTGGGGTACATTCCTAGAAGTAGAATGGTGGATGAAAAGGCGTATTTTACATTTAGCCTGTATGGCATTGCCAATTTGGCCTTCAAAATTGATTTTTCCAACTTATTCTCCCACCCATATTTTGTGAGTAGCTGTTTTTACATACACAAGCTCTGCCAACCTTAGGTATTGTCTATCTTTTAACTCTTTGCCAAACATATTGGCAATTTTTTTTTTTTTTTTTTGAGACAGAGTCTTGCTCTGTCGCCCAGGCTGGAGTGCAGTGGTGCCATCTCTGCTCACTGCAAGCTCTGCCTCCCGAGCTCACGCCATTCTCCTGCCTCAGCCTTCTCAGCAGCTGGGACCACAGGCGCCTGCCACCACGCCCAGCTAATTTTTTGTATTTTTAGTACAGACGGGGTTTCACCATGTTAGCCAGGATGGTCTTGATCTCCTGACCTCATGATCCGCCCTCCTGGGCCTCCCAGAGTGCTGAGATTACAGGCGTGAGCCACCGCGCCCAGCCAAAAGTATCTTTATATTATTTCCTTTTTTATTTCCTTCATGATTGATGAGGTTTATCAGTTTGGGGCTATTCTTTGAAGTATCACATCATAACCTTTGTTCATTCTTTTTCTCTTAAGAAGATGAACAAATCATGTTGTCAGGCATTTCCACAGTTTCCAAGTGCAGCAATGCGAGAGTATAAGACAAACGTGAGTCCTCCAACCCCAGACCGCCAAGCTGTCCGGCTCTCAGGTTAGAACAAACCTGCACTGAGCCCCTGGCTTTGAAGAGCACTTGCATCCCCAAGAGCAGCACTCTTCACGAGGGCCGAGTTTTCCGCCATGTAGAAAGCAGGACCACAGGCTATGTTTAACCAGGGGCTGCCCTCCCTGGGGGTATGCTGCTCCCAGGCTGTGGCTGCATCCAGAAGGAACTTTGTTAAAGGAAGATGAGGCCCTGCAGCAGGGGCTGCGGGTGGGGCACAGAAGCAGACCTGGCCAGAGAGCTGGGCCCACAGGCAGAACCCTGGGCTGTAGGTAGGTGGCTGGGGGTCAGGTCCCAAGGTCACAGTTGATTCTCTTTGAGATGCTTGTCTAAGTAGCCATGGCCCTTGATTTTCCTACTTGTAAAAATGAAAACAGTGATATCAATTTCAAGGGCCTCTTGTGAGACTCCAATGAGACTGTGTACAAATAAAACTGGAGCCTTCTATAACTGTAAGTTGTGACTTCTGAGTGTTGATGCCAGAAATTCCAACATTAGATCATATCCCTAACGGCTTGTGTACAGCTAAATGCAGACTCCCTCCTGCAAGGGGCCACGCCACACTTTAACTGTTCCATATATAACACAGTCAGTGGTTAAGAGCATGGGCCTTGGAATTGCAGAGAACTGTGTTCGAGTCTACTTACTGGCTCTGTGACTCTGGGCAGGTTACTTAACCGCTCTGAGATACAATGCTCTCCTTCATAAAGTGGACATAACCACTTCTTGGTTTACATGAGGAGTTAACGGGCTTTGTGTTGAAAGTCTGGAGCAAGAGAAGGGTTCAATAAATGTCAGCTATGTTATTATCATCCTTAATAATGATACATTATTAACAATGCTGATCTTAACCACAATGGCCAGATGCTTTCTTCCTCTCGCATTGTGAGCTTGTTATGAGAGGGCTCCCAGAGGACCCATCCCATCCCATTCATCTCTTATGTCATTAACCACACAGTCCTGCAAGCGTATATCCTGCTCGCTTGTGTTTGCTCCTGACACTGGGCTCCCTGTGAATGAGGAGGAGGTCCCTTTCATGGCATAATGTGAAGAGTTCTGAAACAATTTTCTGTTGCCTCCTCTTCTGCCGTCTGCAGTGGTGACAGAAATCCCAGCATTTCTGGAAGGCCTCAGGTTGGAGTTGAAATGCATATTTGATATTAGGAAACTGCTTCAGGATGCTCAGCTGTGAAATATGTCCCATGGTGCCTGCCCTCTGCCTTCTCCCTGGAAGACTCGGGCAGGGTATTGAGCCTCTCTGTGTCTCAGTTTCCTCCTCTGTGAAATGGGAACATAACAGGGCTTTCCTCAGAGGGATGGAAACGAAAGAGAGCGGCCAGCATGGCCTGGCCCACAGTGAGTGCCCGCTAAGTGCCAGCAATGAGGAGTGCTGCCTCCCTCGGGGTGTTCCCTACCCTCTCCGGTAGATGCTCAGCCTCTGCGAGTTCCTTTCTCTGATATCTTAGTCCATCTGGGCTGCTGTAACAAAAACACCATCAACTGGGTGGCTTATAAACAATAGAAATTCATTGCTCACGGTTCTGTAGGCCTAGAAGTCCTAGGTCATGGTCCCAGCCTACCTGGTGTCTGCTGAGGGCCTGCTTCCTAGTCTGGGGTCTCTTTCGTAAGGGCACTAATCCCATTCATGAGAACTCTGCCCTCACGACCTCATCAGGCCCAAAGGTCCCACCTCTTCATCTACTGCATTGGGAATTAGGTTTCAACATATGTATATTGGGGGGACACAAACATTCAGACCACAGCATCTGACTTCTTATCTCCCACATCCTCAACCTCTTGAGTGGATCAGATGCCCTTACAGGTCATGGTCTACCCTGTGGTTCAGGGAGGGAGCAGAGCGGGGGGAGGATGGGGGTGGGGTGCTCATGCTGGACCCTCAGGAACCTCCCTGGAGGATCCATCTGCGACAGCACTTTTGCAGTCAGTGTTGTGGGGGAGGCTGAGAAGCCAGAGGCAGGGCAGGTCCTTATTGGAGAATGGTGGCACTAGGGAGTAGGGTGAGGGATGAGCTATTTTGGGAGAAAGGTTGGGGGAAGGGGAATAGGAGGGGAGGGAAGAGGCGAGGGGAGGGGAATGGGAGGGAAAGGAAAGGGGAAGGGGGGAAAAAAGGGAAGAGGAAGGGGGAAGAGAAGGAAAAGGAAGGAAGGGAAGGGAAGGAAGGAAGGGGGAGGGTAGGGGAAGGGAGGGGAGGGAAGGGGAGGGAAGAAGAAGGGAGAGGAGGGGAGGGGAAGGGAGGGGAGAGGAGAGGAAGGGGAGGAAAGGGGAAAAGGAAGGGGAAGGGGAAGGGGTTTGGGAAATCCTGACCACAGAGTCACAGAATGGCTTCTCACCAGCTTCTGCCACCAAGGATGTGGCCCTTTAGGCTCCTCATTTTCTGGACCTCAGTTTCTCAATCTGTAGTATGGGAATCCTGAAGTCAGGGGATAATGACTGCTCATAGCAGCATCAGGAGACCAAAACCAGAGGTGATGGGGCCACATGCAGCATTGCTGCTGAGGAGGAGAGGCTGCTGTGGGTGACTGGCTGCTGCTTCCTCCACCCCACCCCTGCTGGTCCTGTGTGGTTTCTGGTATGAGCCACGCATGTCCCACCTCAGAGCCTTTGCACTGGCTGTTTCCTCTGCCTGGAAATCTTGTCTTCCAGATAGGTGCATTTTTTCACCTCCTCATGTCTTTGCTTGGATATTTTCTCCTCAACAAGTGCTTCCCTGAGCACACTATTTAGTATACTGTGTGCACATGTGTGCACGGGCACACCCTCCCCACTACACACACACACTCCTTATTCCCCCCCAACTTTGTTTTCCTGTGTAGCATTGATCACCACCGGATATACTAATTACTTGTTTGATAGTTTGTGGTCTGTCAGTCTGTCTCCTTCTATGACAATATTCTCCTTATCTCTTGCAAGGTAACATACTTCCTAGAAATTGAGCAGCTTAAAACAGCCAGCATTTCATTGTTTCTCACAATGCTGTGAGTGAGGAATCCAGGTACATCCCAGCTAGTGGCTTTTCTGTTCCACATGCTGTTAGTGGAGGTTGCTCTGTGGCGCTCGGCGAGTGGCTGGGCTGGGACATTCAGGATGGCTTCACTGGCCTGTCTGCTGCTTTGATGAGGACAGCAGGAAGCCCGGGGCTCAGCTGGACTACAGCACCTACACGTGGCCTCTCCAGCACACCTGGAGTTAGGCTTTATCCATGGAGGCCCAGGGCTCCTAGAGCCAGTGTTTTCAGAGGCACAGGCAGAAGCTACAAGAGACCTAGCTTCGGAACATCACTTCTTCCTTATTCTATTGGCCACACAAGTCACGAAGACCAGCCCGGATTCAAGGGAACAGAATAGATCCCACCTCTCAATGGGAGGAATGTCAAAGGATTTGTGGCTATCTCAAAGCGACCATCACACACTTCACCAGGGCATGGTCTTAGGTGTGTTTTGTGCACTGCTAGTTTCCAAGCACCTGGCACAGAGTAGGTGCCCAATAAACACGTATTGACTGAGTGAATGAATGAAAAAATGTAATCTTTACAGTCCATGCCAAGCCCACCTCTCCCTGGATGTCCTCTACACGACCCCAGGCCATGGGCCCTCTCTCAGCTCAGCCTCCACCCCTCACCTGCCCTGCCCTCCCTCTGGGCCTTGGGCTCTTTCCCCCTTTATAGACGACCCTAGAAACCAAGCATTGAGTTCCCTGGGGGCAGGTGTGGGTTCTGCACCATGCAGAGAGGATTCGAACAGGAGTTCCTAACTGTATGCATGGTACAGGTGCATTTTATATGTATAATGGTTCACAAATCACAACCACCCATCAGGTAACTATCGCTATCCCATTTATAGAAGAGGAAACTGGGGCCCAGAGAAGTTGAATCATTTGCCTCAGTTCACCCAGCCAGCCTGAGTCTAGCTCAGTGTCTCTGTAGCTGTAGAGTGGCTCAGTGGCTCTGTGGACTGACTGTTCAATCCCTACACTGCGCATGTGAACATGAGGCGCCCAAGGCTTCCCCTTGACGTTCCAGAGCCCACTAAAGCAGGGCTTTGGGGCCTCACTTTTCCTTTCTGTCCCCTGGAGACCACTGAAATGCACTGGCAAGACAGCTGGGTTTAATATTCATGAACCAGCCAGGCAAGAGTGATTAGCTGACTCCTGTTGGAGGAGGAGGAATAATTGAATACGGTATTTACATAACAAGTTAATGCTGCCGCCCGCCTGTGGGGCTCCTTTGTGGGTCTGTCCTCCACCTCCCTATTTGCCCACGTTGTGCTTCTCCTCACCTGCCTTGGATGGCCAAGGAGGAAGTGCAGTAGCTTTGCACCCCTCTGCTATTGGAGCTGCCATCTAGATGATAACATTATTTAGGGAACAGAGTTCCAGTGCCTGGGAGAGCCTGTAATGGGCTGGCTGGTGGCCTGCCCAGGGGCACTGGACCCCTAAACAAAACCCTTCTGCAGACTCTGAGAAATGACAAGGGGAGGCTGAGAGGCTGAGACTGGGTTTTTGACATGGGCCTTCTTGCCCCAAACCTTCAGGAGACCTTAGACACATTCCATCCCATTTCTTGGCTTCTCTCCTTTTCTGCAACACGCAGGACCCCAGCCCGACCCTCTGCACCCTCTGCCGTCTAGGACTGCATTCCAGCTGCCTGGTTGAAGGCAGCAGACAAGGGGAGAAGCTGGGGTGCGGGGCCATTTGAAAGAGAACTCCTCCTTTGTGGCTGCAAAGGGGAGGTAAGGCACTGTTTCCATGCCTTCCTCAAGAGCTGCCTTTGGGTTACCCCGGTCAGTGCTCACTTGGGGTTCTGGAATCAAAGGTTATTAGCTTATAATCACCTCATTCATAGCTGGCTGGGAGGTGTGCTGTGTGCATGTCTGACCCTGGGCACGAGGAATACCAGCCAAGTCTTTCTGGCTGCAGTTAAAAGGGCTCACCAGCCTCTCCCTGAAGGTGAAGTGCAAAGATGGGCTGGGGAGCTGGGGACTTTCAAGGGGAGTGGGAAGTATTAACCACTGGGGTGCTAGCCCCACTGTAAATGCATTAAAGCCAGCGTTCTTTGTGTCTCTGGAATGGTGGATGGTGTCCGGCAAGGGCCAGAATAGCCTGGTTCTTCTTGCCCAGATGCAGAAGTGTAGACCTTGGAGAGCTGTACATTTTCTCATTTGCATGACTTCTCCGCAGAATGGGCAGGGTGACAGAGCTCCCCTCATAGGACCTGTGTGAGGATTGAGTTGCTGTATGTTACGGCTCGAAACAGAACTAACTCCCCAAGCAGAAAGCTGGGATGGCTTCTGAAGAGATTGTAGGGCACAATGTCAACACTTGAGTGACCAACTCAAGTTTTTGATGACCAACTTCCTGAGAAAACTTGGGTTCCTTTCACGACTCTGAGCTTTCGTTTTCTTACCTGTAAAACGGGGGTAATAAGCCCGATCTCTCAAGCTTGCTGGGAGGATTAGACAGTCACCCTGGTAGAAGGTGCCTGGCCTTGGTGCCTGGCACACAGTGGGTGCTCAGAGCATGCACAGATGCAGTATCGGGTCTGTGAGGGTCTGCCTGGGGAAGGGGGGCACAGATCCTGGAGAGGGAAGACCTAGGGACTCAAGACAGCTGGCTTCAGGTGGCTAAAGAGCCCTGAGGGCCAGAGGTTGCACTTCTATGCATTTCAGAATGACAGACCGAGGAGCATTGATAAGTGTTGCAACTAGAAGTATTTTAATCCAAAGTAAAGAGGAGCCCCAGCTGCCTGATGGTCAGGCAGCATGAGTGGGGTGGGTGCCCTATCACAGGATGTGTCTAAGCTTAGATTGGTTGGGAGGTCATGGAGGGGCTCCAAGTAATGGAGAGGAAGGAGGTTCCTGGGCTGGTTCCTAAGGTTCCTTCTGTGATATATGATCCTGAGGTCAGCAGTGGTGACACTGTCTTGATTTCTTATCACTCTCAGTAGCCATGTGGCAGCCCGTGCTCCCTGCTGCTGTCCCCATCCCCTTCCATGCACCTGCCTCACTGCCTGTGGCCAGTGGCATCCTTCCAACACTCTCTAGAACATATCTCTTCTCTCTCTGCCCCCAGGCTGTGGGGAATCCAGACCTTTGCACTTGGCAAAGGGGGCCCTCCATGCACAGACTCGGACCATCTCTCCAGCTACTTGTCCTGCTGCTAGACAAAGAATCAATACTTAAGCCCATGTTTCTGGACACTGACACCCTTTCTGTTTCTGTTTCCACTGTATCATGACATATTCCCAAACATTCCAGTATGGTCCCCACTCTAGTGCCACTCAGACATGCTCTCATCCCCCACCCTTCATGGGCCATGTGTCTGAGTGGGGTTGGGGGAGGTCCGCTTCCCTCATCTCTTGCTTTCTAAGGGCAGGACCTCTGGGCATGCCCCCCATGCCCACAGTGCCCCCCAGTGTCAGGGACTCAGGAAGGGCTAAGCTCCTATAGGCAAGGTTCTTGGGAAAGCCTTAGTTCCCTCAGTGAAGGGTTCTCCTCACAGTAAAGGCAGGAACTTGGGTGTTGGGGTCCCTAGCCTTGTCCTGTTCCCTCTCCTCACTCAGGCCCAGAACTCAGCAGCACCCAAGCTGGAGGCAGCAAGCCCAGGGGAGGCCACGGCTTTCAGGCACCCCACTCTGCTGCCACAGGATACTCGCTCACATCAGGGGGCTGTGCTAGATATGGTGCGCCATCCCCTCCAACTCACACAGCCCTGCAGGGCAGCCTGTCAGCCTCATCTGACAGACAGAGAGATGGAGACTAAGGCTCAGAAAGGCCACATGATTGCCCTCAGCCAGGGTTTTGAGGGCCAATGTTGAGGAACAGAGCTAGTTCAGGTGAGATGAATGAAGCACCTGGCCCAGGGCACAATATTTAAGGGGGTGCCCCAAAACTTGGCAATCAAGATAAGTATTATTTCAATGCAATATATGTAAAAATTGAAAGTAATGCAATAGACATTTTGCATTAAATCTGACCTTTTAAAATATTGCTTGGAGATATTATTCATTGTAATTGATGAGTTTTTGGTTTTCCTGAGAATTGCCCCATACCCAGTGAAATCATTCATTTCCTTTCCCCTAGTCTTGGCCCTGGAGCTTGTGTCCTCCAGGTGGCTGTGGGGTGGGGACTGGAGAGGGCTGAAGAGCTGAGGAGGGGACTTTAACCTCTGGCTTTGTGGGATGTGGGGTGAGTGGGGAGGGAGGAGGAACCCAGTCTGGAGCTGTGCAGGGGGGACTGGCTCCAAATGTCTGAGAGACCCCTCTGACCTGGGATGCTGGAGGGAGCAGGGGAGCAAGCTGGCTCTTGACAGGCTGGGCTGTGAAGCAGAGGCAAAAGGGACCTGGGGGAGCCTCTTTGTCCCCCAGTCCCTGGAGCTTAGCAGACAGGAAGGACGCCAGAGTCCAGCCTGAGGTTGGGGAGCAGTGGCTGGCTGGGATTTCTGCAGGGCTTTTGGGGAAGCTGAGGCCCAGGCGCCCCTCACTTTCCCACCTCACACCTGCTCTGCTCCCTGCTGGTGTGGGAGGACCCCAGACCCTGACAAGGTGCAGGTCAGGTGCGGGTGGATGATGCATGCAGGAAGCGCAGAGCCCCTCCTGTCAGCTCTGGGCCAGGGCTGCAGTCAGCCTTCCCGGCTCCTGCATCATCTCAGGGCATTCTCCCATCACTTAGGAGGAAAGGCTCTGTGTCATCCTTCCTGCCTTGTGTGGATGAGGAAACCGAGGCTCGGCGAAGAGCAGATGCCCAGACAGTAGGACAGGGCTGGGGCCCTGCCCAGGGCTTTCCTCTCTCTCAGCCCCCTTCCTGTCACTCTCTCAGGCTGCCAGGGAATTACAACACCCTCCCTGCTCCTGCCTGCCCGACCCCAAACTGTCACTTCCACCTTTCCCTCTTCTCCTAACTTTCCCAAAGTGAATATCATTATTAATATTATTTGCCTAATTAACACGTTGGCTGAATGACAGAAAACATGCAAACAGGTTTTGCCAAGGAAACTCTGTCTGATTAAAACTGCAGCCTGTCTAATTAGATGGAGATTTCTTCATTAGTTTCCCCATTTTGGATGCACCCATTCCCTCCCCCAGCTCCCATCTCTGCACTTTCACCCCCCAGCTCCCACCCCTAACCCTGGAGGCCTTCTCCCCTTGCAATTCTGCTGCCCGCCTCCCCAAACCCTCCCACTGCCCCCACCCCTCTTCCCTAGGAGGCAGCTGATGGAAGGGCTGACCTGCTTTGGTCTGAAGCTGACCAGATGACAAGAGGACACTGCCCTGGGGGACAGGTGCTGGCCCACCTTGTAGGACTGAGAACTTCCTGGGATCAAGGTCACACCTGAAGTCTGTTTAGAATGGGAGTGTGCAGGTTGCTAAAAGTGTCTTCATTAAAAATCCCCATTGACAAACAAAGCAAAGCAAAACAAAATTTCCAAGTCCTCTCAATCAGATGCCATTGAGAGCAAAATGCACACTTAATAACAAAAGTAGGGTTAGGGAACATTTGTTGTGTACCTACTATGTGTCAGAACTTGCAAGTGTTTTCTTATCTCCATAGCAACCCTTCGAATGAAGTTATCACCATTTTGCAAATGAGAAAATTGAGGTTTAAAGGAGGTTGGCAAGGAGTAGAGAGTAGACTCAGATCTAGCCCATTCCAGCTCCCATATACTGGTTTCTTCCTCCCAGGGGCTCCTTTGTGGTGTCCAGAAGCCCCCACCCTCCTTCCTCCTTTTCCCTTCTCTTCCTTTCTCTTCGCCACAGTGCTCCAGGAAGCAGGAGGTGCTGCACCCTGGGTGTGGCCGGGCAAGGCCAGGGCAGTCTAGCAAGGTCCCAAGCTGAAGTTCATGGAGCCTCCGGACTGGTTCCTTTAAGGGCCTCAGGAATGTGCTCTGGCATGAGAGGGGTGAGGGTGGAGGAGAAGGCATTAGACACATTATGACACCTGAGGTCAAGCAAAAATAGGGGTAAGGGTGCTTGGTTTGGAAAGAGCAGGCCAGTATTGGATTACTTGGAGGAGGTGAGATGGAACCCATCATCTTTTGTGTCAATCCCATGCCAGGGAACTGTGCAAGATACCTTATGTGCACACATGTCCACTCATTACAGCAAAGTGCTGTCATCTCCACATTTTTTTTCTTTATTCTTTTTTCTCTGAGACGGAATCTTGCTCTGTCACCCAGGCTGGAGTGCAGTGGCACGATCTCAGCTCACTGCAACCTCTGCCTCCTGGGTTCAAGCAATTCTCCTGCCTCAGCCTCCTGAGTAGCTGGGACTACAGGCGCAAGCCACCAAGTGCGGCTATTTTTTATTTTTATTTTTTGTATTTTTAATAGAGATGGGGTTTCACCATGTTGGCCAGGCTGGTCTCGAACTCCTGACCTCGTGATCTGCCCACCTCGGTCTCCCAAAGTGCTGGGATTACAGGTGTGAGCCACCATACCCGGCCCACTCCACCAGTATTTACAGTGTGACAGGAACTGGGTGCGTGGTGAGCAGGGCAGGAGCACTCACTCCGTGTGGAGCTGGCCAGCTCAGTGGCAGGACTTGGCTTCAGCTCCCTGCCCCCACGGCTGGCCCTTTCAACCCTCTCAGGGGTGTCCACTGCCCAGCTGCCGCACATCCATCCCTCAGGACGTTCTGTCCAGTCTCTTGACACCCAGGATTGCTGTTACTGCCTGCCAGGACCTGCCAACTCCACCTCAATTCAATGATTCAAGAACCATTGAACTTGGGGAGCGTCGGGGGTGGGGAGTATGAAGAGAAGTGAGCTAAAGGGTACAAACACACATTAAGATAGAAGGAGTAAATACAATTGATAGCAGAGTAGGATGACTCTGCTTAATGTATGTACCTGGGTGATAGGCACTCTGTACACCCTGACTTGATCGCTACACATTGTATACATGTAAAAACTTTCTCATGTAGCCCATACATTTACACACACACACAAGAATGGTTGAACTTAGGGCAGAAGAGACGGTGTGAGTGGGATGAGCTGCTCCTTCCCTCTCTACTCCTCCCACACCCCATCAACCCACAAATGATGGAGCAAAACAATTTGCCATCGAGGAAGCTCTGGCAGGCTGTTCCCTGGGCACATCTAGTGAGACAGCAGGTTGCCAGGTGGGGCTGGGGGAAAAACGTGGGCACAGCTGGTTCATTAATAGAGGAGCCTGACTTGTCAATTCTATGGTCCAGGTCGTTGCGAAGCATCTTGGGTCGGGGCTTTGTGTCTGAGGATGGTGGGGCAGAAGACCTCAGCCCTTGCCCTCAAGGAACTTCTAGTCTAAGTGGAAAAACAAGCTTATTTCCTTTGGCTTCCTCAACCCTCCTGTGAAAAGAGCCCTGGCCTTGGGTTTGAATCCCAGCTTTGCCATTTGTTGGTTCTGTGACCTTAGGTGCATGCCTTAATCTCTCTGAACCTCTGTTTCTTCATCAGTGAAATGCAGAAATGATAATGCCTCACAAGCTGGTTGCACAGATTGAATAACAACGTGAACAGAGCACCGAGTATAATCCCTGGTAAGTAGAACAACTCCATCCCAATACTCAAAGTTCACAAGCACAGTTGTGGCGTTCTGAGCTCAGGGTTATGTCTTCATCCCCGTGGGTGGGAGAACACTGACTTTGACCTGCCACCGCTAAAGGTCCTTCCTGGAATCCCCAGCTTCCTTCCAGCTCTAACATGTTCCATGTGCCGGTTCTCCCACTGATGGGCCTTTGCCTTTAGGTGCTCCAAACGTCCGAGTCCTCCTATGGGCCTGGCAATGTCTGGTGGCTTCCCAAAGCCTCACTGTGCTCTTCCAGCAAATGGGCACAGGCCCAGCACTTCCAGAGGTGATTTGAGGCCTGTTGGCCAGTTTTACCAGGAAGCCCAAGACGCGAAGGGAGCATGATCAGAGGTGGGGAGACAAGCCTCATTAGATAGCTCCAGCGCCGCGGGCTCTGTCACCATGGCAGCCAGCGCTAGCGCAGGCAAGGTGGTTTTTATTACCGAACTTGGAAAACTTTACGGCGGCACCAACAATGAATCTTTATTCTGTTGTTAATAGCGTGTCTCTTATTAGCATGTATCTTTTCCCCTTCTTAATAACCTTCAGTTTCCAAGCCGCATTTATAATTAAGTCATTAATCCCTTACTGGAATTTCTTGTTTTTCAGAAACAGCAAACCAGAGGTCCCGTCTGGCTGGCATGAATGGAAGGGCAAACGCTCTGACCAAATTACTCTGGGAATGTCATTCTCATTACTGGATCCTGACCCAGCAGTGTGCTGATAAGCTCTGGGCTGGAGACGCCCTATCTCCAAGGAGCTCCAAACCTGCTCAAGGCCTTTTCTTGCCCCTGCGACTTTCCTGCCAAGCAATTAGCCTCCAGAGGTATCTGAGAGCAGGAGACTGGGAGGAACGGGGTCCCCAGGGGTTGCAGTGAGGAGGGCTGACAGGATGGGGAGGCCCTCCGTTGTGTTTCCAGGGAAAGCCTGTCCAGACTGCCGTTGCCTTCTTTACCTTCGGTGTCAGAGTTGGGGTCCAGCCTGTATCGTGGAGAGTAGGAAGACCTTTACTAGTTGAGCCCTGGACTTCTGTTAGGGGTTGAATTATGTCCCTCACCACACTCCACATTCATATGTTGAAGCCCTAATCCCCAGTTCCTCAGAAACTGTATTTGGAGATAGAGTCTTTAAAGAGGCCATTAAGTTAAAATGAGGTCACTGGGGTGGGTCCTTATCCAGTAAACCTGGTGTCCTTAGAAGAAGAGGAAATTGGAACACAGACATGCACAGAGGAAAGACCAAGCGAAGACACAGTGAGAAGACGGCCAGCGACAAGCCGAGGAACGGGGTCTCAGACAGAGTGAGAAGATGGCCGTCAACAAGTCAAGGACTGGGGTCTCAGAGGAAACCAACCCTGCTGACACCTTGATCTTGGGCTTTCAGCTTCCAGCACTGTGGCAAAATTCATTTCTTCTGTTTAGGCCACCCGGTCTGTGACATGTTGTCACGGTAACCCCTGAAGACTCAGACAGCTTCCTTCTAGCTCTGGTTCTCCCACAAGTGTGCTTTCAGGCGCTCCGAGGGCCCAGGTGGGGGGAAAGCCAGGTCTCCAGGCTCCTGGCCCAGGGTGTGTTTAGGAGGCAGGGCCTTATCTGACACAAGTATGAGGGGCAGAGAGGTTTTTCTTCTTCAGTCTCCACTAGGTCCTGGCCTCCCTGGCTTCTGTAGGCAGAGACCTAGACAGGGCATTCACCAGAGACTTTGACAGGGAGTCCACGCCCAGACCCCATAGGCAGAGCCGGGAGCTCTGTGCCAGCTTCGCAGGGAGCACCGGGCCCCAACGCAGAGTCAAGAGCTGGCATCAGCACAGGTGCAAGGTGGGGTTGGGAAGGGCGTGGCAGCTTGGGGGTCTGCAGTGCCAGGCATTAGTCACAGGTGGCCTGGTATGAGGTAGGTGGGCTGGCTTGAAGATCTAGAAGATGGATAGACACCAGAGACTTGTAGTCCTTGTCTCCCTCTTGCTGTCCCTTGGATATCACCTCCCCTCTGCCCCCAGTGCTGAACTAACCCCCTTCATCTTTTACTTGGGACTCATCAGAGACTCATCATTGCTTTTGATGTGACTTGCCAGCAGCTGCTCTGTCTGCCTCTTCCTTCCTCTCCAGGGTCATTTCGGACACTCTTCCTTCCTGACAACTAAACTTTTCACTGTTTCCCATCATAACATGTTATTTTATACTTCATTTACCTATCCGCCCACCTATCCATTTATCCACCCACCTACCCACCTATCCATCCACCCACCCACTCATCCATCCATCCATCCACTCATCCATCCAGCCAGCCATCCATCCGTCCAGCAAGCCAGCCAGCAAATATTTGCCTAGTGCCTGCCTTGGGCACCCATGCTGGACTCTGGTGCCACAGTGCTGAGCCCACGCCCAGCCCCTCCCACCATGAAGCTCACAGTCTAGCAGGGGAGCTAGACATCAGCCCATCCGATGACTTACATCTAAAATTATAAACAGACTTGCAATGAAGGGAAAAATCAGGGTGTGCTGAGCACAGAAAACCACGGGACTGATGGGGTTGGTGGTTGAGATGAGCTCCATGTGGAGGAGGGGACATGGTGTGGGCTGAGACCTGAACTGTGAGTCAGGTGAATCAGAAGAAGGGGAAGGAAGGGTGTTCTTGGCAGAAGGGACCACACGTGTGAAGTCCCTGAGGTGGCTGGGAGCTGGAAGAAAGCCGAGTGACTGCAGCACAGAGTGAGAGGGTGGCGGTGGTGTTGGGTTGGGAGCTCCCAGGGGTCGCATCTTCTTATTTCTAGGGCAGTAACTGGTTCATGCTGAGAACTCAGTGGGAACTGAGGAAGGCATGAGTTTGTCACTAGTCATTCTTTGCAGGGGGATGGCAGTCTACTCAGGGACTCTTGCCACACATCACAGCACAGCCCCCTCCCCCCACCCCGTTTACCATCTCTAAGGGGTGCTGCTAAGGTCATCTGTCTCCTCTGGAGCCCAGAATCCCTTTGTTCCTCCCTCTTCCACTGTTAGTGTTTCGACAGGTTTTCCTCTAGGCTTTTTGGGTGCAGGTCACTCAGATTTCTGCAGGCCACCCTAGCCCAAGCAGTCACTTTGTTTCTCTGGCTCTGCCCTGCCTGTCAAATCTCCACACATGCTTTCTGGAGTTCTGTGGGTATGTCTGGTGTGTGCCCACAAGCCAGGCAGTTTGATGCTGTGTAGCATCTGTCATGTTTTAGTGTTGCCTCTGGTGATGTCCATGTCTGAGACCTCAGATGTCGAGGCGGGGTGAAAATGCCTCACCGTCACCTCCGCTGAGAGCAGCAACACCTCCAGGTGCCAAAGGGATGTGCAGCGAGCCAGCCACGAAGCTGCCATGTGCGGTTCTGCCAAGAAGGCTGAGAACGCGCTTGTTCTCCATTCTACATGACAGTTGGTAACCCGGACACCAGAACAACTGGCTGACCACCGCTTGAAAACAGTGCCCAGTGTCCACCTGCAGCTCTCTCTCCTTCAGGCTTGGTCTGTGAATTTGGACTGGGGGTCCAAATGTTGGAGGCAGGTGATGTAGGCTCCCCAGTACCCTCTGGGGTGCACACACTCAGGGGGCTTCTCCCCCAAACCTTCATGGAAACCAGCAAATGGAAATCGTGACCCCACCTCACAAGATAACCAAGCAGGCTTAAAAATACCTAGACCCTTATATGAACACAGCTCAGGTGCTGACTTCGCTCTAGTATAGAGGGTATTTTAATTTTGTATGAATTGTAATCACTGTGCATTCCATGTTGAGTGCTTTTTTTTACTCTACATTGTAAGCATGTTCATATTATTACAGTCTTCTTAGCAGCTCCTTGATAGTTCAGTAAGGGGATGCACCCCTTTTCCTGAGCACTCCGCTATTGTTGGACATTTAGCTGATTTCCAGATTGTTGCTATTTTCAATGATGTGCATGGAACATCCCCTTATATTGGGCTATCAGTACATATTTTCGAATAGGAATGACCAAGTTGGGAAGTATAAAAGAGTTTGATCCATTAAATTTAATTGCCATCCAACGAGTTTGTAGCAACTCACGTGTCCACCAATATTTTCCATGGGTAGATACCAGATCCTTAACTGTAATTGCTATAGGATCTGCCTGGCTGGATTACCTCTCTTCATAATGACAACAATGATTCTTGAAGCTCGGGGTTTTATAAAGAGCAAGGGAATTAGTTAAGGACTGAATGTAGACCATAGAATCAACTGCATAGAGTTTCTAACCAACCATTTAAACATACCTGTAGATCTAAAATAACAAACTATCTATAGCTATAGCGCCTGTGGGGATCTTGTGTCAATGGCACTCTCATCTCCTAGGATGTGTGAGTGAGGAAGAAATCCCTTACTTAGCCTGGTAAGGTGAGTCCCTACCAACTGCCCTGGAACCCCCTTGTGTCATCTGTGGGGGTATCACCTGCTGCTTCTCCATGCTCACCTTGGCCCGCATTCTGACTGATCCACACTGTAGCAGATGCTCCCTTACCTGTACTGGGAAAGGCCTGACAATGGCACAAGAGTTCTTACTCTAAAGTTGTGCAAAATCCACACTTCAGGGGCGGGGCCTTCATCAGCTGCATTTCTGAAGCTTTGTTTACTTTTGTTCCTATTTGCTACTATTCAGACCTGCTGCAAAAGCTGAAAGTATGACTGTCCTCCAGTTTAGCAATTGTATCTTCTGCAGGTCCCTGGTACAAAATGACCATCTCTCTCTCTCTCTCTCTCTTTTTTTTTTTTTTTTTCATTTTGGTAGTAGGAAGTGTATGTGGACCTTCCCAGCTATTTACAGGAGGAGGAAATCTACTTCTTCTACACACATGGTACCCAAATTTATACTAAGCCGTTTTCTAGGTTGCTTAAGTGCACCCTCCCCCTGGCACAGCAGCTCTGTGCCCTGTGTATGTGTGGGGAGGGAGGTTTAACTCTTTCATGGTACACCTTCGTTATCTATGAACTAAGGTGATAACTTATACAGACGGTCCCCAACTTCTGATGGTGCAACGGCATGACATTTTGACTTTATGATAGTGTGAAACAGTTGCAATTTTCATGTAGTGTACAGTATTCAATTCAATAAGTGACATGAGATATTCAGCACTTTATTATAAAATAGGCTTTGTGTTAGATGGCTTTGTCCAATAGTGGGCTAACATAAGTGTTCTGAGCAAGTTTAAGGTAAGCTATGCTAAGCCATGATGTTCAGTAGGTTGGGTGTATTAAACACATTTTAGAGTTATAATATTTTCAACTTGCAGTGGGCTTATTGGAACATAACCTCATAACCCCATCATAAGTCAAGGAGCATCTGTACCTGGTTAATAGAAGGAGGGACCGCCCCTGCCACAGGTGGCCATGTGCCTTTTTGAATGGGAAAATTCTTATGATGAATCCTCTTTAACAATAAAAAAGCAAAGCTGTAATGGGGGAATGACAGGCTGAAAGACAAGGACCCAGATCACTCCATAGAGGCACATCTCATTTTGGGGCCATTTTTTGGTCATCCTTGGAGGTGATGGGAAAGGTCATAATTTCTTACTTGGTGGGTTGCATCAGCGACCACAGGTACCTGCCAAAGGCTCAGGACCAGGTGAGCAGTTTAGCATAGCGACTAATTCAGACTGGAGTCAGGCTTCCTGGACTCAAGTCTTGGTTCCTCCACATGTAGCTGTGTGACTTTAGTAGAATCACTTTCTGGGCTTCAGTTGGCTCATGTGTAATCTAGAATAACAATATCAACTTAATAATGCTGCAGAAATTAAATAAGATACTTAGTTTGTAAAGTGCTGAATGCAGAGCCTGGCATATAGTAGGGACCTAATAATTGCTGGCTGTTACTGTAATTGTGAACATCCTATTCTCAAAATCTCCTCTCCAACACTCCAGCAGTAATTATACACCAGGTACGGTGTCTTACAACTCACAGATGACTTTCACTCCATTAACCCTTTGGATTCTCATAATTTTGGAGGAAGAGAGGTTTTTTTTTAATTCTCCTCCTCTTGCTATATCATCCTCATCTCTAAAATGTGAACAGTTCCACCTCCCACCCTCCTTACAGGGTTGCAACAAGAATGCCACAACAAGGTCAATGTTAATTACATGATCAGGTCTACAGCATCATACAAACGGAAGTTATGTGAGCATTTGGAGCTACCATTTGAGCCTGCACTTTTACAAAGCTAAGTATTTTATCTAACCACATAATAAGTTTCACAGACACAAGCTGCTGCTCTGTCTTCCTCCATGATCTTACACTTGTAGGGCACGTGGCAGACCAAAACAAAGAGAAATGCTGTATTCAGGTAGACTTGGATTTCTTCCTCCGTGACTTTGAGCAAGTTACTGAATCTCTTTAAGATTCAGCTTCCTCTTCTTTAAAGTCAAGTGGTACCATCTGTGTCACAGAGTTATTATAAAATTTCGTGGAAATAATTTAGATAAAATACCTGCCCATTTATTCAACAAATATTTACTGAGCACCTACTATGTGCTAGAAATGACGATAGGCAATAGGAATAGGGTGCTGAACAGAGATGGGGACCCTGTCCCCTTGGAGTGGAGGAAACAGATCAGACCATATATAATTGAAGTGCTTTCTGCTGCCAGTAACACAAAACTTGACTCCAAACAGCTTCGATAACCCAGGTATTTAACATCTCATATAATATATTCAAAGGTAAGACTAGCCCAGGGTTGGTGAATTCACCAGCTACTCTATGCTATGAAGGCTAAATCTTTCCATCTTTCTGCTCTGCTGTCCTCAGCATACCTGTTTGTCTCCAGCCCCGTGTCCTCATGGTCACAAGATGGCTGCTGAAGCTCCAGGCTGGCATCCTCACATGGCAAGGGTAAAAGGCCAGCCATGCAAAGGACCTTTCTTGATGCCCATTTTTCATTTTCCTTAAAGTGAAATTCACATGACATAAAAGGAATCATTTCAAAGTGTACAATTCGGCGGCATTTGATACACTCACAATATTATGCAACCACCACCTGTATCAAGGTCCAAAACATTCGTATCACCCTAAAAGGAAATTCCTAAGAAACCTTTCCCAGAAGCTCAGAAGATGTGCCCTCAAGTCTCATCAACCCAAATTGAGTCACGTGGTCGTTCTTAAACCAGTCACTGGCAAGGAGTGTGGGATTATTACGATTGGCCAGTCAAAAGTCCTTTCTGCCCAGCAGCCCCTGAAGCCCAAAACTACTGTATTCCTGTAAAAATGAATAATGAGATTGTCGCCACAGGGTGAAGCAAATAATAGATACCTAATGTATGCGTCTCTCACATATTAATGAATGTTAGATGAGCAGGCAGAGCACACTCCAGCCTGCCAAAATGAAAAATAAAATGTAACCAAAACAGCCCCTCCAAGCCTATCCCCAGTTAATTTTCAGTGCTTGGAGAAGGCATCTTTGCCATGAAAGAACAGCACACACTGTTTCGGAGGTGGCAGAGGAATCGGCATCTGGAGCCTGGATGTCTTGCCAGCCTCTCATGAATTAGCCAATTACACTGCTTTTCTGATCTTTTTCACTACCCTAAACCGACTGCTCTTCTATTCTTTTTAAAAAATGTTACTCAGAAACAGTAGACCATATTATGCATTTTGAGACACCTGTTTGCAATCATATTTCCTTTTATAGAACTATTTTGAAGCTTGTTTACAGGCGCTACCTAGAAAGCCAAGATGGTATAGCTAACACCTGCACAAAACCTTCCCCACGCTTCATCCTAAAGGGTGCACTTCCCTTTCTTCTTTGCATTATGGTGACTTGTGAGAACGGTGCACTGTCCTTACTTGTCTGACAGCGCCTCAGGTGCAAGGAGCATTCCAGATTATCCCTATGGCTCCTACCAGGATAAATGACTAATTAAGTTGGCACCTCCCCTCCTGTCTCTCTGGGGGTCAAGCGGCCCCTGGTTGCTCCAGGCAACAGGATGTGCTAGAGAGTCCCATCACAGGGAAGCAAAAGCAATAGCTTAGTGAAACAGGGATGGTGACTCATCTCTCATTTCAGAGGCCGATGTATTCGTTCACTTAGCAAATATCAGTGGAGGTAAAAAATGTGCCCAACACTGTGCTAGGCACCAGGCACACAACACCGCTGCATGGACCCTACCTCCCTGGAGCATAAAGTCCGTACTAGTCGAACAACCTTCCAAATATACAACTACACACTCTGGGAAATCTGTATGTTTGCAACATTCAACTGGCCCAGTCCATTACCAAGAAAAACAACAATAGGAGAGATAATGAAGAGTCTCACTGTCAGACAATTGCAAATGCACACAGAATCCAGATAAGGGGCCAATTGGCCATGCCTCCTCCCATTAGCCCTTTTCATGTCCCTTCGAGGCTGCCTCCAAGGAAATTCAGACTTTCCTTCTCAGTTCAGACTTTTCCTTCCCAGTTCAGACTTTCCTTTTGAGTAGTAGTCTTTTGCTAGTAGCTCATTTGCAAATCTCTCTTTTCATAGCTGCATAAGGACGTAATAAAGTAATTGTAGTAAAATCTTAATGGTAGAATCAGAGTTAAGGGTAGGCAAACCTTGACTTAAAAGGCCAGATAGTAAATAGCTCCCACATTTTGCAGGCTGTATGGTCTCTGTTGCAACCATACAACTCTGCAGTTGCATCATGAAAGCATCCGTAGACAATTCATAAACAAATGGGCCTGGCTGTTTCCAATGAGATTCTATTTATGGACACTTCTATTTGAATTTCATGTAATATTCACATGCCACAAAATATCATTCTTCTATAGATTTCTTTTCTTCGACCACTTAAAAACCATTTAAGAATCATTCTTGGCTTACAGACCATACAAAAGTAGGAGGTGGGCGGGATTTGGCTGACGAACCACAGTTTGCCTGTCCATGATCCGACTGGTGGAGATGTGGGTATTTCTTTCAGTTCTTTGAAGTTTTTGAAATTTTCCATATAAAATGTTGGGAAATTGTCTTTTCTAAGTCAATGGCTTGTCTTCTAGCTTTGTTTTGATGTTTCATTTTTTAAAAACAATCTTGGGGGAGAGCATGCTGAAGTACTTTATTTGTAGCTAACTAAACTTGCTAACTTTTTCCTTTGTGATTTGTAACTTTGCATCACCTAGCTATGCTCCTATATTTTCTGTAATCCAGCTGGAATTTACTGTGTGCGTAATAAGAGCTCAGAGTAGAACCGTCCCATTTCCACGAGGACACTCAGTCACGCTGTGCCCTTCGTTACTGGTCGGTCCTTTCCTGCTGATTGGGAAGTTTGTGTCAGCCACCTGCCAGGTGCTCTGCATGGATAGATGTGACTCCGGGCTGTCTCCCTGTCCCTTTGTCCATTCCTGGGACACTTCTCTTTGTTCCTGTCTCCTCGCTGGGGATGGCGACAGCCTTCCTGCCTCTGGTCAGGAGTCCTCATGGTCTGCCTTGAGAGGGTCTCCGCTTTCTAGGTCTCAGACAGGCTTCAGGGAAGACCTTGGTTATGCAAAGCTTTTTGTATATCATCACTTTGCTGCTGTATTAAGCTGATGTAGAGACTGTCCTGACTTTACCTTGTCTAACCAGTACCCCTCCCCACCAGGGGCAAAGAGGAGGAAATAAAAGCAGGGGTTCAGATGGGAAAAGGAAGCTCTGGCCTTTCCACAGAAAAAAGCCAGCAGGGAGCCCCCTGCCCCCCCTCCCCACCCCCTTGCAGGCCATATGGAGCTATAGGGACTGTCCCGCACCTCCTGCCTCCCCTGTGGAGGGTCCCAGGCAGGTTGCTTTTCTAGGGCCCCAATCTCCTCACCTGCGAAAGGGAGGGATGGGCCTGGGCTTCTTCGTTCTCAGAGCCCACCAGCATTCGGCCTGACTCATTGAGGACCGTCCCTTTAAGCCACTGGCCTCCTCACAGTCTCCCCAGGGTTTCTCCTGCCTCAAACCTCCCTCCTCAGGGCACAAAGTCAAGCATGACAGGCCTCTGTGGTGGGAACGACCCTGTCTTTGGTTTCCTGGCCTCTCTGCCATCCCTTTGTCCTCTTGAATTCAAAGCCCCTTCTCCCATCCTCTCCTCACCCCTCGGTTTCTCCAGCAGCACCCACATTTGTTCAGTTTATCTCCTCTCCACTGCCCCCCACTGACTGAGGACTGTTGGGATACAGGCAGGACCCTGATCTTGGGGTCCCAACTGTCCCATGAAAGTGTCCTGTAACCTGGGAGAGACACTTCCCTTCTGCAGGCTTGTTTCTCCATTTTTCTTCTGGTAAAATAAATTTTTATCCAGGTGATGTAAAATTTCAGCCTACAATTCCAGCCCTGAAAAGTCCTCATGGCTAACCTGAGCTCAGAGCAGCCCCTCATCTTGGCCAGCCTCCTTCACCATCGCTGCATCCCCTTGGCTTGCCCCTGAATTAAAACAGGTGTCTGAGCTCCTGAAAGCATCCTGGCAGAGTCCAGCTGTAACACGGGAAGGGAGGCAGCCACCTCCATGGTGGGGGGACCCATCTCTTTATCCTATTCCCTGCACCTTCCATTTAATTAGGCGGTGGGATCTCCGTTGCCAAACCCAGCCCCTCCAGCTGCCAGACTCATGGAAACTCTGCTTTGCAATCACAAAGGGAATACTAGAAGGGAGGGCCACTCACAGCCTGGGAGCTCCTGGGGGCTGCCTGCCACCTCCCTGGCTTAGCTCCCTGTTTGAGGCCCCCCATCCTCACTCACTGGTTGCCTTCCCCTGAGCACCCGCATGGTCCCACCCCACGTCTTGGTTCCCTAGTGGAGTGGTCATCCCCCACGTGGGAGGGGGTCTTCTCATAAGAGTTTTGGGACAGGGCCCAGCTAATCCTCTTCTTGGATGGAATCAGAGGATTTGAGTCTTTGATGCAATTCTTTCTGGGAGGAGGAAGGGAGGGGAAGCTGTGCTGCTGAATGGGACAGAAAATGGCCCAAACAGGCCTAGTGCAGACCCCAGAGGGGAGCACTGTTGGATGACCCAGTCAGAGCAAGGGAGGGGACGCCTGCTCCTGGGGTTTTTTTCAATATTAGACTCAGTAGTTTTCAAAAAATAGAAACTGGAAGAGTCGTTGAGGTGTGATTAAGACGGACCTGGATTCACTTCCTGCTGTACATGTAACGAGTTGTAAGACTTTGGGGTCTGTGATTTAGCAGCACTAAGCCTCGGTTTTCTCATCCGTGAAGTGGAGATAAGAAGCATGTCCACCTTGCAGGGCTGCTGCGAGGGTTAGAATGAGAAAGCGTCTGTGTAACATTATCATCACGTGTTAATTCTGGTTTCTCTTGACTTGTGTTTCCAACCTTACAGCAGGTGCTCTAGGTGCCCTGCGAGGAACAATGAGAAGGGCATGCTTTTGAGATCCTCAAGAGGAAAAAGAGTGGAGCTGGCCCGTGCAGGGATGGGATTTCAGTGGGTGGGTCCCCAGGTAGTGAGTGTTCTCACCCAGCTCCACCATGGCACGACTCCAGAAGGTACAGCCCTGGGAAGACTCGAGGAGGCTGGCGCTTGCTTGGCAGCTGCCTGCCTAGCGAAGACCCTATACCCGTCATGCAGCCTAGAGGTGGGGAATGGCTGGGAGCCCGGGGATCTTAGGAGTTCACCCAGAACAGTCCCCGATGGCCTGGCCTCGAAGGCCTCTCCTTCAGTTCTGGACACACATGAGCTGCAGGAACCAAAATTCCCCAGTTGGGTGGGGATAAGGGATGGGATAGCAAGAATAACTGATAAAATTCCTCACCACACTGGAATGAGGAGCCACAGACTCAGATTTAAGATGATGGGAATAAAGAAGTGTGTTTCCCATACATCGGCATTTAGGGACTCAGATTCCTGTTAGCCCGGGTGGAAAGATTTTATTAGCAAGCCCAGGACGAAGTAAATTTTCAGTATATGAGAGTAATTCTTGGGGTTCCTCTGCAGAATGGGATATCATCACAGGGTTGATGTGAGGGGTAAGGAAGCTGTTTATTTATTTTCAGTGCTTGGAACAGACTGGTACATAAATAGCACCATGGAAGTATTAGCCATCAATCTTTAATTGTTTAATTTCAGCTCAATTCCTCCTTGTACAGGAAGGGTCCAAGGACTGGAGGGCTTGTTTTGCTGAGGTTGAACAAGGGTATGTGCTGAGGGACCTGTGGTGTCCCCACCACCACATTGGCAATGCCACTGTTCCAGATTAATCTACTGCATGGCACCGGTGGAAGGTCAATAAGCATCTTTGGGCAGCTGCCCACCTACCTGGGGAGCAGAAAGAATTCAGTGGAACTGGGGATGATTTTAAATAGGATGAATTTGTCCTCCGAAAACAGGATGAATTTGTCCTCCGAGGTGGTCGTGGCTTGACCTCACGTAGGCTAGGGGGAGGGAGCAGAGGGTTTCATATGCCTTTCCCATATGCTGTCATCTGTTAGAGCTCAGAGGGGGCAAGTGACCTGGGCCAGGTGGTGCCCTGAATCAGCACCAGCCAGGGAGAGACTTAGGATGATGAAGAGCACTGGAGGCGAGCGAGGGACCACCCTGCCTGTGTGCAAAGATGCTGAGAAGTTCAGAGAGGCAGAATTCAGGCAAAATGGAGACACAAGCTGAGAATTAAAACCCTTAGAGTGAACCACAACTAGTTGGGAGCCTGGAGGGGAGCAGGTGTGGCAGGGGGACTAAGGTGTGAGCAGGTAGCGTCTATATGTGAGTCAGGCTGCTAGGACAAAGCCAGTCTGGTGATTCTAAAAGAGACCAGATGCAGGCAGGGCCAGCCCTTGGGAAACAGTCCTTACTCTCTCCCAGCTCTGCGTCCTGGGCCCCTCCAAGACTCAGCTGACTCAGCCAAGTCTGTGTCCCTTCTTAGAGCCTAACTCTGTTCCCCAGCCCTCCCGCCCAATGACACTTCCTAGGACTCATTGCCCAGGAATCCTGCTCAGTCACTGCATTGCCTGGCTCTGACCTGGGATTTCACAGATCAGTGACATTCAAAATGCAATATAATGGGACACCAGCGTAAGGGGCCAACGGTTTCCTTTGCCAAGTAAGGTCATTTTCAAAACCTCATTATTCCCATTGTTCTATAACTAAGGGGATTCTTTTTTTGCTATCTGAATATTGGAAAGACATAACCTTGGAGTTGTCCTTGACGACCCTTCTCTCCCACCCACATCCAGCCTCTCAGCAGGTCCCAGCTGCTCTGCCCAGACTGCGTCCAGGTTTGGTTGGGATGCTCTTTAAGAAAAAGAATGCCAAATGCCAAAGAGAAAATTAGATATGAGACTGAGTAGTAGAGTAAGAAATCACAACACATCACAAATCACATTTTAAAAAGCTGGTGAAAACACAAACATGACAAAATCCAGGAAAAAAAAAAACTCACAATATTTCATTGTGTTCACTGATATGCTTTCAAGACACTTTTTTCTTGTATTTTTGACTGCATAGTTTTTGATTCTTCTCTTCTCATGTCAATAATTTTGTGTTTCTTTAAAGAGAGAACAGAAGGCCAGTTCTGTCTTCCTTCTGGTATTGGCCATGGCATTTTGTTTTACATTATTGATCATTTGGAGAACTTTTCTTTCAGCTTCATAACTCATTGCTCTTAGGCAATGTAAATTTTGAGACTGATGCCAAATTTGGGAAACGCTCTATCAAATGTTCTTCCTATATGAGCTGTCAATGTCTCGTGCATCCGTAATTGTATGCAAAGGATTATGGAGTGTATTCCAGATAGGAAAGAACTTCTGTTTTGGTCAGACAGCGATGAGAACCAGATCCCCCACTTAGAAGTATACACAGCTGATGACAGGAAGAATTTTCCTTAGACAAGCTTCCTGCTCACTACATTCAAACCTTGTTTCTCCCCTACCAGGTTTGAATGTAATGAGCAGGAAGCCCGTCTAAGGAAAATTCTTCCTGATCTTTCTGATCCACAAACATAATTTGGTTTTATCGAAAACTTCCTGCATTCTTCTTGCTTCTCTCACTCGGTTGCAGGCTGCAGCGAAAGTACGCTCCCTTGATGAGTCGGGGAAGTGGATGACACCCCGAGACCCTGGTGACTAACCCTGGCATGCTGCAGTATCTTTTCAAGATGATTGCCTTCAACAAGGGAGAAAAAAATTCTTCCCTGTGGAATTCTGAGCACAGCGAAGACTGGCCGAGGGGAGAGTCTGTAGAGGGAGAGGCCTTGCAGGGCATGCCCACCGGCTTCCTGGCCTGCCTACCCCCGCTGGCTCTGCCCCGAGCAGCTCTGCCTGCTCCAGCCCTGCAGCCGAAAGGGTCACAGGGATTCTCCCAAGAGCTTGCCCCATGCCTGGCTGAGAAGACTCAGCAATCCCTGATGATGTGGCCATGAGTCCATAGCCTAAGGTACAGTCTCTCTCCACCTCCACCCCCAAATTTTGGAGAGTGATTTTCAGATCTCTTCTTTTCTCTAAAAAGTAGTAATAAGTCATTCTCACTTGGGGAAAAATGATTAAATTTCAAATTACTCTGCTTGCCAGATAAGATTGAAATCTCTGGATCCCAGCAGGCCGGAGACCTGTTTTGCACACAGGAAGCTCCAACAGCAACTTATTTGCCACGTAGCAGGTTGACTGAAATGGAGCAGCGTGTTTAAAACTGCATTAAGGGCGGCAAACACGGTAATGAGGGCATTTGTTATACTGTAAGGAGGTTTCCAGAACATGGAAATTACCAACATGGTGATTATGATTGTGAACTCGGTGAGGGAAATCAAATCCATCCACTGCCCCTCTTCTCCTCCCATTAAAAGGCAGAGAGTGAATAGGAACAAGAGGCCTTTCAGGGTCTTTGGGAGGGAGGAGTCCTGGAAAGTTATTAAACACTTTAATAATGCGGGGAGTTGTGGCTTCAGCTCAGGTTTGTGGGTACTTTGATCAAATCCAGCCTCACAGCAGGGCCTGGTTCCCCAGGGAGACCCAGGGGAGAAAAACCAGAAGGCAGGAAAAGGCTGGCTGAGACCAGCCTCAGATTTCAAAGCTCCGTGCGGAGAACGCATTGTAACTGGCTGGTGGTTCCAGTTTTCTTCCAAATGGCTTGAGGGCAGGGCCCAGTGTCTCTTTGCCATTCAGACTTGTCACCAAACTCAGACTGGAAGCAAGTGTGTGCGTGTGTGCGTGTGTGTGTGTGTGTGTTTGTGTGTTTGTGTGTGTGTGTGTGCATATGTGCCGAGGACATGCCAAAATCTAATGATGGGTATACATTGTTGACAGTTATGTACAGACAAGCCTGTGTGTGGTGTCCCCACTCATACTTGAAAAGGCATCATTCCCAGAGTTGGTAAGATTGACATCTAATCACCACAGCCACTCAGCTTAATGTACTTAGCACCTTTGAGCCTCAGTTTCCCCATCTTTAACCTTACATCCCCTCCTCAGGAAAGCCTTCCTGATCACCCACACTAGTTAAGGTCCCCGGATAAGAATCCTGCACCTCCATTTAAATGGTGTTTCTCACTCACACCCATCTTTCCTGAGCGACAGCAAGCTCCATGAGGCCGGCACCCACACAGGACCAGCCTTCAGTACATATTTGAGTAAGTCCCCCATCTCAAAAAGCTACTCTTACTCAAAAACTTTAGTTTTAGGCTGGAGAGAGTCTGTTTTAGTGAATTGATAACCACAATTATCAATTGATGACAGCACAGACACGATGGCACTTCTCGTTATGCCCCTGTACTTTGCATCAGGACTGGAGCCCTCTAACATTTACAGGGCCAGGAGCAAGAAGTTAAATGGACATCCCAGCCCATACTGGCTCCACCCCACTTTCATGCCTGTGGATATTCCCATCTATAATCCACTTCCCCCCACAAACAGCCACCCCTCGAGCTACCCCTTAGGCCCAGGGCCTGCAATCATTCGTGATGTGGTCAGACTTCAGGGAGACAGATACAGAAGAAGACTCACTCAGGCCCAGGAAGCATGATTTGGGGGTCCTAGACTCCAGCTTGTGATCTAGAAGGAAAAGCCATCAGCTCAGAGTGAGCAGGGCCCCTTTACTCATGAATTCGTGGTCCCCTTCCCCAGTGTACTTCTATGCAGTGCAATGATGATCCTGGCTTCCCCTTTATCTGTATATCCTGTGGACTCCTTCCCCGCAGGGTGCAGAGTGGCCAGAGGTGGCCCTGGCTCTCCCTTTACCCATGGATCCTGTGGACCCCTTACCGCCAAGGTGCGGTATGGCCAGCGGTGGCCCTGGCTCCTGTTGCCCAGGTCTCAGGGTGGTGCAGACTTGAGCGCAGGGAAGGACACCACTCCTTCCACATCATTTAATCTGAAAAGGGACTGTGGAGCCCAGCAGCTTCATATTGGCTGGTCATCCCTTAGGATTGAGCATTGGCCCTACAAAACTTCTCTTTTCAAATGCACCTCTCTCCTGCTGTCCTCCCCATCCCTCTTCTCCTATGCAGGGAGTGGGACAATACACCAGGCCCATTTCTGGCATTGAGGATGGAACCGGGGCAGATGGGAGGTTTAAGGATAAAGGAGAAAACGTGTTGCTTTTTCTTTGTTTGTTTGTTTGTTTGTTTTTGCTTAGCATCCACCCTAACTATGAGTTGAGCGTTTCAGGAGTGGCTTGGGTGGTCAGTGTTGGGGAGTGTGACAGAGCCAACGGGCCATGGAATTTCAGAACATCTTGTGGTGGAAGCGGAGTGGCACACCAGGCAGGGGCAGCCACTCTGCAGTTTCACTCAGATCATGGCTGAGACCCCAGCCCTCACCTTCCAGAGCCTGCAGTTGTGAAGATACGTTCGTTCTAAATGTGTCTCTATATTTACACACATCTAAATATGCTTAGCATTTGACCTGCGCATAAGGGGAGTTCAGAAAAATGCCTACTGAACAGAGAAATAAACAAATGCACACGTGAGGCTGAGGCTGAGGCTGGCTCCCAGCATTGCTGATCCTCAGCCCACCATGTGTCTCATCTTCTAGGCAGGGCTTACGTTCCAAACCAGCCTGGCATCCTCACATGTGGGACCCTCGGCCACAGCCCAGCTTCCTGTTGTAAAGATAAAAGGCCATTTAACATTTTCCGTAAATTGCACTTAGGCTCTGGATCAAAGGGCCCCGCCGGGACTGCTATTTCAAACCTCAGTTCTCTTAGTGAGGAGCTCCCCGAGCCAGGGCGGTCGATACTGACGGGGGAAGCCTCTGCTGCCTGTGGAGATGCTTAGGCGGACTTACTAGGCCCTTGCCCCCCAGAGGCTTATCCTAAGGGGTTGGCCATCCCAAGTCCATTAGAAGTGCAGATCAGGAGAGGAGAGTCTCTGAAGGCCACGATGCAGGTGTCAGGGAACGAAGGCAGCCAGAGCAGCAATGAAGGACACACAGCAGACTGCCCAGGAGCAGTCCTTGAGTTGCAAACCACAGAACAGCTTGGGACTGGATGAGGCAGGGTCCTTGCTGGAGAGATGGCAGGAAACTCATGGGAGGGCCCGTGGCTGAGGAACCAGTCTGAGAAACAGAATGAGAGCCAAGCTAGGCTGGTCCTGGAGCTCCAGACCAGGGGAGCTGTGGAGAGGGATGTTCTTGGACCTGCCCCTACACTCCTACTTCTCACTGGGCTCCAGTGGCAAAGCCCTGGGAGGGGTGGGAGCTGAGCTCAGTCTGGGGCCTAGGCCTGCCCCTAGCTGGGGTAAACAGCACCTCTCTCAAGAGCCCCTCCGAGCCTGCACCAGACGGAGAGCCTGGGGGCACGGGGCAAGAAGGGTGTTCTCTGGGCAGCGAGGAGATCAGCGTGGGCAGGACTCAGGCAGGGCCTCTTGCTGGGGGCTTAGCCTCTTGCTGGGCAGTTGGTGACTTGAGATGGGCTCCAAATGGAAAAAAGCATAAGCACCTCCTCCTTTATGGTTTTATGAGCGAATGTGTGGTTTCCCCCACTGTTGTTTTGGGGACTGTTGAAAGCCTGCTTCCATGTAACCCCACACACCATTTTTCACTACTTTACCCCTCTCCAAGTCTTTTTCACCTTCTCTCTCCCCTGGAAAAGTGGAACAAATCAGGCAGGTGGGCGATGGGATTTTATGAACCCAAGTAGGCCAAAATCGAAAAGCTATAAAGGCCAAGCAGTCTTCAACTCTAGGTACCCAGAGGATTCCTTTACTGTAGAATAGCACCCAGTTAGCTGGTGTGTAGGTGCTCACACCCGTGGTCTCAGCTCTCAGAGGCTCAGGGAGGAAGATCGCTTGAGCCCTGGAGTTTGAGGCTGCAGTGAGCTGTGATTGCGCCACTGCACTCAAGCCTGGGTGACGGAGTGAGACCTCATTTCTGTTTTTAAAACAAAATAAAGAAAAAATAAATGGCACCCAGGACTCCCTAATTGCTGCTTGTTAGAACAGGAAAGCTCGACATTTTAGAATGATTTTCATATGAAATGGTTAATACTTTTAATAATATATAGTCCTTAAGTTGAGAACCTTAAATTTGCTGGAAATAAACTTTTTGGAGCCCCTCTTGGATCTCCAGGCCAGCAGGCATTCACTTTTTTTTTTTTTAAGATGGAGTTTCACTCTTCTTGCCTAGGCTGGAGTACAGTGGCATGATCTGGGCTCACTGCAACCTGTACCTCCCAGGTTCAAGTGATTCTGCTGCCTCAGCCTCCCAAGTAGCTGGGATTATAGGCACGCGTGACCACACCGGGCTAATTTTTGTATTTTTAGTAAAGATGGGGTTTCACCATGTTGGCCAGGCTGGTCTTAAACTCCTGACCTTAAGTGATCTGCCCACCTCTGCCTCCCAAAATGCTGGGATTACAGGCTTGAGCCACCACACCCGGCCTCACATCTACTCTTACCAACAGAGACACACAACTGGGGCCGGGAGAGTGGGGATAGAGTCTCCCTTTGTTCTTTCCATCAGGTCAAGAGTTGTCATTGGAAGAGCACCAGACAGGGGATTGAGTGGGTCTGAAGACTAATGTCAGCCCTGTCAGTAAGAGCTGTGGGACACGGGGCAAGTTACTTCAACAAACCCTGGCCAGCCTGAGAGGAGAAGGGGATGGAAAACACTTGGAGTTAGTTCTGAGAATTAAGCGAGATCCTATAGGTAAAACCCCTACCACAAGGCCTGGTGTAGAGAAGGTACCCAGTGAGGTTAATTGAATGGAAAGGTGGGGGAGAAGGAAAAGGGTGGGCTGGCGGATCCCTGCATGGTGTATAGCGTCCCAGATCCTACCAGACCTGTCAGCTGCTGCCTGAAATTCTACCATTAAAGCATCTTCCCTTTAGCCTGAAGCACTGATCCCAATTAAAATGCTAATTATCTCCAAGGGTGCTACTTTTTAATTTTTTTTTTTTTTTTTTTTACTAGTTTATCATTGACCCAGAGTGTGAATGAGGGATCTGAGAGCTGCATTTCGTGGACAGAGGATGGAGAGGACAGCCTATTCCCCCAACAAGCCCATTTCTGCAGCCCCTTGGCCATCATTTCCCATTTGGTCCCTACCTTGGTTGGGGTGCCCGTCTCACGAGCACCTGCATCCTCCACACCCACTCCAGCTGCTGTGCCTTTGGGCTTGTCCTTCCCCCTGCCTGGAATGCCCTCCTTGCTCCTCTCTGGCCCACCCTCCAAGGCCCAGCTCAAATCACACCTCCAGCTCACAGCTCTTTCACCTTCCTCTCCTCCAGGATATCATCACCCCCATCTGCTTTAGCCGTTAATGAAGGATGACAGTGTGCAGTGCGATGATGATTCTGAGAAAGGCTTGTGTGTGGATAGCAGCTGCAGTTCCCAGAGGTCTTCCACAGACAGTATAGATCACAAGGCCAGTGCCATGTGAGAGAGCATGGTCCTTGGAGTTGGGCAAACTGCTCACATCCCAGTTCCACCACCATGGGAACACATGCATTCATCAACACCTCCAAGGCCCAGTCTCCTCCCCTGTAGGATGGAGAATCGGCATGAGGAATAATGTGAGAATGTGGATAAAAGGCCTGACATTTAGTAGGGTCCCAGAAATATTAGCTGCATCCTCTTTGTCATGATAGATGATAACACTCAGCCTGAGCATTATTATCCCCATTGGACAGATAGATAAACTGAGGCCCATGAAGGTAAAGAGACTTCTCTAAGGTCACATGGCAGCCTGGTGCCCGAGTCAACCCCTCCCTGGCTCCTGCTTCCTGAAGTGGAGCTGTCTGGGTCAATTAGGCCAGTCGCGGGGTGCAGGAGGATGTGAGGTGACCAGAAATAAGAGGCAGCTGGAGGGTACAAATCAGCAGCCCAGAGAAGGCTCTGCTCTGGGGATTAATTAAACAGAGGCTTTCATGTCATCTCTCTAACACGGTTCTCCGTCTCCCACGGTTTTGCTGGAGTGGAATTAATCTCGGTTTCTCTCTGCACTTCAGCTGTTGATGCTCAGGCAATTATGAAGTGAGCAGCTGTCACCTTGGAGGGGAGGGAGCATGGGGCAGAATCAGGTCAGCACTGTAAGGGTCTGTGTTCCTTTTTTACAGGTGGGGAAACTGAGGCTGGAAGGGACTGGCCAGAGGCTTCTTTGCAAAGAGCTCTACATGCCCGGGAACTGACTAGCCGGGAACTGACTTGGGCAGGTGAAAGGAAGTCCAGGAAAGAAAGTCAAGACCTCATGGAAGCCTGTGTTCATTCCTATGGCCATTCTCAAACATTTACCCTGGGGCCCAACTCCCTACTAGGCCAGGGAGCCCAGGGGGAATGCAGAAAGGCTTTCTTGAGCAAGTGCTGCTTCTTGCTGAGTCTCGGAGGACAAGTAACATGTTAGCTGGAGATTTTCATCCTGGGCACTAGAGACATTTGGGGCTGAATAATCCTTCGCTGTGAGGGCTGCCCTGCACATTGTATTATGTTTAGCAGCATCTCCGGCTTCTGACCTCTGGACGCCAGCAGCACCACCATCCTCCCGCCCCCCCACCCCACCAGTCGTGACAACCATAAACATCTCCAGATATTACCAAATGTCCCTTGGAGAACACAATCACCTGTCATTGAGAACCCCTAGATAAATTAAGGAGGGGCATTCCAGATAGGGGAAATCCCATAAGACACAGGAGAAGATTTGACGCTTTTGGGGAATCACAAGGTTTGTCCACTATGAGTGAAACATCCCTTCAAGGCTGTGGGGGTGGACGCAGAGGAGGTTGCAGACATCCTCAGGGGTCTAATGAAAGTCATTGTGTGCTCAGCTCAGGCTCCTGTAAACTGTTCTGGAAGTTACTGTTCTCTAATCTGACCTCTTCAGCTGACAGCAGGTTTCTTGTCTTATCCACCTGTGTGTTGAAGCCTCACCAAATACCCTGGGGGTTGAGCTTTTGCAGGAACTCTGAGACCGCATTGTCTCAGTGGGGGCTGCACACACAGCTGGCAGTTGCGCCTTCACCTTTAGAATAATCACAAGCATCCAGATCACACTGTGTCCCTTTCCTGATGCAGTTGACATAAACTAAAAGTTGATTTGTTTAAGTGATGACACAAGAGAGAATGTAGGCTAGAAGAGGGGAAGGGTGCAAAGGCATTTTACTACCATCCAGGCATGAGGAAGCTGATTAATTCCCACTTAATGAGTCCATTAGATTCCCTCTTCAATCAAAACATCTATTAGAAAAGTCACCTATACCAGATGGATCAAGGAAACAGATGTTTTCAAACCTTGACCAAAGATTAGCCAATGGAGTCTTTTAATTGATGCCTGCCTGAGTGCCTGTAAAATAATATTCACTTTAGGAGGACCAGTTTGTCCACAATGTGTTCAGCTAAAGACATTGCATGAAGCGAGTCACCCCATGTTAGTCTCTACCTAATTCCCAACCCAAATACACTTGACTATTTTGGTCTAGACCACACTTGATCATCACAAACAGCCACCAAATCCCTCTCCTCTCCTATTTACGGATGGAAACAGCTGCTGTATTTGCATGCCCTGCTCCTTAATATAAACACAACTCTGATTTCCTAACTTTCTTTGGGGAATTCCTCCTAGGCGTCCATGTTTATTTATGAAGCTGGTGTGGAAATACAGCAGGCACCATTGTATTTTCTGCGGGTTTAGTTGCGGTCAGCCGTGGAGTGCTAGCATTACTTGGATGAAGGAGTAGAGCACCCCAATGACAGTGGGCCACCCCTGTCTCCCAGGCATCAAGGCTCCACCCCCAGGCCAGGATCAGATTTTCCTCGAAAAGGATCCTTGAAAAGGATCTGCGTGCCGTGGATTATCTTATCTTTTGTTTGCTTCATTTTGCTTTGCCTGCCAGGAAGCTCAGAGGTTAATCAGATCTTATTCAAGGCTCCCAAAGAGTTCTTTCTCCCAGTTCTCTAAATGGCTTGGGAAACCTCTTTGGTTTATTTCTTTCTCTTTTTGGTTACTTTATATATGTATTGCTATTGTAAACTGCCTTAAATACATGCAGGAAGTAGATGTGGTATAAGTCACGAACAAATAGACCTCAAATGTGCTAAACATTTCCTCCCACCTCCATGAAAGTGCAGTTATTTTTTCTCTTTTTTGCTGGAGGATTCCCTCTGTATTAAAGAGCTGATAAAAATGGTGAGACAGAGTGTTTCCCTGGAATGGACCATTTCTTCTTGGAAAAAAGAAGAAATTCACATTATGAACTGCCCAAAGTCATTTGCCTATATTTGCAACCCAGAAAGGAGAACACCAAGGTCCAGAAAAAAGAGAAAGATTTTTTTCTCAAGCCAAGACTGGAGTCCGTGTCTCCCAGCAGCTCCCAGCCTGGGGCTCCATGCATCACTGCCTTGCGATATCCATGGGGCTGATGAGGCACTGCCAGTCAGTGAGTTAAGAGAGACCTACTCAAGCCAGTGTCTTGTTCCAACAGGGAAGTTCTACTGGAGGGAATGTCAAAGGGAAATCAGAGATTTTAGCAACCCAGTTCACTGCTTAGGTTCTGAGCACATGGGAGGACCTCAGTTGTGGCATTCAGACAGCTTGTTGTCAGCCTATGTTACAAAGCCTTGTGTTGCAATGTGACAGAACAGGTTGGGAGAAAATAGGCCCAGGCTTTTAACCCAGAAGGAGAGGGCAGCAGCTTCTAAAGTTCAGGTAAGGTTAAGAATCAACCCCAAAAAGACAATCCTGGCTTCTCAGATTGGGACATCTGGGCCTACCTTCTGTATGATGCTTGGATTTCCTATAGTAATTTGACCATGTGTTTACCCAGTCTCACCTTGACCATCTCCAGGGACAGAGAATTCATCACCTACACAGGGTGTTGAGCCAGCTGAAACAGAGAAGAATAGGCAGGTGGCAAATGTCCTGACTCCCAGGGTCCTGGGTCCCCCAGGTCAAAGAGATGTAGTGAGAGAGCATTTGGATGGTGTATACTTCTAGAACAAAGGGAACTCCCCAAGCTGTCTTCTGGGACCCTGCAGATCCCAAGGGTACTGGCCAGAGCTGGTCCCCCCTGATTAAGGCAGCCATGGATCACCTCTCTCAGGAATCCACTGTGCAGTATCTGGCCTGCCTTAAGAGATGAGAGTGGGATGCTGAGGGCTGTAGCCAGGAAGAGCCAAAATAAAGGCTGGAAAATAAAGTTGCTTTTTATCCTAGACATTTTCTCTGTGAGAGGGGGATCAGGAATTAGGTTTGGGAGGAGTGAGGTACAGGACTCTGATTTGTAGTTTCTGATGATTCCCATGGTGTATTAGTCTGTTCTTATGCTGCTGAGAGACATACCCAAGGCTGGGAAATTTACAAAAGAAAGAGGTTTAATTGGACTCATAGTTCCACATGGCTGGGGAGGCCTCACAATCATGGCAGAAGGCAAGGAGGAGCAAGTCACGTCTTACATGGATGTCAGCAGGCAAAAAGAGAGAGCTGCTGCAGGGAAACTCCTGTTTTTAAAACTATCAGATCTCATGAGACTCATTCTCCATGACGAGAACAATGCAGAAAAGACCTGCCCCCATAATTCAATCACCTCCCACCAGGTTCCTCCCACGACACGTGGGAATTGTGAGAATTACGATTCAAGATGAGATCTGAGTGGGGACACAGTCAAACCATATCAGATGATGTAAATAATCCCACCAGGGTCAATTTCCAGCTGCCCATGTGAGGCCGCTGATGCAGAACTGGAAAGAGAGACTAATAATCATCTTGCTAGCAGATCCCAGCTGGCCCCAGCACATCACTGGGTGAATCCATGGCCTGGTCTTAGTCATTGCTCTGATTCTAACTTGCCCTATACATTCTGGCTTGGTTTCCACATCTACACAACAGAAGTAAGAACAGCTGTCTTCACATGCCCCACAGAGGTCATCAGGTAGTTTTTGGAGAGCTCTTCTTAGAAAACAATAAAAGAGTTTTACATTATCACCAAGTTTGATCTTCTGAGGCAAAATAAATAAAATGCACAAGAGTATAACTATCAAGATGGAACAAAGAGAGAAGCCTAGTTTTGAATCCAAAACCCCAGCCTTGAGTCCAAGTGATTACCTGTGAAACCATGGGCCCTAGCCTCCCCACCTGTGAAATGTGTGTCCCACTTCACACCGTGGCAACCTCCAGGGGTATCACGAAACCCAGGGGGATTAAAGAAAAAGTATACATTTTCAAGAGCCCATGTATGGGAGAAGGAGATGATTGTATCATTAAGACAGATGCAACAAAAAAGAGGGCCAGCCCAATCATCAAAGGGACAATTTATGCTCCAGAAAATGAATCCCTAATTATTCCTTTCAGTTCTAAAGAAACAGGGGCCCAGAAGAGAAGCCAGCAGCTCATCCTTCATGTGACTGTTTAAGCCTGGACCAAGAAGAGGAACAACTGTACATACACGGGCAAGAGTTTGAATATCTAATTTGATGGGGCTTAAAAATTGGCAGTTATTCAAATGTTCTCATTTGCATATATAGGGTTTAAGGCTACATGATAATTCCTTAATATTTTTTTCCATGGTGCAGAGTAAGGACTTTAGATCTTTCTCCTTCTTTTCAAGGGTTTTCAGGAAGGGATTGAAAAAGCAGCTAAATGGAGCCCAGGCTGCCCCTGGGTACACCAGGATTTGGGTATGGGGTTTGCACCCAAGAGATGCCCAGCAGCCCTTCTCTGGGGCAGAAGAGGTGGCATCACAATTGCTTTCCTATGCATCTGACCGTGGCTTCCCAGCTTGTCAGTGCCCAGCTAGAGCACCTCCCTTGTTTCTGAGGGTAGCAGAAGCTCTTGGCGGGCTTCTCTAGGTCCAAGTAGAGCAGGGACTCTCAAAGTGGGGCCCCCAACCAGCTGCATCAGCCCTTCCTGGGAACTTGTTAAAAATGCAAATTCTCAGGCCCATCCAGACCCCTTGAATCAAAAACTGGGGGTGGGGTTCAACACTTGTGTTTTAGCAAGTCCACCAGGTGATTTATTCATTCATTCATTCATTCATTCATTCATTCATTCATTCACTCATTCATTTAGAGACAGGGTCTCACTCTGGCTCCCAGGCTGTAGTTTCATGGTGTAATCACAGCTCATTACAGCCTCGACCTCCTGGGCTCAAGCAATCCTCACACCTTAGCCTCCCAAGTAGCTGGGACTACAGGTGTGCACCACTGTGCCCTGCTGATTTTTTAAAAAATATTTTTTGTAGAGATGAGATTTTGCCATTTTGCCCAGACTGGTCTTGAACTCCTGGGCTCAAGTGATCCTCCTGTCTCAGCATCCTAAAGTTCTGGGATTCCAGGTATAAGCCACTGCACCTGGTCCTCACCAGGTAATTCTGATGTGTGCTCAAGTTGGAGAGCTGCCGTGCTACAGCATCCCCGAGCATCCCTGACATGGGAATCTGTTTTACATATACACAGCTTAAGCTTACACAATCATTTGGGTTCATTTCCCAAGGCCAATTCCAAGTTCTCATCCAGTGCCCTTTAGGAATGGTTTTCACTTCTGGCAAAGGAGGAGGGAGAATCCTTGTTTTCCTTCAGGAGGGGAAAGGAGGAGGAAACCCCGTTCCTCTCATGTTTGGTGGCCTGGGTGTCAGCAGGCAGCAGGGGACCCTCCTGTCTGATCTCATGCTGCCCTTCCTCACAGGGTGGGTGGTGAAGCCCAGGAGGGCTCCTGTCTTGGATGGATGGAAGTAGCCCTAGGTCATAGCTGAGGAACCTCGAAATTGCTGGAATTTTTCAGCCCTCTCTGTTGGGCCCAGGCCCTGAGAAATGCCTCTGCCCTCTATTACTCAACACCCTGTGCCAGGTGCTCAACCAGATAGTGGGCCCAGAGCAAACCTGGGTGGGATGGGCCCATCCTTAAGGAATGTGCTGCCCTGCAGAGGAGGTCCTGACAATGAGTGATTTCAATCAAGAGCTGAGAGCTCTTGTAGGGGATGTGCAGGTGGTCTTGGGACCAAGCACCAGGGAAATCCCACCTGGTCCAAAGGTCAGGGAATGCTTCCTAAGGATGGTGGGAGGAAGACAAGTGGTCAGTGTGGCCAGAGCTTCATGTTTAAATAGGCCCAAGAAGCAAGTGAGATTCTAGAGGCAACAGGGAGTGTTTGAAATGTGCTAAACAGGGAAAGGAGATAATCAGATTGATGTTCTGCAAAGGCCACACTGGCTACAGGGTGGAGCCTGGGTCAGAAACAAGGTTGGAGGAAGAGATCTCAGAGAGGGGCTGTTAGGACAGTCCGGGAGAGACAGGATGGCAGATTGAACAGGAAGTGGCAGTGAGATAGAGAGAAATGATGCTCACTAGCCACAGATGGAGTTGCCTGGAGAGGGAGGTCCTCTGAATGTTGTGGTGAGAGAGGGACTTTGATATGGTTTGACTGTGTCCCCACTCAAATCTCAAATTGTAGCTCCCATAATTCCCAGGTGTCATGGGAGGGACCCAGTGGGAGGTAATTGAATCATGAGGGTTGGTCTTTCTCATGCTGTTCTCATGATTGTGAATAAGTCTCATGAGATCCAATGGTTTTATAAAGGAGAGTTCCCCTGAACATGCTCTCTCTCTCCTGCCACCGTGTAAGATGTGACATTGCTCCTCCTTTGCCTTCCACCATGAATGTGTGGCCTCCACAGCCACATGGAACTGAGAGTCCACTGAACTTCTTTTTCTTTGTAAATTACCTACTCTCAGATATGTCTTTATTAGCAGCATGAGAACAGACTAATACAGGCTTTCTCCCAGGTATCTGACTTGGGCATCTGAGAAGCTGCAGAGCACTTATCAGAGCTAAAAAGCCCTGCATTAGGATCAGGTTTGAGTTGCCAGATTTGTCTCCTAGACAAATGGTCCTGCCTTAGCACTCTGAATAACTGGATTTGTAGTTGTGGTCTTGGCTCCCAGTGCAGGTAACTGGATGGGGTCATCCCAGTCTGGGCTGGACATGCCAAGCAGCAAGGGTGGGCTACAGTAAAGACAAGGGATGGAGACTCAGGTCACCAGAATGGAAGAGGCAGTCAGAAAAGCTGACTCAACAGGATGAAAAGGAAGATGTTAGGATCATATAGGTGAGTCCCAGAGAGGAAATATGGAGCCTGGATACAGATCGGGATAAGGAGCTGGGATTGAGGTTCTCTGGGCTGGACCTAGGGTAGAGTTGGTAAGCTCAAGTAGGCCATAGACAACTATTTGCCAACTGCTTAGGGTGGTCCATGATTTCATCAAGTAACCAGGCTCCTTCCAGCTCTCTGTTCTGCCAGCCCCAAAGTGTGGCCCCATTCTCTTATTCACAAGATGACTGCTGGAGCTCCAGCTATCATGTCCATGTTCCAGACAGAAAGATTCTAAGAGGAAGGAAGGAACAAAACTCACCAGACATCTGAGTCAACCCTTTCAGGAGCTTTCCTGGGGACCCCACCGGATGACTTGGAGAGGTTGGAACAGCAGTTTTTTTAGTTAGGCACATGCTACCTCCAAAGTATAGGGAGAGTAGAATGGATATGAGGTAGGCAACTAAAAATTCTCTGCTGCAGAAGGAATAAATAGGAGAAATTAGCATATTTTCCTTATTAGATTTTAGTTTTTAAAAATTAAAAATATTATAAAGGTTGCAAATATGGTCAATGTATTAAGGAAACCAAGAGTATCTTAGGCCGAAATCATTCAGTTGAAAGGAACAGAAAGCTACTTGGTTGCTTTAAGTAAAACAGAATTTATTGTAAGGATTCATGGGAATATTCCAGATACTGAGGACAGGAAGCTGGTGGGCCCATGAGGCTTTGCAGCCAGAAACAGGGAACCTGGCTCAAGGTTTTGATTTCCTCTTCCCTTCCCCTTTTTAGGTCTCAGTGGGATTCTGTCTCCAATTCCCCCCGACCTTCTCATCTGCCTCAGATTCTTTCTGTACCACTCCCTCTAACTTCATCCTTCCCTTCCCCACTTCTCTTTCTCTGCCTCTCTATGTCTGTCACTGTCTCTCTCTCTCTCTCTCCTTCTTTGAATTTTGGCTTTCTCTCCCTTGTGTATACGGCAGAGAATGGTCACCCTGCTCTGCCATTTCAAGTGCCAACAGGAAACGTCTCCAGGACCCCGTTCCAAATTCCCTGGGTGTCTTAGTCTGCTTGTGCTGCAGTAACAAAATGCCTGGGACTGAGTAATTTATAAACAATAGAAACGTATTTCTCATAGTTCTGGGAGCTTCTTCGTCCTGGTTTGGTGTCTGATGACGGTCTGGTCTGGTGCCTTGCTGATGTGATGTGTGCCAGAGGAGATGAACTCTGTGCCCTTACATGGCTGAAGGATCAAAAGGGCAAAAAAAGGTCCAGCTATTTCCCTACAGGCCTTTTATAAGGTGACTAATCTCATCTAGGAAGGTGGAGTCTTGATGACTTAATCACTTCCTAAAAGCCTCGTCTTAATACTATCACACTGGCCATTAAGTTTCAACATGCAAATTCTAGGGACACATTTAGACCGCAGCACTGGGATAGAATGTAAGATAACCCAAGCCTGGGTCAGATGCCCACCCACCTGTTTCAGTAGTTGTGCTTCAGGTGGGGCCATCAGCAGAAACTGGGGGCAGATCACCTGGGGTGCTCAGGAGGGCAGGCAGGCACTTAGGCTGTACGTCCCCACAAATACCTGAAGACAGCCTTGCTCTCCTCCTCGTGCTTAATGAAACACTAGCTTTCCTTCCGGGTTTATGGAGAAAACTTCTCCCTAATGAGATGTCCCTTTCCAGAAAGGCTCTATGGTTCTAGGCCAAGTGACTTCCACACTATTCTTGACATGTGTTCCTACATTTATTTCCCTCTTCCAAAGGCTGGAGAGTCAAAGCCAAGTAGAACTGTCCTTGTGTTTAGTGGCTCCTAACAGGGGAGGAAGGTAGACAGGAACACCCATCGCTTTCAATAAAATCCAACTGTGGTTTCACATGCTGCATTGTTTGCACAAATAGATTGAGAATACATTAAACAGCTGGGAAAGACATTGTCAGCACCAGCAGAAGACAGAAGTCTCCTCAACAGATTCTCCATGCATTACGTAGGCGCGGGAGCGAAAGTGAGAAATGCTGACGCTGGCCAGGGAGAATGAACCACAGCTGATAACATTAAGCAAACTGGCTGAGACCTAAGGGATTCTAGCGAATGACATGACAGAAAATAATAAAATGCAGCAATTGGACTTGAATTTCCCAGCAGCTCAGAGTCAACAAGTCTTGATAGCACCAAAGCTGGGAAGAAGCCCGAGGCCACTATAGACAGCTGAACACGTCAAGCCAAGCTTAGAGAGTGAATTACATCTCATTGGAGTGACGCTATCTACTCTTTGCCCTTAGAAAGACTTTTTTCAAGTTGAATTTGCAAAAAAAAAAAAAAGAAAAAAGGTAACATATGCAAGTGTTTAAAAATTGTTTTGAAATATAATTAATTTCTGGCTTATTTTCCCAAACAATCCAATTTCTTTTTTTTTTTTTTTTTTTTTTTTTTTTTTTTTTTTTTGAGGCGGAGTCTCGCTCTGTCACCCAGGCTGGAGCGCAGTGGCCGGATCTCAGCTCACTGCAAGCTCCGCCTCCCGGGTTTCCACCATTCTCCTGCCTCAGCCTCCTGAGTAGCTGGGACTATAGGCGCCCGCCACCTCACCCGGCTAGTTTTTTTGTATTTTTTAGTAGAGACGGGGTTTCACCGTGTTAGCCAGGATGGTCTCGATCTCCTGACCTCGTGATCCGCCCATCTTAGCCTCCCAAAGTGCTGGGATTACAGGCTTGAACCACCGCGCCCGGCCCCAAACAATCCAATTTCTTAAAATTTCCAAAGAGTATATGTATATTCCTGGTTATATAGTTTTTAGTTATTTTTCTCTATGGAAGAAAACTTAACTCTATGCATCTACCCATTTTACCATGCTGAAGCACCACTAATAACCTCCTGACTGACACCAGCAGGTACCAGGAGACAGAGTGAGAATTCCCAGCCTCTCAGCTACTAGACCAATGGTGCAAACCTCGCAAAAGAAATGGTGCTCCCTTCCACATTGGTTCCACAAAAACACACATATGCACATTAAAATGCTAATACATTAGCCAACTGGGTAGTCAGACAGAAATTTAACAATGCATTCCAAGAACCGTAAGAATGTGTTTTCCCTTCAATCCTGATCATTTATCCAAAGGGAATAATATTCCCACGACTACCAAAGAAAAAAGCTAGGCTGGACACTGGCTCACACCTGTAATCCCAGCATTTAGGAAGCTGAGGAGGGCGGATTACTTGATCCTGGGATTTCGAGACCAGCCTGGGTAAAAATGGGAGATGAAAAAATACAAAAATTAACCCGTGTAGCAGCACTCAACTGTAGTCCTAGTTAATCGGGAGGCTGAGGTGGGAAGATCGTTTGAGTCCAGGAGGCCGAGGCTGCAGTGAGCTGTGATCATGCCACTGCACTCCAGCCTGGGTGACAGAGCAAGACCCTATCTCAAAAGCAAAACAAAACAAAAAAGTGAAAAGGTGTATATTATAAACTTTTCTTTAATCTAAATGGAAAAGTGGAAGTGTGTATTCACTAACGTTTCAGTTTAGGCCAAGCGGGAGACATTATTTCCTTCACCAGGTAGAGCAGTCGGGATCTGGAGTGTAGGTGGCCATGGACTGGTGGGGCCCCACCTATCTAAGCTCATAAGCCACCCCCGATCCAATATGTTAGGTGGGCAATATCGTCCCTTGCAGATGAGGATTCACTTTCCAAGTTACTGGGAGTGGCAGGATTAATTTCCAGCCCAGTGTTTTCCAGAGAGCTGCAAGGCACTCCATTATTCCTGGAAACTCTGCCCTTGGCATTGAGACATGCCATCTGGGGCTCCTCTCAGTTTTGAAAGGAGGGAAGACAATATCATTTGATACCTTATCAAAGTGTACTTTGTAAAAAGAAAAAAAAAAAACAAGTTCAAACACATTAGGTTTTTTTCCTTTCTTTTCCCCCTCCTTTTATTAAGCACTTTATATTCTCTAAGAAGTTGGCACTCATTAATTACAGCGGTGGTAATTATAACCCACTCGTATTTCTGCAGAGCCCTTCTGAGGAGCTGAGAGTCCTTTATAAATATGAGCTCATTAATCGTCCCAGCAGCCCTGCAGGTAGAAGACAGCTACTGTCCCTCAGAGTCTGGGGCTCCAGGGCTGCCTGAGCTGGGGTAGGGGAGCTACAGGTGCTCTAGTGCCCAGGGCTTGGGCTGCCTGAAGCCCTCTGCAGCAACAGCCACTTGCTTGAGGCACTGAAAGTTAAAGGCTGCCGGGTCACTAGCTTCAAGGGCTTCAAGCTGTCTTGAAGTTCCAAAATCAAAGCTGGCAGCCTAGCTCCCCTCCAAAGCATACCCACAGGACAGGGTCAAAGACAAGAGCCAGCAGCCTCAGCCTGGCCCCCGCATGGCCTGGCGCTTCCCATCTCTGCACTTTTGCTTAGGTGTGCCCCGTGTTTGTTACGCTCTCCCTCTTTTAAGTTAGTTTTACTCTTCAGCTGAAGTTCTGCTGGGTTCTACAGTATCTTCCCCTGCTGTCCTCCACCAACATGGGCAGTCTGAAGTCCTCATTTTGCAGGTAACCCTAAGCAACGTGACCTCTTCAGGCTTCTGTCTTGACTTGCTAGTGATTTTCTAAATTGTGATTTGGCACTCCTTGAAAGCATAGTCAGGTCTTTTTTCCCACTGGGAGCCCCTTGAGGGAGGGAAACATCTTTCCCATGCTTCTGGGAACTCCAGGGACAAGTTCAGGGTTCCGTATACTGTAGGGGGTCAAGAATTATTGACTGATGGGCTAACAGGGCCGTGAGTGGCTGTTCCCTGGGAAGCACTGACAGAGGAGATGGGCTGGGGGAATCAGAAGGCCACTGCCCCCTCCCCTGCTGCATCTCACCCAGCATGCCATGAGCCTCCAAGCCAGAGGACAGCACCTCCTACTCTCCAAGGCCATGGTTTTCACATCTTCAGATCTTATGTGAGCAGCTCCTTACCTGTCCCACCAGGTTTGCCTGTAATGTCAAACAATGCTTATCCTTCAAGCTGATGTGCAAATGCCATCTCTTTAGTGAAGTCTTCTTTCCTGAATTTATTCTTCTTGCATGAAAAACCATTGCTTTGCTCTGAGCCTGCACAACATATTACATAGGTAATCCTCCAGATTGTGGCTTTACCATGTTCTAACTGCATGGCCTTGGAAAGGTCTACACCTCCACAGGCCTCTGTTTCCCCATCTTTTTGATGGTAATCACACACCCACTATGAGTGATAAGAGCCAAAATGGAGAGCTAGGTGCCTGGTGTTTAGTATCCATCACAGTTTGTGCTCTCTGCCACAAGAAGCATAAGGATGGTGGTTAGTTCATTGTTAGGGATGGGGTGACTCCCAAATCTCTTGGTTTTTAAAAGGTTATCAAGTGATTCTGATGTGCAGCTACATTTGGAGACCACAAGTCTAAACCAGACTGTGTAAGAGAGAAAACAGGGTTCCAGAAAGTGGGGGTGGGGAAGAAAGGTCAACATCACAAACAAGGGTTGTGTCAAAGGTGAGACACATAAAGCCCAGGGTTGGAACCTTCTATGTCACCCAACGAGCAACATGTCTGATATTCATATCCCATTAAGTCTTTGATGAACCTGGCTGCTCTTTTTATTTTTATTTTTAAATTCTATTCATGTAATGTATGATTACCTTCTCATTATAAAATAATTACCACAGATAAATCAGAATTGCCCTTGACACTCATCATTCACTCCCTCCCCACTGTTCTCAGGTTTTCTTTGTAGTATTTCAGGACTTTTTTAGTATATTCAATTATTTTTTTATTTTATTTTAAGGGTAAATGAGGGTATATGGAGGACTTTAAAAAGATCATGTTATACTTGTGGTATTAGTCTCAATTTAATATTAAACTTGACTTCCCTGTCTATATCAGATAATGGGTAAAATTGTTAGTTGGGGTAGGGTCCTATTCAGTCACAGCCACAGCTACCACCCAGTGGACACTCTATTTAGGAAATGTTGCTGAGCATCTGCTGAAATCCAGGCATTAGGCATTATTCAGAGTCCCCTGAGTTATGCTAAACTCAGTTTCCCAGGTTCCTGCCCATATTTCTCCATCTGTATTTCTTCATCTCCATCAGGATGTACTAAGAGTCCATGCCAATTGCTTTACTGAAATTAGATCTCTTATATTTATTGTGTTTCTCTGATTACCAGTCTGGTAACCTTGTCACAGGGAGCTTATTTTTACATAGGCTTATTTTGATTCACCTATACTTTGTAAAGCCATCTTTGCCCCTGATGATCACTATTTCATTTTCTAATTGCTGATAACTTGTGGCTTTAATCACTTATGCTACAATACTGCCCTAGATCAGTATCAAACTCATAAGCACACACTATTTCCACTTATTATTTCCATAATGAGTGGAAAACAAATTTCCACTTATTATTATTTCCACTTATTATATTCCACACTATTCACCACTGGTGAATTTCTCACCAAAAGCTGAGAAATTTAGCTTTTCTCATCTCTTCAGTCCTTCATATTTCTCCATCAGCTATGTGGTGATCTTTGCAAGCTCTCTCAGGATTCAGGAGCATAGTTCATTGGCCTCAGAAGACTGAACTGAGTTCAGGGCCATCTAGGCTCTGTCTGATCACCCCTTTATCACAGGTGTCAGCTGTACCACCAGCTCCTAGCCCGCTCCCCAGCCCAAAGCTCACTTTACTGGCCTGAAAGTAAACCAGCAGTGGAAAGCATATGTTTCCTCTTTACCCGCTGACATCGGTGGGAGGCAGAGTGAAAAGGACAGGGGCCTCAGGAATCAGATAGGCGCTTGTTCAAGGCCCAGCTCCACCAATGGCCAGCTCCCAGGGGCAAGTTGTTGGACCTTGGTCATCTTTGCTGTATTATTTCTGTAAAAGGCTGGGGTGCAGGGGCACCATCTAGACTCACTGCAACCTTTGCCTCCTGGGTTCAAGCAATTCTCCTGCCTCAGCCTCCCGAGTAGCTGGGACTATAGGCATGCACCACTATGCCCAGCTAATTTTTGTATTTTTAGTAGAGATGGAGTTTCACCATTTGGCCAGGATGGTCTCAATCTCTTGACCTCGTGATCCACCCACCTCAGCCTCCCAAAGTGCTGGGATCACAGGCATGAGCCACCATGCCCAGCCAGGAAAACTTCTTTTCTAAATTGAGTTATTCACCAAAGCAATCAGCCATTATCTCCTCAGTGCCTGCCCTACCTTGGATCTTCTGCTGAAGCCAATATGACTGACAGAAGGCAGAGATGGGGCTCTTCTAGCTTTTCTATTTAACACCAAGGGGAGAATTAAGTAAGTCAGGGCACTTCAGAGAGAAGGGTGATTCTCCTCCCAAGTCCCTTTGTGGCAGATGCTCTCCTGGTCTCTTGATGGAGGATGCTATGACAGTCCTGCATGCCTTGCTAAACCCGATCCTCTTTCTATCCTCCATAAAAAAGGTCCTGGCCACAGCTGACCTCAAATACTGCTCTCATTCATGGACTTGGTGAGATCTGTGCTCTCACTACTCAGTCAAACTCCTTTACAAATGAGGAAACCGAAACTTAGAGAGGGGACATAACTTGATCAAGGTCCTCCAAAAATTCAGTTGTGGAGCTGGGGCTAGGACTCAGAAATTCTGGGGTACCATCTCTTCCTCTAGGCTCAAACCCTCTGACCCAGTCTCTGTGTAGTTGACAGGAAGCTTTCCTTAGGCCCAGAGGCTCGGTGCAGAACTATTTCCATCAGTTACCTCTGCTCCTCCTTTTTCATGCCCTAACAGTATACCAGGACCCTAACCTATACATCAAGAATCCTATTTCTGCTGTGTGACCTTGAGCAAGTCACTGACCTTCCCTGGGCCTCTGCACAATGTGGAGGTTGCAATTCCTGTTCTCTAAATTCACTTTCCACTCTGATTGTCTCAGACTTAGCACCTGTAAGACCCACATCCACATCACTCCACCCTTGGTGTTGGACAATTCCCGGGCTCACTCCAGCCTATATCGACAGATGAGAGTTCCCTTCTACTTATGCATCCAGGCCTCATGGTCCAGTCACTGAGCTTGAGGGATGCAGGGCAGACATAGGGCCCTCTAATGCGGTAATGTGTACGCCATGAGCTTACATTGCAGTCGACTCACCACACCCTCTCCAGTACAGTTTAGTTGGATAGACTACAATCTGTGTGGAGACCCCTGAATGCACACCCCCCCTGAATCACCCCCAAATCTACCAGGTCTCCTGTTGGGAACCCTGAAGAAGGCTATGCTAGAGCTGGAGCTCCCTTGGCATGGCTCGCATCGGGTCATTAGCTGTCAGGAGTAGACTCTAGAGGCCGCTCCAACCCCCATGCACACACACACCACCTTAGGCATCATCCACACACACCCACTCCCACCCCACCGGAATCAGTGTTTGGAAAAGAAAGAACGCAGCTCCTGCTTGGGCCCAAGTGACTCCCTGCCCAGTCAGCCACATCCAACCAGCACCTCCCACGCTCCCCTGGGGCCACGCCTGCAGAAGAATGATAAGGGAATCGGATTCTCCAGTGACACCAGAGGCGCAGTCCAAAGATCCAGAATATTTAGCTGTGTTTACCCGCAATAATCAGCTTCTCAAAGACATGTCGCCGGGCAGCTCTTGCTACATTGATTATGCTGCCTCATATTTTTGGCCCCCAGGGGCAAACAGTTCTGATTAATATTTCACAACACCATTTTTTTCCATATTCCTTTCTTCGTGTTGTTGCTTTTCTCTCTTTTTATTTTTTTCCTCCTCCTGAGCCCCTGAGAGCCTGGTAGAGAGACACGGAATATTTCACCGTCTCTTGTGTCTGCCTGCTCCAGTAATCAGCGGACTCAATCACGCTTGCAGTGTTTTTATGAATTAATAACAGGCACTTTAGAGGGCTAGCGGGGGAGGCAGGAAACGCAATCTATGGAAGCTTAATGAGCGCCGTGGGGAGCAGCTACCTCCGCTTCCAACCCTGCCACGCTGTGCTCTAAATCATTGCTTCTGAGATCACCCACTTCCAGACCAGCCTGGACAGCTTGCGTGGGACTCCTCAGTGACCCTCTGTCCCTGCCAGGTCCTCCCGGGAAGTGGGATCTGAAAGAGGCAGCCTCAATGCCTCGCCGTTTTAATTCGAAAAAGGAAAGGGAAACAGGGGCTCTGGATTTGTCCCTGTCATTGGGTGTGTTTTGCATCTGTCGCTTTTCAATAAATTGGATGAGGAGCAGGTAAGCATAGGGCATAGGGATCCGCAGGTGATCTAGGCAGGGCCATGCATGGGGTCTTGCTGTTGTAGGTCTAGAAATGTGTTCTTCTTGGTACTCCATGGTGTCTAGATTCTAACAGACTCATTTATGCCGACTAACACCCCAAGGATTTGAACTGTATGTTCTGAAATACCACTTAAGAAAAGAATTTTCTGGTCTGTCATGGTCTGACATACAGCCCCACTATACGTGACCAACACTCAGTTCATATCATGTGAAACTCACCAGTTGAATCTTGTTTGATGAGACAAGACCAGTCCCCTGACTGTGTGCATAGAGTTAGGGCGATGCCAAGTGACCACATGAGTCTCTAAAGGTTTTCTCTCAATGTCCTTGTATTCTGGTAACAAACAGGTCACAGGCCCCTGTCTGTATACCACACTTTGAGCAGTACTGGTCTAAACCTGAATGTCACATTCATAATTTGCAAAGGGAAATGTAACCACCAAATAAACCAGGATCTTGTGGCTGGGGTTGGAGCAGTCAGTCTTTACCGGCAGGATGGGGAGTAGTCAGATTCTCATCAGAAAACAAGGCATGTGTTGGTTCTTCTTTTCTTTTATTTATTTCTATTTTGACAAATGTCATATCTACACAAAAACAGAGAGAATTATATAACAAACTTCGAATATCCTTCACTGAGCTTTGGCCATTAAGTTGCATATTTATGACAACCCTGTCCTTGAGCTCAGATGACCACATTTTCCTTGAAAGGCAGGCTCCACCCACCAAATGCCATGTGTCCGAAATTCAATGAGATCAGTGACTTGGTCTGGCTTCCCTCTTTAGAGATGCTGTGCAGCTCACCCCTCCCAGGAATTACCTCCTCCCCAGTCTTTCTCCCAGAGGGAAGACCCACGAGTCCAGGTGGGAGAGGCTCTTCAGTCACACATTCACAGATAATCACTTGGATTCTTGTGCTAGATGGCTGGTCTTATTCATCACATTCTGATTCTTCCTAATTTTACACTCATACTAACCTGAAGGACCTGAGAAAGCCAGAAAGCAAGAGCTTGGGAAGCACTATGTATTTTGACTTGGGTTTTGAAGGCGCCCTGCCATGAGGCCCTCCAAATGCAAGTATGTATTACAAGCAGTGGGAAAATGTCCAGTCTCTTCCTCCACTCCCTGTACTGCGCGCTATGCCAGCACTGGAGCTCCAAGCAGAAGAGAGCAGTGTCTGCCTTCAGGGGGCTCCTGGTCCAGTGTGTAAATGCTGGTGATTTCTGAGAGTGAGCTCTGATCACTTGGTGAGGTTGTGAGTCACCTATCCTCTGCGAACCAGCTACTGTAGAGACAGCGTGGGGAGGAGGATAAGGATGATGATGATGGAGAGGGCAGGTGGGAAGTGAGGGAGAAGGGGAGTGACAAATAGAAAGAAAGAAAGGGACAGAGAGAGAGAGAGAGAGAGAGAGAGAGAGAGAGAGAGAAACAGCACGCCCACACACCACTCAGACACATAAAGGCAGGGGGGAGAGCTAGGACCTCTGAGAAAACGTGAGCTGGGGTAGAACACAAGGTGAGGGGAGGGGGAACCTGGGGCTCCATGTGCAAGCCAGAGGGGAAGGGGGATTCAGGCCCTCCTGGGCCCTGCGGACATGGGCCCCAGCAAAGTCTCAAGGCCCCATTTTGTGTGTGCATCTTACAGTTCTTCAGAGCACTAATCAAGATCCCACGAAAATACAGATCCAAATTTAAAAACAGCAGCCCTGTGTATTAGTCATTCTCTCATGAGGGAGAGCTGCTTTTTGCCAGAATTCCTCCCAAACCATCACACGCCGTAGGGCTTAGGCCTTCCACCTAAGCCTGGTTTTCTGGGGACATTTGGGCTTGCTGTTATGTATCACTGCTCTTCCAAATGTGATCTTTGCAGTGTTGGCCTCATGTGGGATCTCCTGAGAAATGAGGGTTCTCAGGCCCCGCTCAGGCCCCCTGACTGGGATTCTGCATTTTAACTCCCTCCCCATGTCATTCATGGGCACATGCAGGGGTGAGAAGCATTGGTCTATCCCACACTTGGGGAGCACCTGCCTGGGACGCTGGCTTCTCTTTATCACACCCCTCCCTCCTCAGCCCCATCCCCACTGGTTTGCGGGTTTGCTGCCAGCCGGGAAAAGTCCATCTCTCAGGCCAGGTGCTCAGAGGTCCAGAGATAATCGCTGAATATTGATGCCTCCCAAATGCGTTTTAGTGAGAATGTCTTAAACATCTAAAAGCCTTTAACATTCCAGGGAATAAATTTCTAATAATATTTCAGACCCTTTGACATGCCTTGGCATAACAGTATTTCTAGATAGGAGAGGATGCCTTCCTAATATTGCTTACATTCTGTCATGTAATAATGACTGGAATTTGTATAGCAACTTCCTTTTATAACATGCATTTATTCCTTCTCATTTAATCCACCTGTCACCTGGGAGGTAAGCCAGGCAGCTTTCAGGATCCCTACTTTACAGGGAGGAAACTGGAGCTCAGAGAGGTTAAGGGACTTGCTTGTGGCCACCTAACCGAAGAGAAGCAGAGGCAGGTATGGATCCCCAAATCACCTGCCCCCAGTCCCTGTGCTCCTTCTGGGCAGACTCACAACTTCCAGGACAATCCTGCTGGAAGGTACTGTGTACTAAGGGAGGTATTGTTGTGTTTGCAGTAGAATCCCATCTTTAAAACACCAGGGCCAGGTGTCCAGTTTAGCCCAACAAACATTGTCCTCCCTCACTGGGCCCTAAACAGGGTGAATGAGACCCAGGCCCTGTCTTTGGGAGCTTGAATATTAGAGCATCATTTTTTTTTTTATTATTATACTTTAAGTTCTGGGTTACATGTACAGAATGTGCAGGTTTGTTACATAGGTATACATGTGCCATGGTGGTTTGCTGCACCCATCAACTCATCATCTACATTAGGTATTTCTCCTAATGCTATCCTTCCCCTAGCAACCACCCCCCAACAAGCCCTGGTGTGTGATATTCCCCTCCCTGTGTCCATGTGTTCTCATTGTTCAACTCCTGCTTATGAGTGAGAACATGAGGTTTTGGTTTTCTGTTCTTGTGTTAGTTTGCTGAGAATGATGTTTTCCAGCTTCATCCATGTCCCTGCAAAGGACATGAACTCATCCTTTTTCATGGCTGCATAGTATTCCATGGTGTATATGTGCCACATTTTCTTTATGCAGTCTATCATTAATGGGCATTTGGGTTGGTACCAAGTCTTTGCTATTGTGAACGGTGCCACAATAAACGTACATGTGCATGTGTTTTTATAGTAGAATGATTTATAATCCTTTGGGTATATACCCAGTAATGGGATTGCTGGGTCAAATGGTATTTCTAGTTCTAGATCCTTGAGGAATCGCCACACTGTTTTCCACAATGGTTGAACTAATTTACACTCCCACCAACAGTTGATGGAGCAGAGGTGTGTTCTTACATCACAGCCTCCCCAAATGAATGCTTTTTTTCCTCTAAGAAAGCAGCTATTGGCCGGGCGCGGTGGCTCAAGCCTGTAATCCCAGCACTTTGGGAGGCCGAGACGGGCGGATCACGAGGTCAGGAGATCGAGACCATCCTGGCGAACACGGTGAAACCCCGTCTCTACTAAAAAAATACAAAAAACTAGCCGGGCGAGGTGGCGGGCGCCTGTAGTCCCAGCTACACAGGAGGCTGAGGCAGGAGAATGGCGTAAACCCGCGAGGTGGAGCTTGCAGTGAGCTGAGATCCGGCCACTGCGCTCCAGCCCCGACGACAGAGCGAGACTCCGTCTCAAAAAAAAAAAAAAAAAAAAAAAAAGAAAGCAGCTATTTCTCTCCTCTTCAAGATGAAGCAAAAACAACTCAGCTCCCAGATCCCACCCCTACACCCCCAGCCAACAGCTGTCCCCCAAAATGCCTCTGGCTGGGCTTTGCTTAAATCTGACATAGGACCCTTGGGCAATGCGTTAGCACCTTTTACGTCTCACCTCGGCCTAAGAGTTCTTGGTACAAAGCCAAACTTCGACAAAACTGGAAACCGTCTCTTTCTTTCTTTCTTTCTTTTTTTTTTTTTTTTTCCAGCAACACATTTAAATAAGCTTTTCTCAAATTGGATTTAAGGCAGTTTCACTTCCCTCTGCTCTTCTTCAAATCAAAACTTACCTTTCCTGTGTCCCATTTCTTCAGAGTCTTTCAGATTATTTAAAGCTAATCTGTTAAACCACTTTGCATTTAGAAGGATTTAACTAATATTAGAATAATATTTTACTCCTCCCTGAGAAAAATATGCCTTTCTATACTCATCATTGCCTTAATCCAGCATTCCACAAAGTGTGTGTCTGCAAAGCACTAGGTCTGAAAAGGGCTTTGTGAAAATATTTTTCAGGTCAATGTGGTTGGAAGATCCTGCATACTTAAGGCCCCACCTTGGGTCATTAGCATAGTAAGGGCTCTGAGAAGTCCTGCAGGGTGTAAAATGCTTTACATTTGTTTAAATCAGCATCGCCCAGACTTTCTGGGCACAGAGCCTCTTAACGCTTTTGCACATCTTGAATCTAGGTGGCACCTAACACGCCTTTGGGAAATTTTGTCAACACCCAGTGGCTGACTCCCCTTGAGAATTTCAGGTCTGCAAATGGGTAAGGCAGGACTTCCTCTGTCCCTCCAGTCAAGTCACCCTGCACCCTGCATGCTATTCCCCTGGGCCTCTCCTCATGGTCTGTTGCAAAAGCAGCAGAAGGTGTCCAGGCTCTTTTCTGCCTTTGCCTGGCTGTGTGACCATACTGCAGCCGCTCAGCCTCTCAGAGACTCACCTGTGAAGAGGGAGGGTCCTGCTCCTTCTATCTCACAGGGCAGCAGGGAGGCTCCAGAAACGGACTATATTTCTAGAGCACCTCAGTATTCGTCATCCTAGATTCTGCAGGGACATAAGACCATTGGTTTCTTAAGCAATGGACAGTAGGGAGCAAGTCCAGCCTTGCTTCAGAGTGGCTACTCCAGCTCCCCAAACTCAGGTTGACATTTATGTCCTCTCACGTTCCTATGAGACGCCAATCTTGGAGCTATAGTACTGCTTGGAATCCCACATTTTGGCAATGATGCCCAAGATCGTGCCTGGTACTTACTGTGGAAGGGGGATGGGGTCAGGTTGTGGGAGAGGGAGGTGGTGCACCCCTCTCTGCCATCACTTCACCAGCGTGCAGTCATCACAGCCTGTCCTTGGCTTCATCGTTCCCCCGAGCCACACCTGTTAGCAATCTGCACTGGCGTGTGCAGTGCCTGTGCACGACAGCCTGGCTGTAGAAATCCCGGGGGAGTTATTTTTGTCGCATACATACATACCTTGTGTGCAGTCAGACGGGGGTGGTGTTTATGTCTCAGTTCTCTTTTGCAAAAAGAAAAAAAAATACAGTGGAGCTAGAAATGTGTACATTTTGAACAGCCGCCCTCATGCACTGTGTATATAACTCTGCTGCATGAAATTTAAACATAAACTCGAGTTTTCTGAGATTGGATGGAGGAAAATTTGGCCATTGGCATCACGATTATTTTTCTGCACCAACTGCCAAAATCAGGCATTAAAATACAACACTTCCACCCCCAGAAAAAAAAAAAAAGAAAAAAAAAAAAACCACATACACATCTATACAACCTAATTTTCTCTGGGGACAAGGTAGCTGTTGTTGATATGACATGTTTTTGTAGCACAAATGTTGGCTCTTCAGCCCATTTTGCTCTTTTATATACACTCAAATGTGAAACATCTGAGAGAACACACACCATCAGTTCAGAGCATTCTCCCCTAGCCTTGCTGTGAGCTGAGAATCTGTACCAGACTCCAAGGCAAACTCTCCAGGAGCTGAGACTGAGACTGAGACTGTAAGGTTTGATTAACTGGCACAGAGGGAAAAGGGTGTCAGGCTGCTTTCAGGGTCTAAGGGTGGGTGATCTTGGCATTATTGTAGAAGATGGTGGTACAAATGGGGTAGAGAAAGGGGAGGTAAAAGGGATGTGTCCATACTATGGCCACTGGAAAAATAAACAAAGCTAAGGCAAAGTCCATTGGGATTCAGAATGATCTTATGTGTGCTGGAAAGGGAGATGATGATGGAGACACATGCAGGCTTTGGACACAGATGGACCTGAGTTTGAAATCTGACCTAGGAAAGCTTCTTCCTGAAGAGGCTGCCCCCTCCCTGAGCAGTGCCGGCTTCTTCCTCTGGGGTGCCTGTTGGAGGTGCTGCACCAGCGGCCCAGACTTGAGTGTGAGTGGTCCCCTATGGTGGTCTTCATTGTTTGTTCCTTGCACTGTCAGCTGCCATTTTGGATTCTTCCAGCAAAGGCCCTTCCCTCACCAGCAGGCCCCATTTCCACCACTCACACTCACATCATAATCAGGTCTTCAATGGGAGGGTAAAAAAGTTGAGGACTATGATTCTCTTAGCTCATCAACTTTTATAATACATATTCTAAAGTTTGGAAACTCTCTTAATTCTTTTTTTTTTTTTTTTTTTCTGCTACAACAAAATATCTGAGACTGGGTAATGTATAAGAAATATAAATTTATTTTCTTACAGTTCCAGAGGCTGAAAGTCCAGGATCAAGCCCTGGCATGTTCAGTTGTCTGATGAGGGCCACTCTCTGCTTCCAAGATGATGCCTTGTTGCTGTGTCCTCCAAAGGGGAAAAATGTTGTGTCCTCACCTGTCCTTGTATGACAGAAGGGAAGAACTCCCTCAGTCAAACCCTTCTATAAGGGCACTAATCCTATTCACAAGGGCCCCACCCTCATGACTTATTCACCTCCATTGCCAGTGTTTTTGTATATTTCCTCTGAGGCCTTAGAGAATGTTTTTTTGTTGTTTTTTGTTGTTTGTTTTTTGTTTTTTGTTTTTTGTTTTCAGAAATATCCTTCTGCAAAGGCAGCAGGGGCTATGCTAGGAGTGATGCAAATGCACCAGAAAGAGAAGCAGAGGAAAAGCCTGGACAAGGAGCCAACAGACTTGGAACAGAGAGAAAGGGAGAGCTGAGTCCAGGCTGCCTCCTTCCAGTCATCCAATTGCTGGAGGAAGAGAGGTCAAGAGGGAAAGACAGAAAGCTTCTTAGAGTGTCAAGGTTGCAGGTTGTAGAAAAACGAGTTGGTGGGGTCTTGCGTGGGATTGGGAGGGTCAGGGAGGTAGATGTGAAATAGGACTCTCGGGAGGTGATGCTCCCTACGCTGGGTAGGCCTGAAACAGGCAGATGGCTTAGAGTGCAGGACCCCGCTAACCAACAGTCTAAAAACCAATGGCAGAAGAAGCCCGCTGCTGGTGAGCCCAGTACCTACTCACCCTGTCCTCTCTCATCTCATCACATAGCACCTCCCTCTCTATCTGCAGCTCACTGTCTCTGAGCAACCTGGTCACCCAGGCAGGCCACCTAATGTTTTCCATGCTACCTCTGTGATTTTCCAGAGTGGCATTAACCCACTGAGGAATCTGTCAGGCCTTCAGCACAAGGTTCTTGACTATTGTGTGACCCTAGAAAGAAGACCCACCAAGGCTTGGCAAGGTTTGGTTTGAGGAATATCAAGAATCCCTTCCTCCAAAGGCCATCATGCCTGTACTGCCACCATTCAAGCACTTTAAGAGGCAGTGTGATGCTCTGAGCACTGGGAGGGAAGTCAGGACCCCTGGGTCCTAGTCCAGGATCTGTTCTTCTGAATTAGGACTTGGAGAAGTCATTTCACAATCTGAGTTCACATTTTTCACTTGGTTAATTAAAAAAAAAAAAAGATTAATGTGAGGCAAAACGACAAAGCAAAGACTTGCTCCAGGAGTGAACGGCCTAGAGTCTGTTGTATACACTATGAATGGGCCAAGTCCCTTAGGGTAAGCACTGCTCATGCCCCCTCCTGTTAGGATTTTTTGAGCCACTGGAAGTTGCCATTCTAAGACCTGTGTGTGGATGAGTGTATTAGACCCTACCTGGGGAGCCAAGGAGCCTAGGGAAGAGAGATGGGTGCTCAGAACCAGGCTGAACTCAAGATCAAAAAAGGGAGATGGGGAAAATAGGGGTGGGGGTGCCTCAGCCTCATGGGAGGAGCTGACCCAGCCCCGGGACTTTGCACTGGACAGAGTTTGCTTCAATGTCCAGAGGGCAGGTCCAGAGGGAAAGGCTGAAGTTCGGTGTTGGAATGCCAGTGCCTGCCTCTTACCACCCAACCCTTCTCACCTCCTCCACCCAGGCCCCCTCCTCCACTGGCTCCCACACATTCTTCAACACCTCTTTAAAAATTAAGGGTGCAGTTGGGGTGGGGGCAGCTTCTGAAACAGATAAGAGGTAATTGCCTGCCTTTGACTCCTCTTGATGTGAAAATGGGATTGGAATGACTCACTCTGGTTGAAAGGTTAGTTGAAGGTTATTACAGGAAAATTGTTATTCATACATTTTTTCTGTGCGGCCGGATAGCCTAAAAGATTAAATTCACAGAGTGCATAATGACCCATCAGGGCGGACAATGGTAGGGGCGTCCCCGGGGAGGGGAGATAACGGAACAGAGACTTCTCTGAATAATTCATGCTCCAGCGCAGTGGCACTAACAGATTACATGAGGGTTTTCATTAGAAAGGAGAGGAGAGAAAGGCGCTTTGAAAACAGCCGGTGTGTTTCTCAGCATCGCAGCCAGCTCTGGCCCAGTTTGCTGTGGCTTCAATTAACGCCTGTCCCTACATCTTGGCGGCCCTGGGAGGGGGAACAAGTGGGATAAGAGAGCTTCGTTGTTCGTCCCGCAAGGCGGGTGGGTGACAGATGTCCCACTCCTAAGTGAGTCTGAGCTACCCGGCCTCATTCTAAGCCTTGAAGCTCTCAAAGGGTGGGCAGGCCTGGAGAAGAAGCTGAGGCTGGGTTCAGCCTGTGGGGCTCTGGATTTATTTAAAAAATAAAGACGTGTTTATGAAAAATTTGAGTTTATTGAGAGTGTGTGAGAGGTGTCTTCTTCCTGTCCCATTGATCACATCCCAATTGGTGCCTTTTCTGATCTTCCCTGAGGGTCAAGGGTCACCCACCCACCAATCATTTGTGATCAACACTTGTGAGGGTGGGAAGGGTCTCTCGGTTGCAGATGGGCAGAAAGGGAGCTGTGGATGCAAACAGGACTCAGAAGGTTCAAGACACCAGCTTGGGCCTCTGCAGGATTAGAATTTAAACCTCAGTCCTATAACCTTGGGCAGCTGGTGTCTCTGTCCCCTCGTCTGTGAAATGGGATGGAATAACTGCACTTACTCCAAAGAGCTGTTGGGAGTGCTTGGAAAAGAGTGCTTGGAAAAGGCTAAGCACAGTGCCTGGCACCTGGCAAATAGGAACTCAGTGCATGTGGAAGCACTTCCTCCTGGCAGATCTTCTGGATTAACTGGTTACTTTGGCCTCCTTCCCTGAATGTGACAATCACATATTTGTTCCTTCATTCACTCATCCATCCATCCACTCAGTCATCCCTCCTTTCCTGAAAGGCCCACTCTTATGCCTACCCTCAGGTGGGCACTGGTTCTAGAGAACTCACTCTCATGTGGGCCTGTCCTCTCAGAACTCCCAGCATGAGGGAGACACAGACATGTGGGCCACCTTCGGTGTCTCCCTCCTTGACCTAGAAAATCCAGCATGGCAGAAGAGAGACCGTAAAAGGTAAAGGGAATCCTGCAAAGATTGCCTTGGGAGCTCATGTGGCTTGAAACAAAATGAGATCTAGAATCTTGAGCAAAACATTGAGAGCTCAGTGTGAGCATGGGTCGGCACAATATTCCAGCAGGCAGTGATCCAGGTCATCTTTTCTCAGATGAGGTCATGGAAACCCATGGAACAAGGGGGACTCACTCAAGGTCCCACAGTTAATAAACCACCAAGACTCAATCCCAGGTCTTCTGCCTCCCCATCTTCGAGGTTTTCCCTTCTGCTATATTCTCCAACTCCAATTTTGTCTAAAGGTGCTACATTTCAGTAATGTTTTACTGAAGACTTTGAATAGATTGTCCTTTCCATTTAAATAGTAGTTCATCGCTCACTCTCAGTTTATTGAAGCTTATCTTAAGTGGGCACAGTGTCTCAGTTCCTATCTGTGGATCATGTGTCATCACACCCAGTTGGTACTCAAGATAAACAGCTGTTGTTTTCTTAAGCCCTAATTAAATCCTAAATCAAGCAATTAATTTATCCCCTAATGCTTATGATTCGAGTATATGGATTCAGATCATCCTTTTCTTCTCCTTCCCTCCCTTCCTTCTACATCTATGTAATGAGCAGCTACCTTGTGCTGGCCACTCTGCTGCCACATTTAGGGACCCAGGAATGACCACAGTTCTCACCTGGAACAGCCATATTCATTGGGTAGGGAAGAAGTTTGGGTCAGGAGCATTTCCCCTTTACAATGAGCACAGATGTTGGGAGTGCACAGACCTGAGCAAAATCCCACCACTCCCCTTGCCAGCCAAGGGTTCTCAGCCATGCTGCAGCTTCTCTGAGCCTCGGCCCCCTCTCCTTCAGGGAGCGGGCTACATTATTTCCTTCTCAAGCCTGCCATGGGGCATGAAGTGGGAAAATATCCGAAGGCTCTCAGCTTTCTAAGAAACTAGCGGGGATGTCATCTGACGTGATGTTTCAAGGGGTCAGTGTGGTTCGCCACTCTGCATTGGAGAAGCTGCAAGAGTTTCATGAGGACTGGGTATTGAAGCTGCATCTAGAACTACAGTGGGTTTTGGATAACGTGGGGCTCAAGGTGGGAGGGTGCTCCAAGCAAAGGGACCAGCAGGAGGAAAGGCAGGAGGGAGGATGGGAGCAGAGCATGTGAGAGAACAGTAGGGTGTCAATTTTACCGGAGCGTGGGATTCTGGAGAGTGAAGGCTGCAAAGAGACTGGGTCCTAGAGGAGGTTGCCAATTTTGAGTCAGAACAACCACAGTCAAATAATTAGCTGTGTTGGTTGGTTTTCTCTTCTCAAAAGCTCAGTTCAGTTCCTCATGTGTAAATTGGAGTGAGGAGGAACTGCAAGCCCTGCTCCCTCCTCATAGATCCTTGTTTTTTAAAAAATATATTAAAGAATTGTGATGGTTTCAATGTCCCTTCCAAAGCTCATGTTGAAATTTAATTGCGATAGAGACAATTAAGAGGTATTAAGAGGTGATTAGGCCATGAGGGTTCTGCCTCCTGAATGGATGAATGTTGTTATTGTGGGAGTAGGCTCTTTATTGTGAGAGTGGGTTGCTATAAAAGCAAATTCAGCCCTCTCTGTCTCTTGTTCTCACCTTCACCATGGGATGAAGCAGCCTAAAGGCCCTCACCAGATGCTAGTGTCATGCCGTCAGACTCCCCAGCCTCCAGAACCATGCATCAAATGTGTTTCTTTTCTTTATAAATTGTTCAGTCTATGGCGTTTTGTTATAGCAACCCAAAATGGACCAAGATAGAAAAATGATACTGTGAAGTGGGGCTGTTGCTATAACAAAAAAAATGTGGAAGTGGCTTTGGAACTGGGTAACGGATAAAGGCTGGAAGGACTTGGAGGAGCAGGCTAGAAAAAGCCTGGATTGCCATGAATGGAGTGTTAAGGGCAATTCTGATGTGGGCTCAGAAGAAAACACCGGAACTAGTAAGACCCTAAATCTTCTTAGGGATTACTTAAGTGGGCATGATCAGAATGTTGGTAGAGACCTGGTGCAGTGGCTCCTGGCTGTAATCCCAGCACTTTGGGAGGCTGAGGTTGGAGGATTGCGTGAGTTCAGGAGTTCTAGACCAGCCTGGGAAACACGGTGAAACCATGTCTCTACCCAAAATAAATACAAAAATTAACTGGGTGTGGTGGCATGTGCCTGTAGTCCCAGCTACTTAGGGGGTTGAGATCAGAGTATTGCTTGAGTCTGGAGGGTCAAGGCTGCAGTGAGCTGTGACTACACACCTGAGCAACAGAGTGAGACCTTATTTCCAAAAAACAAACAAACAAACCAAAAACAAAAAAGAATGTTGGGCGTGCATGGTGAAACCCATTCTGATGAGGTGTCAGGTGGAACTGAGGAACAAGATATTAGAAACTAAAGACCATTCTTGTTACACACTTGCCAAGAACTTGGATGAATAATGTCCATGCCCAAGGGCTTTATAGAAGGTAATATTTAAGAGTGATGAGCTAGGATATCTGGTGAAAGAAATTTCTAAGAAAAATATTGAAGAAGCTATGTGCCTACTTTCACCTGCATATAGTAAGATACAAGGAGAAATAAATAACAAGATGGTATTTGTAATTTAAAAGAAGTGGAATGGAAATAGTTTGAAATTTTTAGCCTGGCCATGTAAAGAATAAAAAGCATTTTAGAGAGAGCAAATCAAGGGTATGGCCAAGTGACCTTTGCTAAGGAGATTCATATGAATAGAAGGGGTCCTCAAGACAATGGGAGAATGACCCTCAAAGCATTTCAGAGATCTTCAGGACTGGCCTTATCACAGACCCAGAGCTCTAGGAGGGCAGAATGGTTTCAGGGAACTGCCCAGGGCACCCTCCAAGGGTTTGCTGCCACCTCAGAACTCTGACATTCTGGTGCAGCACCCCTTCAGCTACCCCAGTCACAGATTAAGTGAACCCAGATGTGGCCCAACTCACTCTTCTGGAAGGTACAAGCCATAAACCTTTGTGACATCCACATGGTGCTGATTCTGCAGGCTTGCATAATGCAAAAATGGGGGGCATGGCTACCTCCGCCTAGATTTCAAAGGATATCTCAGGCAGCCTGGGGGTCCAGGCAGAGACATGTCGTGGGGTTACACCTCAGAGGAGACTCTTTCACCACAGACAGTCCCCTACTAGGGCAATACCTAGTATAGCTGGGGGAGTGAAGCTACTCCTGAGACCTCAGAACTGGAAAGCTACCAGTGTGCAAAGCCAGTCTGGGAAAGCTGCAGGCACAAAACGCTAACCTGAGAGCTGAAGCATGGGCTAAGCCTAGCAAAACCATGAGAGCAAGGCTACCTGAAAAAACCTTGGGGCCCCAACCCCCTATCAGTGTGCCCAGGATCCAGGACATGAAATAAAAGATTATTCTCTAGCTTCAAGACTTAATGTTTTTCCTGTTGGGTTTTGGACATAGTAGGGACTAGTTACCCCTTTCTTCTGGGCTATTTATCGTTTTTGAAACGGGAATGTCTATCCTATCCCTGTCCCACCATTGCATTTTGGAAGCACATAACTTGTTCATTTCACAGGTTCACAGCTGAAGAGAAATTTGCCTCAGGATGATTCGTGTCTTAAGCCTCACCTACCTCTGATTCAGATGAGACTCTTTCTAGATTTTGGACTTTTGAGTTGGTACTGGAACCAATTAAGACACGGGGGGCTATTGGAATAGAATGAAAAGATGTAATTTGTATGTGAGTGAGTTTTTGGGGAGCCAGGAGTGGAATGCTAAGGTTTGACTGTCCCCTCCAAAACTCATGTCGAAATTTAACTGCCACTGTGATAGTATTAATAGGGAAGACTCTTAAGAGGCAATTATGCTATAAGGTCTCTGCCCTTGGGAATGTATTAATGTCATTATATCAGGTGTAGGTTAACTATCATTAAAGTAGATTGTTAGAAATGTGAGTTCAACCCTCTCTGTTTCTCACTCTTGGCCTTGCTTCCCCTTCCTCTGTTTGCCATGAAATAGCACAGCATGAAGGTCCTCCCAAGTGCTAGAGCCTTACTCTTAGACTTCTCAGCCTCCAGAATTATGAACCAAATAAATTTCTTTTCTTTATAATGTACCCAGTGGCATTCTGTTATAGTAACACAAAATGAACTAAGACAAACGTTGGGATCAATGTGATGAGCTTGATGTAGCCATTTTGGCAAGGATCTATGTTGCAGATTGGCATGCACACTGTCACAACATTGACTGAGGTGAGGGAGAAGGTCAAGAGAATCTAAAAGTAAGGTGCATTCCCCCGTGGAACTCCTAATGGTAGGACAAGGACTCCCAGAACCCATTGAACAATATGAGTACCTAGAAAAGAAAGAAAATATCTGTGGTTCCTGTCCGCCCAGCGTCTCCTGCCTCTCTGTCCAGCAGCAGCAACCCATTTCCTTTGGGAAAACAGCTCCTCTCCTAGTTGATGTGTTACCCCTGGGGTAGGCATAAGAATGCCAGCCTAAACACATCAAACTCTGACTCCTGCAGTTAAGCTTTCTCCAAATAACACACCACAATTAGGACTATGTCTTCCTGTTGTTAAATCTCCCCTAATATTTTCTTTGGTAAGAAAAAATGTGATTATCTTTGTAATGTAACTAAAAAAAAATCTTTCTATACACATTGAACCTCTAAGTGCCTCAACACATACACAAACATTTTGTTCAAAGTGACTTACCCTCTAGAGTAAGATACACAGCAAATTAGAGGGTGTCATATAATCTGATCCATGAATCACCCAGCCCTCCAGCTTCTGTCATTACTTTTTGTGTTGAGGTGGTTGGACAAGGCATGGGCACCTGGCTTAAGCCAGACCAGTCAAAACACTTGTTCAGAATTTGGGAATTTTATCCATGAGACAACATGAGTCAGGAACCCTTCATGTGGTTGTACCTTCAACATGTGGCCTCGGTTGCTGGGGCTTGGAATTGTCCATAGCCATGTAGACTAGAGAGGCAGTGGGTCCAATTTGAGCAGCAAGGGGAAAACGAAGATTTTACCAGGGATGAGAGATGAAGAGAGAGACCAAATGGCTTCCTGTTCTGATCTGTTCTTGAAATCAGGAAGCTTGAGTTCCTTTAGATTCTGTTAGACATCCCTATGTCCTAAAAATAAATCTCCTCTTTCTCCATTTAAGCTAAATCCAGTTGGTTTCTGCCTCTTCAAAATGAAGACTTCTCTATAAAACATTCAGGTTTTTGCTAAACTATAAAATGCTTCCTCCATCCTTCTCTTCCTTGTCCTCCTTTCCCCATTTCAATCAAATGTGTGATCTCTGACACATGTATATTACGCAGAATATCAAATATAGGTCAATGGATGTCACCATGGTAAAACAAGCAAAAGAAAAGCTCACACTTCTCAATGCTTGTTAGTAAAAGGATACAACAATGAATTCATCCCCCCTGCTGGTGGGGGGGTCGTGAAGGTCAGCCCATGCTTTGGCGTGTGAACTTCTTGTTCCCACCAAATCAGTCAGCTGAAGTGGGAATGTTTTATTTAAGCAGACATGTGTCAGCCTCAGTTTGAAACAAAGACATTCTGCCAGCATCTACCGTCACAAAAGCAGGCTGTGTGAGACATCTTTGCTAAGGCAATGATTTTTCTCTATTGCCAGGCACCATTTTGGAAAGTTGCTATGGGAGGTTGGCCTGCACTTTAATGACATCTGAGACACATTGAAGGCTAATGTTTTTGAAAAACAAAGCACTGGGAAGGTTTCAGTTGGGGCGGGGAGGTGGTGAAAATCAAATGACCCATTGAAGCTGAATTACCAGCCTCACAGAGCTTTTAGAAATACCATTCTGCCTCGGCCTGGGGCCACCACACTCTCGCTCCTCCAATTAATTGTTGTGTTTTAACACTATCTCCAAAGATAATTGCCTGTCAGTGTATCAGTATGTAACACCTCCGGGTGAACGATGTTCTTGCTGTTCTTGCACTCGTCTGTCAGCCCTAATAAACACAGGGCAGGGAGAACCCACCTGCTTTCCTGTGATCACCCAGAATACAGATTCTCCTCAGCAAAGATGCTGCCTCCCTCCTTACCCACCCCTGGTTCTCACAGTGTGTGGGGTACAGGGTGGGCTGGGAGCCAGACACACATGCTCCATGGTAGAAGAGTTGCCTTATCACCACCCGGAGTCTAAGGACGACTTCTTTTCCATAGACCTTTGTCTGTTAATTTATTGTTGAGGATGGCAGAATAGATATCAAAGAAGGGATTTCTTTTTTTGCCAACCTGTCCCATCGCCTACAAAAAGAAAAGATATAGACCTTTAGCTTTTGTAATTACAGAGGTGGTAAAAGTCAAATATTTTCCAAATAAATCATGGTTGGAGGGGTTCTTTTGTATTTTTAAAGCAAAATGGAAGAGTAATGGAATGCAAGGATCAAAGCTGTTTAGTTAAAGCCTGCTGCATTAAATATTTCAATAGGGGAAAGAAAAAAAATTCCCCATTTCAAATTAAATTGAACCCATTCGGTGAAAGTATGAGCATCATATGGAGTAAGTGTCAATTAAAGTGATAAGTAGTGGGTCTGGCACCGAGTTCTGGATTGTTCTGAGGTCTGCTTCCCCGGTGTGGCCATTCGGTGCTTTGGGGGAAATTGAAACTGATCCACCATGTGCGACCTGGGATTCTTCTGAGAAACAGATTCTAGTTCAATATCTCTGAGTTAATTGGCATTTCATTCTCATTTAAATCTCTGTCACAACCTTTTATTTTATTTTATTTTTGTATTTCAGAGGAAACTACAATTCCAATATCTTCCCTGCAGCTTTCAGGAAGCTCAGAACAAATTAGGTGGTGTCATATAATCTCACCCACGGATCTCGCAGCCCTCTGGCTTCTGTCAGGATTTTGGGGGATGAGGTTGCTTGCCAATTGCTTTCTCTCTCAGTAGCAGAATGGAGAGGAAGTGAAATCATTAATGGCTTTGGACACTTTCTGCAAAGCCCAGTGTGCTTCTTGTCTTCTGTGTGTGTTTACCACAGCAAGGGGGACCTCTCTGTAAGGAAAGGAAGGGAATCACCTGAGATGGGGGAGGGAGAGTATGGAGTAGATTACTATAAGGTTACACATAATTATAAATTATGAAAGTGGCTACAAATCTGCAGCCTGGGGAATAGGAATGCTCCTAGGGTGTGTCCCACACTCATCCCAAAGTGGCACTTGGAATGTTTATTAGCAGCACCCCAGTGTTGGGAGGGAAGGCCAGTGGGGTGTGGGTTTCATCTTCTCAGGGACCCCATCTTGGGGAAATCTCTGGGTTCTTGGCCTTGATTTCCCTGGTTTCATCTCCAGACAATGTCAGTTTGTGGTCACTTTCCCAGGAGGGTCCAGTTTTGCCAGGTGCCTTCAATGAGCAATACAGTTAAGGCTTTGTGCATCCTGCCCACTCCAGTCCTCACCAAGGACTGCCTACATCACATGGGCTTTCAGACCCTCCAACAACCAAAGAATGTTTCCCTGGGAGCCACTGAGTTAAGACTGCTATCTCTGTCATCCTTGGCAACTTGCATTTTCCCAAACACAAATACAAGCCCACATAGTCATTTACCCACTCTTAGCTCCACCTCTCATCCCCTACAATGTTCTGGTCCTTTTGAAGCACACTGAATTTTCCCAGGATTCCTCAGTTTGTTGGTACACAAAACGTCTCAGCACTTAACAGTATTAAGCAGATTGTTCTGACTCACTCCATTCACCTGCTAATACGGGACTCCCTGCACAGGTGTCTGCTCTCAGTAAGTGTATTTCTAGAAACCCACAGGAAGGTCTCTTATGAATCCCAGAGAAGTCAATCTTGTTACCACTTAAGGTAATTGGCCATAGTCACCAGGCATTGGCTGTCTCCCACCAAGTTTCCAAGTTTCCACTTTCCCACCAGGCATTGCATCCACAGCCTGGCATCAAAGTCTCCCCTGCTGTCACCCACTGTTCCACCGAAAGCCACCATGATGTCCACCAGAGTCCCCACGGAACCCAAGCAGGGGAGAAATGCATGCTTCCTCCACTCTGTAGAACACTTGTCATTTGGCTCCTGAACAGGACTGCTTGAGCCCCTTTGAAAACAGCTGCATCAGCTCCCTCAGGCAGCCTCCACTTCACAGCTTTCAGACATGGTCCAGGGGCTGGGCCAGGGAGAAGTCTCCTGCTCTCTCCCTCCATTGCTTGTCATATCTGCTCCAGACATCTATGTACAGAACTCCTCCCCCATGCAGCAAGTTCTCCCTGGGGTGTTGCCAGCACACAAGCTCTGCAGACACAATGAGACACTGTTTTCCCTTTAGAGACAGCTGGAATCCTGGCTCCAGATCCGTGCCACATTTTGCAATTCTCTTGGCCACTGGATGACAGAGACTGGCAGAAGCCCTCCTATGATCTCATAGCCCTTCCAGGGTGTCCATCCACTGGGTTCTCACAGCATTGCGTGGAGAGAGCCATAATTTTATTTCCTGGAATTCACTCCTGAAGTCATCTTTTTCTTTTCATGTCTTTGAGCTATTTGAGGGCTGAGCCCAGGGCTCAAATAGTTCTGTACTCTCCACAGGATGTGGCCCACTCCCCGGCACAGAGGGGATACTCAGCAATGATCAAGGACTGAACCAAGCTCAATATGAGACACTTAGGGTCAGAATGAACTCAACTGGAAGCCCCAAGAGGTTCCTACAAAATCATATGTTTTTCAATTTTGATTCAGGAAGGTCTGAAAGAGGTGCCCAGAGATGAGTATACTTAATAAGCTCCAAGGTTCTGATAAACACCATGATTTGGAACCTCTGGCCTAGAACTCAGCACTGCTTACAGCTCATGGGGCTGTTCACTGGGTTTGGGACACGGGGTTGGAGTTGGGTGTGCATGGACTGTCTTCCTGGCTGTGCCCCTGGAAATCCCTGGACGTCTCCTCCTCCATGGTTGCTGTTTCAACATCCCATGCATAGTACACACCAAGCACCATATCCCACATGCAGCTCTCTAGCTCCCCTGAATTCCAGTGTGAAGTCTTCTTGGTAAGGGCAATGCGTTTCCTTCCTTCCTGGCCTTGAGAGATGACAACTTTGCCTTCTCAGGGACTATCATCCTGGAATCTCAAGCTTGTGGTTGAGCATGGCTTTGGTGTCAGGTCTGTGCTGCGTGCCTCTGGAAACTCAGATACAGGGACTGAGAGAAAGAGGGACTACTACCCCACCACACTGAATTACGACTTTTCTCCCAAAAAGATAATTCACCACCCCACTTTTCCATCTTGCCTTTTGTTACCCTGGGCACTGGTACATGCCTTCAGTCCAACTGAGAGACTTAAAAGTTAACAAATTGCTCTGAGCTTCTACCTCCTACTCCACCTGCCAACCACTGACAGTCTTAGGCTTTTCAAATTTTATAATTAACCATCCACTGAAAGATGATGGGAGGTCCTTGGGAAATCTGTGACAGTCACAAATGAAAATTATTATGGATGTATCTTGGGTTTGTGGGAAGAAAGGCTCATGGCAATCTAGTCTCATGGCTTTAAATACCAACTCAATGCTGCTGACTCCCACGTTTATATTTCCAGCTCAGACCTCTTTCCTGGACTTCAGTCTTATATATCCAAACGCCCACTCAACATCTTAACTTAGATGTCTAACAGGCATCTAAAACTCAACATATCCAAAATTCCTAATCTCCTCCTACCCAAAACTGTCTCCACCCACAGCTTTCCTCAGCTGAGCTGATAGCACCTCCATCCTTCCTCTTGCTCAGTCAAAAACCTTGGAGATGCCCTTGATTCCTCCCTTTCTCTCACGCCCTACATCTAATAGATTAGCAAACCTGGTGCTTCCACCTTCGAATAGATCCAGACTCTGACCACTCTCCCCACTTCCCCTGATACCACTTTGGTGTAAGCCGCCATCATTTATCCTGTAGCTTATAGCAAAGGTTCCCGAATGTGTTTCCCTGCTTCCACTCTTGCCTCCTACCATCTACCCTTAACATAGAACCAGAAGACCCTTTTAAAAGACAAGTACAATCAATCAGGTTTCTCCTCTGCTCAAAATCCTACAATGTAGTTCTACTCCATGCAGAGTCAAACTGCAAATCCTTGAGATGGTCAACAAGACACTGTGTGATCTTCACTTTCCATCAACTCCATCTACATGCTCTTTTCTAAGACCCTGACTCTAGGTCCTTCCTGCCCTTAAACATTCCTGCACACCTTCACAGCTCTGCTCAACTGTTGCCTCTGCCTAGAAAGCTGTTCTGCCAACTTCTTCTTCTTGGCCAACTTCCTCATCTCCATCATGTCTTTTTAAAAATATTGCTTTGTCCATAAGGCCACTCTGAGCACCCTATTAACTGCTGCAGCCCACACCTTGGACCACTCCGTTCTCAGTCCACTTTTCATTTTCTCATAGCACTTACCACTTCTTAATAGATTGTATAAGTTACTTACGTATTATAGATTTTGTCTCTCTCCCTTTCCTAGAATGTGCACCTAAATCTTTATTTTGTTCACTTACGGCCTGGCATACAGAGAATGCATGAGTAGGCACTCAGTGAATGTTTGTTAAATGTTGAATGGAGGGTTTGTGAGCATGTGTTGGTTGGCAAAGGAAGGTACGTTGCCAAAGATGGTGGAAATAATGCCATAAAACCAGGAAATCTTGGAGTAAAATGCACCAGTTGTTTGAAGATAAAAACAAGGTTCTTGGAGAAAACCAAGATGAGCAAGATCCACTAGAGCAAGCCCAACAGCTTAATACTAAATAAAGACATTAGATCACAATAACAAAAACTCCTCTCGACATGTAACTTCTTTCACATACAGTTATTTCACCCTCCAGTGATTCTACAAGATAGATTTAATATTCCCATTTCACAGTTAAGGAATCAGAGGCCCAGAGAGATGAACACACTAGCCCAATGTTATATAACTAGGAAATTACTAGGTTGACCAGGTTTGCCCAACTCCAAGTACTGAGCTCCCTCCCCTCCCCTCTCATTACTAGGCAATCCAGAGGACGAGGGAGAGAATGAAGAACAGTGGTTGGGCAGGCAGATCTGGGGTTATCACTTTTCAGAAATATCCAGTCTGGAAGGATTCCCTCAGAACTGAAGTCATCCCAGGAGATGCCAGCTCACATTCTTCTTTGCATCCTGGTTCCCCAACTCAATCATGAAGACCTCATTCCTGAGACCCATGCAGGACAGAGTCTTCTAGCAACCTTACCATGGACCAACCTCCTCCTACTCCACTCCCCACCCTAAAATGATGTCCATTCCTCACACATTGAGCTGGCCTGATCAATTTTCCTTTTTCTTTTTCTTCTGAGAGGATATAAAATCAAGAGCTATCTAGAGAGCAATGCTGGCATTTTAGTCAGGACAATAGGCTTGGAGGCCAAAGGATTCTGTGTTGACAAGATAAAGACCACATGGAGGGCTGAAGGCAGCCAGCAGAAAGGAGTTATGACTGTCCAGCTTAATGACAGCCAGACACGGAAGGGGTTATTCACCCCAAGTTTTAAAAATTCTACAGTGTGCAATTGGGACCTTGCTGGAGTTGTTTTGTCTATTTCTGTGGATGCTGGCGCATCCCTTTCCTTGGCAGGGCTGAGAGCGCCTCCATAACTCACTTGCAGATGTCTACAGTGCCGTCCCACTTCTGGAGTTGATGTTCATTAGAAGACACAACTGGAAATTCTTAAGCTGTTGCAAAATGGGTTATTTGGAACTGAATTCTGGTCTCTATGTCCACATAGTGGATTGTTGTAGCTCTCTTGGCTGGAGTAGATGCAGATGTTGTCATTGTGCCTGACATGCTGAAAAGACCCAGCTAGAGATGTGTGACACGTTCTCAGATCAGGACAGCTGAAGCAGGTCTTAGGCAATGTCTAGTCCATTTCCACTTAAGAAGCCAAGGCCCTCAGTTGGGAGTCACCGTGCTGTGATGGCAAACCCTCATGGGCACGTTCACAAAGCAGAGACTCATTGCCTTGGCCATGGTACTGGCCTGTTTTGTAATTGGCAAAGGCCATTGCAGACATTGACATTCAGCTTTGTTTGACTCTGCTTGATGCTTTTTAATTTTGTGCACTAAGCAATTTCAGTCATTCATTCAACAAATGTATTGAGCACCTACCACTTCTACATTTACCGGGCACTTTCTCAACAATAATAATAACTGACACAGAGCACTCATGGTGCAACGGGCACTGCTATAAGAGTTTACCCATAAAAGCTAATTAAACCTCACCATAACCCCAGGAGTAGATGAGCTACTGATAACGTGGAAGAAAAGAAGCCTCAAAATCATTAAGTGCCAGATGCTAAGTCCCCTTGTTTCCTAAAGGTTGTCTCACCCACATCCATAAAACGTTAACTGTGAGATTCCCATTTATAAATGGAACCTGATCTTCCAGGAGATACCCCCAGCCTCTTCTACTTTGCAAGCTACTCGATCCACTCCCTCCCCATCTGTGGAAATCAAACGTCCTTCCAAGGGGAAGAAACACTCTCTTGCTCGAGATTGTCAAATATCATAAGGATTTGACAAGTAGGGCAATCCATTTTTTTATAAATTTGCTTCTTTAAATACAAAGCCATCCCCAAAGGGACCTGTCTGGGCAGACACTCTGGTCTCAGTAAATTGTAAAAACCTCTTCTAGTCACCGTTTGTTCTCCTAGTACCACAAGCCTGGTGGCTGCTCAGCAGATGTCAGTGCTGATTCATGTATACGCATGCCTGAATGAATGAATGAGTAAATGAATTAATGAATTTTTAAATTTTAGGGAAATTTAAATTTTAGATAAATTTTGAGAAATTCTTGTTCATAAGAATCCCCTTGCATACTCTAAAATGTCACCTCTTCAACATATCTAAAATTCTACCATCGAATCGTTATCATCTCAGGCCACACGGCCTAATATGGTAGCTGCCAGCCACCAGCCACGCTAAGCTATTTATGTTTAAATCTGAATTAACTCGTATAGATTTTAAAATTCAGTTCCTCATTTGCCCTAGCTACATTTCCAGTGCTCAATAGCCACAAGTGTTTAGTGATTACCGCGTTGGACAGCACAGATATAGAACACTTCCTTCACCACAGAAAATTCTACTGGACAGCCCCACCCTAGGGAACCATTTCTTTCTTTCTTTTCTTTTCTTTTTTTTTCTTGGCTCACTGCAATCTCTGTCTCCCTGGTTCAAGGGATCCCCCTGCCTCAGCCTCTCTAGTAGCTGGGACTACGCACGCACGTCACCACACCCGGCTAATTTTTTGTAATTTAGTAGAGACGGGGAGGGCGGACCATTTCTTAATCTTTTTTGGTTCACAGACCAGTGGTGAATCTGATGAAAGATATGGACTATCTCCTCAGGGAAAAAAGTTTGAGCGCTTTGACTGTACCCACACTCAGACCTTCCATGGACCTGGATTAAGAACATCTGCTTTAGGTTTAAATCTTTCTTGGAATTAAAATAATCTCTTGGAGAAACAACACATCACACATCAAGTGGTTATCAGTTGTCTATACCTGAGAGTGTGTGAGTTTATTAAATGCTCTTTGGAGCTCTATCCATCTGGTTTGGAACAAGAGGAAGAGGTCAGGACCTTGGTAGTTGAAGGAAGAGTCTGGGGTACAGACAAGACATGTTAGCACTAAAGACGCCCATGTACTGTGCAAGGATTCAGGGGAACAATTTTTTCTGCACCTCACAGGTCATCACAGGCAAGATTCTGGTGGTCTAGCATGATGTGTTCACAGAGTAGGTGCTTAATGCATAAAATAGTTTCTTTTCTTTTTTTTTTTCTTTTCTTTCTTTCCTTTTTTTTTTTTTTTTTTTTTTTTTTTGAGATAGGGTCTCACTCTGTTGCCCAGGCTAGAGTGCAGTGGTGCCATCTCAGCTCACTGCAACTTCCGTCTCTCCAGCTCAAACAATTCTGCCTCAGCCTCCCAAATAGCTCCCGGATTACAGGCATGCACCACCACAGCCAGCTAATTTTTGTATTTTTAGTAGAGACAGGTTTTTGCCCTGTTGGCCAGGGTGATCTCGAACTCCTGACCTCAAGTGCCTCGGCCTCCCGAAGTGTTGGGATTACAGGCATGCGCCACCGCGCCCAGCCCAAAACTGCTGAATTTCTATGACAGGTGTTGTGCTTGGCATCCTGGGGTTACAAAGATGAATTACACATAGTTTCTGTCCTTGCAGAACTTAGAATTTCCCCTGGGAGAGACAATGATACAAACAACAATAGCAGCAAATAATGATGGCTAATATTTACTGAGCATATGTTCTATATTATTTATTGGTTGTACATTTTTTCATGTTTATCACCCCAACAGCCCTATGGGTAGGCACTATTCTTACTCCCATTTTACAGATGACAACTGAAACTTCAAAAAGGGAGGAGCTTCTTCAGTGATGGAGCTGAGCTCGGGTCAGGTCGCCTTGATGTCAAGGTCAGTGTTTGCTTCATGGAATCAGGTCTTGGTAGGTATGTGAGAGGAACACAGCTCAGGACATACATGGCCCAGGCCAAGCAGCCCATATCCTGGGACAACTGGGCAGCTCTCGGTGAGCTGGTGAGTGGGCAGGAATGAGCACTCAGAAGCGGTCCAGTGGGCCTCCACAAATGCCAATTGACAGTGTGCATGTGCCCTCTGCCCAGGGAGGGAGGCCTCACTCAGGAGGTGACCAGGTGACTATGTACTGGCAGCCCACCTGGGACACCCAGCATGGCCCACACTGCTGTGGCTGCCAGCTGCATTAGGGAGACAGTGGGCCAGGCCTTCCCCAGAGGGATGTGCCTCTGGGTCCATACATCCCTCTGGGTCCATACCAAATGGGCTCTAAGGATACCATGCAAAGGGAAGCTTCTCTTTTCCTCCACAGTCCCATCTATACATAGACCTCTGCACACACTGGCTCACCCCTGCTTAGAGTCAGGATGGAAAGAATGATCAATTTAAGGGCGCGAGCCTAGTCTTCCTATAATTCTTCAAGTTCAAAGTCCTCTGGTAGGGATAAGCATCACAAGCACTAGCTTTGTGAAGCTGTACAGGCTTGTGTAGTATAGGACTTACGCCCTATGTCCGGAAGAGGACAGCCAGGCCCACAGGCTTAATTGACCTGCCTGTGATCAGAAAGGGGCTTGGGACCAAAACGTCCACCAGCCTGCCCTGTGCCCTGAGGCTTCCATGGCCAGGGAGTCCACCTGGTGTTTTCTGAGACATCCCGGGGGTCTTAAAGGCCAAGGAGCCCAGACACAGAAGGGAGCAGCACCCAAGGTAGGCATCCTGGAGAGGTGCCTCTGCAGCTTCTCCCTGGGGCTCCTCCAGCTTCTGCACTCTCTCTTTTCCTCTCTCTCTGTCTTACACACGCATAGATATGCACACTACCACCACCTCTGACTACTGTGTCACTCCAGGGCTTCCCGCCCCTTTCCCAGGCCTGCTGTGGAGCAGAGGAGGACCCTGAGTCGTGGCTCTGGGCAGTGTGCACTCCCACACCTACTCTCCATCTTTCCTAGCTTTGAGGTCACCATCCTTACAGACACTGGGTGGAGCCTCCTCCCTTTCTATCCAAAGCCTCACCTGCGCCCTGGTCCTCTCCTGTGGGGAAGACAACCCACTCAGGAGGAAATTTACCTCACAGGGGTAATAAGGACTGATGAGAGGTCCCGAAAGAAGAGGGAGAAGCTGCCTGGCCACAGGGGCCTGGCCGAAGGGGCCAACGTGCCTGCCTACCACTTCCCCTCAGGCAGCCCCTCAGGCTTCAGCCATCATGGGTGAGGAAGTGGGGCTCCCTCCCACAATGCCCACCTTCCACCAGGAAAGGAGGCCTTGGCATCACGCAGCCATGCCTGTTTTCTGGTGGGAGGTAGCTGGTCTGGAATGAGTCTGTGACTTCCAGAAAGCCACGTGAACTCTCTGAGCCCATTTCTCGCCTGGTAGGGGAGGCATGCCAGTTAAAAGGAGGCACCCCATTAGAAGGTCCTTTGGAAATCATGCTGTAAATAGAAAGTGTGTTCTTTCTCAAAGAAGAATATCAAAATGCACCTACACTCTTATACATGCAGACACATACACACACACACACACAATTTTTCTGTAAGATCTAGTAGGAATTCTTTAAACATCAGTTATGTTCCTAGGGTAGTGCTGAGGATACAGAGAAATCTCAGCCATAGCTTCCCCTCATTGGAAGAATCTGATGCTGTTGGAAGAGCAGAAGAGCATCCCCAGAGTGGGAACGCCATTCCCGAACCAGCTGCCACCCAGGCTGGAAGGAGATGGGCTCGCGGCCTCAGAGTGATTGAGAGTGAGGAGAGCCTGTTTCTTCTGCCTTCCTACCAAGGATGATGCAGGGAGAACTCTGCATTTCAAAGTCAGGAAAAGGCAGGCCCGGGAGAATGCAGCGGCTTGGCTGACGTTCCACAGAGTTAGTGGCAAGATCTGTGGAAACAGCATATGTGCTAGTTACTCAAAAACCTTCCCAGCACCTCCTCCCTTACTCTTGTTATGAAAGATAAACACACACACACGTGCACACACAGAAGCACACACACGTGCACACACCCGCGCATCCCTCTGGGTCCATACAAAATGGACTCTAAAGAGACAATGCAGACAATTGAACATGAGACCAGTCTTGATGACGTCTACCGGCACAGGAAGCACTGGGATATGAGGAAAGCTGCTCTGGAGTCAGAGGCACCCTAGGTGGGATCCCTGCTGTCACATACTAACTGTGTGACCTTGAGCAAGTTACCAATCTAAGCTCCTGAGCTGTAAAGCGGACCTAATAATACCACTTGCTTGTTGTGGAAACTAAATGAGATAATACTGCATAAGACCTCAGCCCTCCCTGGCTTGTAGCTCAGGCTGTTGTTACCATTTTCCCAGAAGCAAGAGAACAGAGAACCCACAGTGCCATCCCCTATGCCTGATGCAAGGATAAAGCAGGACACTCGGCCTCAACGAGAGCACTGGGCTAAGTGCTTTAAGTAGCTATCCCATTTCATTTAATAATAATCCTATGAGATTGTTCTACTTATCCTCATGCTAGAGGGAAATGGAAGCTCAGAAAGGTTAAGTATCTTGCCCAAGGTCACACAGCCAGGAAGTAGCAGCACAGAGATTTGATCCCAGGTCCGTCTCTCTAAAGCACAAAGATTTCCTTCTAGTCCACATTGCACAGCCAAGAAGTTTCATCTTGTCTCCTGGCCGGGAGATGGCCTCCAGCACAAGCCCTGGAGTCATAGGCCTGTCCTGACTGACCAGGGCTCTGGGCTGAGTATCTTGGCCCACCTCATGGTGAGTGGCCTGGCATGATGGCCACCTCCATGTAGCCGGGAGGGGTGGTGGCCATGATCAGACAAGGGCTGGTGCCATTGTAAACTGGGCCAGGCTCACTTGAGGGTGGCCTGAGCCTGAGATTGTGTGGACAGTGAGGGGGCTGCCTGCCTGGGTCTCTGCTGACTGTCTTGGCGTTGCCTTGTGGTCTGGATTTGAGGAGCCCAGTCATAGCCCCTCAACCAGTTCCAGATTGAGTTGATCCTGCTACTCCCAGCAAGGGCTGTCTTGGTGATGGGCCCTGT